>NC_071339.1:11192500-11560000 GCF_027744825.2 Synchiropus splendidus
ATGGCTTTTGGTTGTATGCTGTTGTATGCCATTGAAGCACATTCTGCCTTCCGTGCCATATCCTGGCAGCGAGTCATGTTAAAGAAAGATGGAGGATGGGGATGGCGCTCCTTTCATTCTTCATGTTTTCAAATGTATTCCCTCTGCGACCTCCTTTTAAAAAGCATGGACACCGTCTGCGACTGTCAGCACTGTATCAGTGTGGATGAACTGCAGCTCTGTCATGGAAATTGTAAGGATGAGACAGACTCCGACAGGACACTGGGGTTTTCTAACCACAGCAAGTCTTTTCGAATCGATGCAAGTCCAAATCAAGTCACCAAAGTCAAATGAAGCCAAATATCTCTGACTCAAGTCCAAGTTTTGTGACCTCTGGTGACAACCGTTACCCGAGCTACACCTCACGATCCCGTGCCATGGCCCCTCCCACTGCTCCTCAAGTCACGCAGAGTGGCTCCTCCTTCGACAGGTAACCACGGTGTTAGTGCAGTCCACTTCAGCCACAGCACTGGATTGTCCAGTATATCATTTGAGTGACCTCAGTGACCTTGTTAATGCTTGATACTTTGAATGGTCTTAGTGTCTACAGCAATGAGCTCTGACCCCTATCTCAGAGCACAAATACACAATATACCGCTGAAAAATCCCTACGCTCGTGTGGAATAAACTTTTTTTCACTGCACGCATTGTGCGAATAATAATAACCCTTTTGCAATTGGCACCATTTTTTTCTGGCTTGAGCTCCTCCTGTGTACGTGCCTGGGACTCAATGTGCCCGGGAAATGAGAACTCTGAACCTTCCTACGAGTCCAAACTTTTATTTTTATATTGCGAGTCACCTGTTTTCTGTCCTCTGTTAAATAAGGAACTGTGAGTGTTTCTCAGCCAGACATGAAAAGCACATTCATTTCACAGCTGCCTTTATTTACTGTTCCAGCAAACGTCACACGAGGCCAACTTCCAACCCAATTTCCCCCAAAAATGATCTCAAGAGGTGTTTATTTATTAATTTTGCCTCTCAAGATGCATATTAGTTCCCTGGTGCCACCTGCTGGCACATGCGCAGTTGCGTTTTCCAGTTAAATAGCATTGTTTATTTATTTCTACATAATTTTTATTAAAAAAAAAAAAATTATAACACTTAACACTTAACACTTAAGTGTTAAGTGTTATAAAAAAAAAGACTTCTTTCTTTTTTTAACAAAGTTCACGCCAGTGAACGTATTCATATTTTCATTCGTGTCGTTTATACATTGAAGATTAGATAAGAAGATGGATGAGCTGATAAAGCTGACAAACACTATGAGAGTGAAGGATGTGTCTGTGGTTTTACATGACTCAGCACCGGCCGCTCGGGAAAGAAGGGGTACTTTTCCGTGGAAGGGAGGGTCGCGACCCGCCCACCGCCACGGTCCGAGTGAGGACTACAAATAACACCGGGACCCACTGAGAGACTCCAAAGTTATTCCTGCCAGTCTCCCTCCAGTTACACTTGCAACCATGAGTCAAGGTAAGTCTGTATAACTCATTCATATATATATATTTATGCTTTATACAACTTTATTCTGTCGGTGATTTACAAACATCCGTGAGGGTATCAATATATGAACGGCTCCTGGTGTGAAACAGTTGGACAGTCTGTCTGAATGAAGCGTCCGATCATCCCAACAAAGATGTCAGTCAGAAACGTCAACGTCTCAGACAGAAATGTTTCACCCGCGTGATGATGACCGCCTCCCCGAGAGCCGCACTCTCGTAACAGCCGCACAGACGCAGCTGCGCTCTTCTAGTGAACTCTTACCAGCTTTATGGAGGAGACAAGCTTGGAGACAAGCCAATAACCGGAGCTATTTGAACCTTACAGGAGACAAATTGCAGATTCAGGAGCCAGGTGTTTAAGTTTCATTCAGACAAAGGAACTGCAGTCTTTTCAAATTTGTTGTTGAACGTATAGAACTCGGACGCAAACATGACTGAGCGCCACAGGTGAAACAACGCAACTGAACTCTAAAACTTGAATGGTCACATGGGGACAAAGAAAACATATTCAGCCTGATCCTGTTTAATATCCACACTTTTATTTTTGCGTCATGGTTTATCAGGTCAGATATGATCAGCCTTTGTAATTTTATTGTATTTTATTGTATTTTATTTATTAACATCACTTTATTTCGAAGCACTTTCCTAGTTGGTGGAACCCCCACTGACCATGGCAATAAATTATATTCTGATTCTGATTCTTGTACTCACACCTGTGAATGCACATTTAAATGAGTTCACTGTTCTTAGTCCTGCATGAAAAGCTCCTTTATATCAGATGGTATTTTGTTCTATTTCTGTTCTGGGATGGAAACATATTCTGTCAGAAGGTGGTTGAGAGGCTTTGGAGTGTCGTCCCAATTTCACAAAAAAAAAAAAAAAAAAAAAAATCTGTTTCTACAGTTTATGTATCATGCAATGCAGATATATATTTTATTAAAAGGTCATTATCATACAATACAAACATAATGTCTCATTTTTTCACCCATTACAAACAAAATTCCAGGCCTCTCCCATGAGTCCATTAAGTCTTCATTCACTAAGCAGCGGTCAAAATATGCAGTCCAGTGCAGTGTACGAATAATGATAGAATTCATCCAAAAAAGGAAAATAAATATTAAATAAAACACAGAAAAGAAAGGCATGGCTTTGGCATCAATATACAACAACATGTAAGGAATTAAATACAATGGCACCAAGATTCCAAAGGAGCAATCCACAACAATTGCAGCCCAAAGTGAAGGTGCGATGAAATAAATTAATAAATTCGTGACAATTTAATAAGATCAATATGTGTATGTGCACTACCCAATTCACCGTGGTATATTACAGTACTCAGCCACAGGGGCTTTGGTGGCGAACAGGCAGCGAGACAAGAGCTGCAGACACTGATTCTAGGTTCAAATTCTTGGAATAGTGTGAATAAAAAGTGTTGTTTTTTTTTAATGGTTGTAACATTCCTATCCTCTTTGTCTTTGTTTTGGTTTGTTTGTTTTAGATGGATAGATTAAATAAATAAATAAAAATAAAAAAACAGCAATAAAATAAAATACAAATCTAAGACATAAACTTAAATATCAAGTATTTCAGCAGTGAAAATATGCACCAAGTTAAAGACTAATATCAGTGATGGCATTCATCTCAACCCTAGAGTAGATCCTAAAATGGATGCACCAGAGACAAACACATTATTTTCTGCTGCATGATTTGCCATATGGTTTAAGGCCTAGCAACTAAAATCAGGCACAGAATAAGACCCTCATCTGGTTACTTCAATATTCATACAAAAGTATCTCGCAACAGTTTCTCTCTGAGATCATTGACATCACTTATTCAATCCTGAATCCAGAGTAAATATGATATGAAGTGTGACAGCCATGTTCATGAGTGCAGGGGCCCTGAACCTCCACATCCATGCATGAACTCCAAAACACGGGGAAAATATTCCGGCACCAGCATGTCTTCTATATTTATACCTTGATGTTGAGATCTAATAAAAACTACGTTTCATTACCTCCGCAGACCAAACCACAGTAACACGTTAAAGTAACACCCTGGATGCTGTGTGCTTCTCCCAATTCATTACTACTTGCAGGCTTTTGGGGTCACGGCCGCCCACATGCCTTCCATTTTTGGAATTGTTTTCACATGTATTTCATGGTCATACGAATACAGAGATTCTAAAAAGACTCTTTTTAATGGAAAGTAAGGCGTCCCCTCTGAGTTCTCAGTGCAGTGGAGGCTGCGCAGCTTTAAGTCCTCAGCTGTTGAAGGATGTAACCGGCTGTCATCATTGAAACATATGTTTCAGTTGGTTCCACAAACATGCTTTCAATTAGAGGTCAGCCTCAGTTAGACTGCAGGGCCTTGAAGAGCATGAAGGAAACTTCCTTCAGCTCAAAGTGAAACAGCAGGAAGTCTGTCCAGCTTATTAGAAGTTGTTTACTCGGGTCGCGTCATGACATTACCACCGCCTGCCTGTTTCCACCAGCAGCACCTCATGTTTAGAGAGTGGGGGGTGAGGACGAGGGATGACGAAACAGCAACTCATTTCAATGAGAAGCTCCAGTGTGGTGAAGCGTCTCGGTTGGTAGTGAGAGCGTGCGTGCTTCTGGGTGGGGCGTTAAATTTGGTGTGCCTATTCCACCTATGCGCTCAACCGTGGGAAATTAGTCAACGAATATTTTCATTGTGAGAACATGGAGCTGCTTCAGAGGGGCCAGTGAAGCGATCATAATGCCCTTCTCACTCACCTGGTCAAACAAGATGAGCTTTTTTAGATCACGACTGAACACAATACCAGACTGAGCTTTGCATTTCTTCTTCACTCAACACTCCAGATTCTGAGTTTAAGTTCAGTGTTTTGCTCATATGCCTGACTTGAAAGTTAACATTTGGGACGAGTGGCTCGATATGTCGTTCAATAACAGCATGTTATATTTTGATGAATGAACAAAAACAAGAATATATGCATCAACATATGTATTTCATTTTGTGACATCTAAGACATTATGGGGTATGTCTCAAGTGTGTGATGGGACCGAAGAATGAGTTTGCTGTCTCACGAAAACAGATGATCTCTGTTTCTGTATTAAAACGACACTCTTTATTAATGCAAGATATACTCAAGTGATGCCTTTGACAGGAAGCGTTTGACACTTCAAGATGATGTTGATGATGATAATAAGTTGTTTTGTTGTAGTTCTCTGTGGCTTTAATCTTTCAACACTTGCAAATCATGTTGCAACAAACACTTATTTGGGGGTCCAACATGTTTGCATTTTTACTTATAAGAAGAAAAAAACCTGAAAATAGATGAATAAACAACATAAAGAAATACACACAAATGAAGAGAATAGGACAGAAAAACTAACAAAAAAAACAGTGAGACTAGTATTTTCTAAAATTGAAAGGCACAGACTGTATTAATATAAAGATAAGATCACCAATATTGAGCTTAGTCAATGGCTTCCACAATAATTCTACTTCTTCTTCTAATCCTACTTCAAACGTCAAGTTGTGTCATGTAAACCGGGGGTCTCAAACTGAATTGACCGGAGGGTGGCCAGGGGCTAAGTCTTGGTGAGGTTGGGCCGAAGGCCGGGTTTGTAGTTTTGCCACTTGTCGTGGGTCATTTTGCATCATCTGATGTTATTTATTTGCTTTAAAAGAATCCTTGCTTTCCACTTGGTGCCAGCGTGAGTCTCTTGAGGATCTATAGAACAGGCTCCTTTAAAAAAAGAGTGTGGCTTGGTCTTGAGGCATCCCATCATGCATTGCAGGACAGAAAGGTCTGACCGATCACATCGCGATGATAGCTGTGTTTTGATGACGTTAAAAGCAATAATATTTGGGTGACTCTGTGGTTTTGCAGTGTAGTAAAGGTGCCTCCAAGATAAAGCATTCACTTACTGTGTTTTCTAAACATCTCAGTCAAATCTCATCTCTGATCAAATCAAATGTCCTGTGGGCCAGAACCACGTGTGTTGAAACAAACGTGGTTCAATACAAAGTGTCCATCCCTTAATTTGTTTCCAGCCCCTTGTCAGAGTGTGTAAAAAGTCACTTTAGGTCAACAGCTTGACATTCCGTGGTGGCTTCTGTACAGTAAATCCACCTCTTGTTTCAAGTCACTTGCGACTACTGCATCTTGCAAAACATTCTGTCCCTCTACAGCTCCATACCTGTAACTAGCCATGCGGTGTTTGCGGCGCTCTAACAGCACCATAAACTTTTATATTATTCCTGTGGTTAAATTGGAAAAAAAAGCGCTACCGCAGGGCAATAAACCTGCTGTAAAAATGGTGCAGAAACATGAGCTTTGTGTCAGCGAGTGAAAGATAAGCTGTATATTTTGCGTTGATAACATCGACGTCTATTGTTGCGACGTGACCGTTTATTTTCGGAAAGAATGCAGTCAAGGCCGGGAGCAGTTCTTGTCAAGGCAGGCCCCCCAACAATACTCCGGGTCACCCTGAATTTACAGCAGTTTGAAGGTAAAAACCCACTGTGATCTCGACAGTCTGTGACCAAACAATCAAGACAGAAGTGGAACAGACGATCTACTGTGTGCCTACAACTTGGTGGAAAGCTGTCAGGAATCTCTGCAAGTGCTCCGATAGAATTCAATGTCAAAATGTAATCTACTCCTTCTACTGCAGCACTGGACATCGAGAGGTGGGACCTGGAGTACAAGGTTAATAACCAAGCGCATCACACGGATCTGAATGGAGTCGACCGTCTGATCGTGAGAAGAGGACAGCCTTTCAACATCAGCCTGTATCTTGGCTCGGGAAGCTACCAGCCTGGAGTCAGCTCCCTGGATCTCACCGTGGAGACAGGTACTGGTCATCCACCTCCCCTCACTTTGATGTGTTGTGGATATAATATAACAGGACAATTTCAAGATTTCTAAGCTTCATCGTCGCAAAACATTGAGCCTATGTGTCGCATCAGTGAACTGTTTCCTTACTGTACTTCCGTCAAAGTCCGCATGCGCAGTAGAGTAATAAATGTAATGATGTTGGGGCACCAGACCTCAGTAGGATTCACATATCACCGACTTTCTGCCGTGATGCCCATGTCGACTGTGGCCGATTGACAAGTCAAACTGTGGAGGTTGGAGGCAAAAAATAAACAAATAAACAAATAAACAAAGTGTTCATCATATAGAGCTCTTTGTTGAACTGGTGAGTCATGTGCACAGCACAAACTAAGTTTTGTGAAAGTTTACGTCACACACTATTAACATTACTAAATGTTGAAAACTTCAGATATTTCTCTAATATTTGGAGAACTGAAGCATCCGACTGTTTTGACTGTGAGAACTGTCCAAAGTTTTACGCGTTACATTTAATATTAATTTATAACTGCAGGTTTTACAGTTTCACTCATTATACACTCATTATAACATACATTCAGAGTAATGTGAAACTGTGTTTCATTTTTTTTTTAGCAGTTATTAGTGTTAAATTATATGCATTGAGGTGTTTTGAATGTGAAACTGAGATTTTTTTTTCATTGCCTAGCTACAATTTAGTTTGTAGTGACCCCACACATATATAAAAATGTGGTTAAAAATACATACGTACGACTATAAGAAAAAGAAGTAATCACTTTCAAACTGTAGAACTTTGTTATTGGAAGCTCTGTTTTTCAGTCATCTGTCTAGTTTAAGTACAATGGATTCACCTGCATTCTCAGATGTTGCTCTTTCTATTTTGACGTCTCTGCTGGCTTCGACAGTAAAAGCACCAAAGCTTCTCTGGTTAGGAAATGAGAGCGCTTAAAAAACAGCTCCCCTGCTGATGCAGTGTTGAGAGTCCCCAAGTGAGGTGCTCATGATAATGATGTGGACGTGGATGCGGAGGAAAGGGAAAACTATTGTTTCATTTTCCAATGTTTTCACTGTAAGCGATACGGCGGCTGCTTTACAGCAGCGAACAATAGCTGTACAAATGTTTGCTGGTCATCAAAATAGTTGACCTTGACCTTGGTGCATTTCTAGTCAACATTCCGGAGCAACATCATGGAAATGTTTTTGCTTCCCAGTTGATATAAAAATGATTGCATTGAACTTCAGAACAGGAAGTGCTGCTCGCCAAAGGAAGCATCTGCTCAATCACCGATAAAAAAAATAAATAAAAAAGACAGATTGACTATTTATATACGTGCAGCCGGACTATCGCATCTTCACCAAAGGCGTCGGTTGCTATCCAGTGAAGGGTGATGCTGATAATTCTCTTCCTTTGCTGATGTCTGCAACTTATTTCCGCTCTCGTACAGGTCCACAGCCATCAGAGGAGTGGGCCACGAGGGCCTCCTTCGGTCTCTCCACCAACACCAAAGCTAACCGCTGGAGCGCTGCAGTCGTCAGTCCCCCTGGAGAAAAAGTCACCCTGTCGATCTGCTCGCCGCCCAAAGCCCCAATTGGCCGATACACTCTGACACTTGGCTCATCCGGCCAGCTTCAGTTCATCCTGCTGTTCAACCCCTGGTGTCCAGGTGAGTAAACAGACCCTCCGTCAAGCTTTTCTTATCCACGATGACGGCAGTGGGAGCCGAGGGATCACCCTCAGTCCAGAAATAGCACAACACTTCATCATCAATCAATTCTATACCATTTCAAATGAGCTCTTTATCCCTTCAGTGATTCACTTGCTTAAATGAGCGAGCCTGTCAAAGCCAAATCACCAATAGCTGCAGTAAAACCAGGAAAAAAAGCAAGACAAATCCTGTTTAGATGAAGAAAGCTAGATTTTAAATGACACCGGTCACATCAAAGTGCTTGTTAAGAGCACAGATAATGAACCGTGACCATGATACCAGCTCAGTCTTGGCTTCTTTGCCCTTGTTTGGTTTCCTCTGATACAATTCCCAAAAGATACTGTTGAAAAAAACAACTCTGTTATTCAGATAATTATAGATAAACACAGGGAGTGCCTGGTAACTATGCTGTTGTAACCTTTGCCTCCAGCATGCAGACCATAACTCAAGTACAATGATGCAGTGGACTGTTAGATGGATGGATGGTTAGATAGCTAGATAGATAGATAGATGGATGGACGGACGGACGGACGGACGGACGGACGGACGGACGGACGGACAGACAGACAGACAGACAGACAGATAGATAGATAGATAGCACGAATATCCTTTTCTCTTGATCACGCTGTGTCACTGGCTCGCCTGGTTTTCCACCTGCTTCACAGGCTCAGCTTGGTACCAGTAGATGAAAGTGTAGTTCGCAGTATGTAGGACGTCATATTTCAAGTGTGGTGTCGTGCTACAACAGGAGACGCCGTGTATCTGGATGATGAGCAGAGTCTGCAGGAATACGTCCTATCTCAGGATGGAATTATCTTCCGTGGCAGCTACAAATATCCCGTAGCAACTCCCTGGAACTTTGGCCAGGTACCAACACTAACAGCATGCTGACAGCCACACTTCCACACACAGCATTGCAGGAGGGAAATGGATGTTTGTAGAGATAAAAAGCTGACGCCAAGTCTGATATAAACTTGATGTATTCTGATGAATTGGCTGCCCAAGTGTAACACGGTTTGAAATCACTGAGGTGAGAGGTGATGAGTCATTTTTCTGATGTGATGAACATGTCGTGCCTCTTTCGTAAATGTTTTGATCAACAACAGCTCCAAAATAACTGTGTGAAGACAATGAAGTAAAATATTACAGCTGAGGATTCCATGTCTCACCCAGGTGGATCCATCAACATTTTTTTCATTTACTAAAATATAAATGCCAGACTGTGTAATATTGCCTTCTCTGCCTTCTTCTTTTACCTGGTATTCCCATTTAACCTCCTTCATCCAACATGTTCCCTGTCTCTCCTCTCCACGTGTCCAAGCCATTTGAGTCTTGCCTCCCTAGGCCTCATCTTCTCATCAACGCCAGCTTTTCATGCAGCAGCTGGCGTTCATGAGAAGAAGTCATGTGAGATGGTAAAAGCGAAAGTTTTACCACTAAGGGTCTCGATTCTGAATCCATTCATAAATTTCTAAGTTCCCATGATTGAAATGTAGAACAGAAGGAACTAAAAAGCAAAACTCACTAGTGCAGCGTGCCGTCACTTGAACACTATACGGGGAGGACGTAAACAAACATGGCTGATCAAGAGCTCCATCTCTCTCTACGCTATATCAGCAGTTACCGTTTTAACTGGCAGCATTAATGAACAACTCGGGTCACACACACACAAACATTCCCCACGTTTACGTCTGAGGCTCCGCCCTTGTGAGGAGCTCCGTAAGAAAACAACGAGCACTCACTACACACTGTCAGCCCGGAAACTACTCGTGGAACATCATAGCAAAAAAAGTTGTATTTATTTAATCGTATATTTATTACACAAATAAAGCATATTTTGTTCCAATCATTGCAGCCTAGAGCTGTATTAGGCTAAATACTGACCGTAGTTTTTTTTTTTTAACTCCTTATGTCCCGTCATCTTGTACCCGAACCATAAATGATGGCAATGTTAAAAATCTGCCACATAATCAAACATTTTTTGCTGCGACAGTCAATAAAAAAAACTGAAATCCTGGAGGGACTGGCTCAGTATCACCAGTCCACTCATTATAGCAAACCGTGGTAACGTGTATTTATAAACAAAGACCTGGGTGGAGGCCACGTACACCCGTTTGAAGCTTGAAACACATTTATAGATGCGGATATTTCTGGCAGCAGGCAGTTTGGATTGCAACCAAGAAATGTCTAATTGAGTGAGATTAGTGTGGCCCACTGCTCATGTGTCCATGAGAGCTTTACAGTGTTGCAGAGTTAAACCCCAATTGACAGTGTGCTTGTTGGTGCAGTACCAGGACAGCTGATGATGTTTGTTTCCTGTTCAGTTTGAGAGCAGAATCCTCGACATCTGTCTGCGGATTCTGGATACCAATCCTAAATTTTTCAACAATCCTGCTAAAGACTGCTCTAAGAGGAGGAATCCTGTGTATGTGTCCAGAGTATTGAGCGCCATGGTAAGGCTTCGACGCAGCTGGCAATTTTACAGTCCACCTCTTACTGCCTTGTTTTTTGCTCCTGGCAGGTCAATTGTAATGATGATCAAGGGCTTCTGTTGGGAAAATGGACTGATGGATATGAGGGTGGAGTCAGCCCGATGTTCTGGAAGGGCAGCGTGGAGATTCTCCGCAAATGGGACACGCAACAGTGTCAGCCGGTTCGTTACGGCCAGTGCTGGGTGTTTGCAGCGGTGGCCTGCACTAGTAAGATATGACGCTTAGCCGTCGCAGGTCACTATCACTCAGAAACATGACATCCCTGTATGTATGTACAGTCATGATAAAGGCGCTGCCTCTCACCACTGTGTTATTCTCTCAGTCTCCAGAGCTCTTGGCATCCCCTGCAGAGTGGTCACCAACTACCTGTCAGCCCACGACACCAACCGCAACCTCATCATCGAACGCAAAATCGACGAGAACGGGAAGCTTGTGGCTTCCAGAGAAATGATCTGGTTAGAACCCATCACTTCCATTTTCTGTGAATGCCGTTGGTGTAACACGAGACTGGCACCAACAATGGAGCAGCCTTCCCTCCAGTCTGCTGGTGGAACAGAGGATGTTTAGATTGTTGTTTAAGATCATGCGGCGCAAGACGCTCATCTGTCTTGTCAGTGGTTTACCATCCGTCCCCTGAAATACGGATTCATTCTGGTATGTGACCTCTAAATGATGCGTCCCATATTGAAATAATGCTGGACACAATTTGTTGGAGTCCTTGAACACACCGCACTGCTGCCAGCTTGGTGTCATTCTCATTATGAAGAACCATGTCAGGTGTAAAGCATGTCACCAGGAAACAGAAACGGCTGTCCATGTTGTGTCTTCCTGCTGCAGCGGGCAGCATGTTCTATATGAAACTTAAAGGAAGCTGTTATCAACACCAGAGTGGCCTATAATGTTTCCAATGTTCTGCTGTTAGCATGTTGTCGAGCCTCTTCAGAGCCTCTGAGGTTATTCTGAAGAACAAGACAGCATCTGTTAGTTGGGTTGTTGGAGGAAACAAATGTTTGCATGAGGAAACACTGTGCTGTTGAGAACAGCTTCCTTAAAGTTACATTTAGAACACATCCGCACACACATACACATTTGTCTTCTTATCTTAGTGAGGACCGTCATTGACAAACATTAACATTACCCTTTCCCCAGCCTCTCACCCTAAACCTAAGCATCTAAAACAAATGGCTAAATTTAACCTTAACCAGACTAAAAGGCAATTATAATAACCCAGCTATTTTGTAGTTTTAAACCTCAAACTGAGGCTTGACAAAGTGAGGACCGGCCAAAATGTCCTCACTTTGCAAGAATGGCCTCACTCTGTTGACTAAAATCTCATACAGGTTCTCGCAAACATACAAGAACACAGACACAAACAAAAACAACTAAACCAACAAACTAACTCAACTCATCTCACAAAAACCCTAGTTTTGTATAAAAACACAAAACAAAGATTGCAGAATAAACATTGCAGACATCCAGTCAAAGCTTTTAAAATTAATGCTGTTGAAATAAATGGATAAAATGACAAACAAAAGAACCTACAGTGGGGAAGCTATATAGCTGGTCGTGCAGAACCAGTGCGAACTTGTATGGCAATATATGTGGGGACCAATTCCTGGAAACACACCTCCGTGCGGGAACCTCTTGCTGGAACTCAGAAGTCTGAGCCTCAATTTGAGGATGAAAGCTTCAAATTATAATGACTGAGTCATTATAATTCAGAGTCCTGGTTAAGGTTGTTTTGGATGGATGGGTTTAGGGTGAGAGGCTGGGGAAAAGGTTATGTCCCCACAGATATATAGTGATACAACCGTGTGGCTGTGCATGTGTGTGTGTGTGTGTGCACTGGTTGCTCAACTCAGATTCAAACATTTGCCGTTGCCTCACCACTCTACAAGCTGCATGCTAAGGTGTGACCCCTCTCCAGGAACTATCACTGCTGGGTGGAGGGCTGGATGACCAGACAGGACCTCTCCGGGTCTGACTTCGACGGGTGGCAAGCCTTTGACCCAACACCTCAGGAGAAGAGCGACAGTAATCCACCACTTCAATAACAGGTCACTGATATTTAAAACAAAACTCTGATAGGGATTATGTTGCAGAGGTCTACTGCTGTGGTCCCATCCCTGTGCGGGCCATCAAGGAGGGGGAACTCACCTTCAAGTACGACGCGCCGTTTGTGTTTGCTGAGGTCAACGCTGATGTTCTCACCGTCATGACGAAAGCGGATGGAAGCACGTCTGAGGTGACCAGCGTGACTCTGGTGGGTCAAAACATCAGCACCAAGAGTGTCGGCAGTGATGCCAGAGAAGACATCACTCACCTGTACAAGTTTCCTGAAGGTGAAGTGTAGAGAGACACTCTCCTCTGTCCTCCTCCTTCTCTCCCATTCGTCTTCCAACTGAACACACAACCAGAGCCGACATACTCGAATTATCCTTCATCCTGTTTGCTCCTCTTCACCAGGTTCTGATGAAGAGCGGGAGACTTTCAAAAAGGCCGGCCACCAGAATAAGCTGCTCTTGGAGAAGGAGAACCAGAACCTGCATCTGGCTATCAAAGTCTCACCTGACATGAAGAAAGGCTGCGACTTTGATGTGTTCGCCGTCGTCACAAACAACACGCAGAGCAACAAAAGGTGTCGTCTGGTGTTTGGCTCCTACGCTGTGACTTACAACGGTGTCCTGGGGGGAAGCTGCGGCTTCAAAGATCTGCTTAATGTGGAGCTCTCACCGGGAGCTGGTACAAGAAGTCACTCATAAAAGCTTTGTTAGTATAACCCACCTTTGTCCCACTAACGTTTGCGCTGGCAGCTCGGCAGGTGCAGCTGAGGCTCAACTACTCCAAGTACGGCCCCCTGGTCACTGACGACAACCTGATCCGTCTGGGCGCTCTGCTGCACGAATACACCTCTGACAAGGCCGTGCTGGCAGTGAGGAACATTGTGCTGGAGAATCCTCAGATTGAAGTCAGAGTGAGTGTAACAAACGCACACCTAAAAGGAGCTCTGTGTTTTCATGTCGGGAACAGTTCTTTGTGTTCAGAGCTGTAACACGACCGGATTCTTCCAATTGTAGATCCTGGGGGAGCCAAAGGAGAACCGCAAGCTGGCTGCCGAGCTGACTCTGAAGAACCCACTGCCAGAGCCACTGGAGAACTGCTGCTTCAGCATCGAGGGAGCGAACCTGACTGGAGGAAACATCATCTCAGAGAGGTGCAGAGCGCAGTGCTGTTTCAAGAGACATCTTGACCGTGAGGGGCCTGTGCAGTGTTGCACGCAGTGCTCTGACAGCCCAAAAATCTGCTCTTCGTAGATGTGAATTGGAGGATTTGTCGCTGTGTCCGTGTGCTTGTTTGTACTACTTTGTGCGGACCAGTTCTTGAGAAAACACTATCCCTCTAAGGGCCATATGACTGTGTGGACATTCAAAATAACTGGGTCAATATAAATGGGTTTCAGTTTGGTTCAGAGTCCTGCTTAAGGTTTGCCATTAGTTTTGGAAGGGGAGGTTTAGGGTGAGAGGCTGGGGAAAGCTGTGGTGCTCTCAACTGACTACAGCGATGGTTTCAAGCTGTGATAAAATATTTTTCTTTATCTTGTTGAAAAGACAAGTTATACATGCACTGGAAGCCTGAAGACGAATCACTGTGAGATTAGTACTAATCCCCCTGCTTGAGGCGTCATTTTTGTACATGCTGGACAGCGTTAACTCTCACATGTTTATTGCTAACATTTAAATATTTGTCTCTCAGGCTAAACAGCGCAGTGGGACCCGGAGAAGACGCCCAAGTGAAAATCTATTTCACTCCCACCCACTCAGGCCTGAGGAAGCTGGTGGTCGACTTTGACAGCAACAGGCTGTGCCATGTAAAGGGTTACAAAAATGTCATTATCGGGAAATAGTTCAGACATTTATGACATTGGTCTTCAGTGCAAGCAGATGTTTTTCTTTTTGGTCAAAGGTGTTATATGTGCAGCTGAGATTCCCGCATCTTGCACTCGGACAAAAGACATCAGAAAATGTTTGATGTTTATTTCTGTAGCATTGTCAAGAGTGTCCACCTCTTATGCAGCTGATTTTCATTGAGACGATGTTTTGGACCCTTCTTAACGCCTTGTGATGTGTCTTTATACGCGCGGACAGGAAGCACATCATCTGTTTACATCAGATCAACTTTGACACACTTGTATGTTTCAAAATAAACTATCATACAATGCAAACCCTCATTTGTGCTTCAAATAAATAAGAATGAAACCCAGATTATTGCATGGTTCTTATGGTATGGTATAAAAATGAAATGCTTATAAATGGTCACCTAGTTTAACAGGAATCAGCATCTTGGACACGTGAACAGTCAAGTTTACTTTGCTGCTAGTAAAACTGCAATATGACCATGAAAGGAATTCTGGCTTTTAATGATGTCTGAATTCTTAAGTGCTGGAAATAACCTTTATATCCACTCCTCCAGAGAAAACCAAGACTTTATGGCATGTTGATTGCCCCAATTCGTGAGTGCTTTATTTACTCACAGTCTGCCCATGTTTTGATGGCAGTTCTCTGTGTTACACAAGGGGCTGGATGTGAGGGAGATCGTACTTGTTGAAGTATTTGAGAGTGGTGCGTGATAATGTCCACAGCTTTTGTTTCTAATAGATGTCTGACTGACTTGAAACACAACATAAAAACTGGTGTAATAACTGCTAGTCACTTCACGGGAACATCATTCCTGAGGCAGAAGTGTCTCTTTAATAACTAATATTTTCCCATCTGCTGGTTATGCCCCCAGAACTGGTGCATCGTGCGCAGACAGATCCAATTTAGAAATGCAATGAATATGCATTACTGCGGCTCAAACAGCGTTCAAGTATTCATGACGAATAAACACAGACACACTGTGCAGTTTAATGTCAGACAGCATCATCGATGTTTGAAAACAATGGATCCTACATCAAATCAAGGCAGAGAAGGTCAGAAGATGTACATGTACATAACTGATGTGCTTTGACTAATAATGCAATATATGTGTGTTTATATTGCAAGACAATTTCTGGCAAAGGATTAGTATAGAACTGTTAGCTAGAATATAGATTAGATTTTAAACTTTTCAACTATGACAATACCAGGCTCACCACTTGGTTCTTCTCGTGGTTTCTTCATTTCTTGTGACAGTTTAGGTCACTTTCATGACAGTCAACCTAAAACAGTAAAACAAAAAGTGAAACACAAACTGTTACACGGGTCAACATGTGATTTCTTACGCTGTTCAGCAACCACTTATTTAACAGTGAGTCCAGTGATGGTCAGCAGGTCTGAGAGGCTCTTGATGTTCTCCTCCACAGACGGCTCCATCCACGCGTCTCTAAAGCAGACAGCCCTGGTCACAGTCCGTGCCACTTAATCTCCTCTTCAGCCGTCTGTCTGCTGAGTCGTGCAGGTGCTGCTGATCAGCCTCCTGGACCGACGGGTGCTGCTCTGGCTCCACATGGAGGAAAGCTCCAACCCGGTGCTGTTGTGCTTCAGCTCCGCTGAAGTCGATGACCCGGCACTCGTACGTGCCCTCGTCTGAGCTCTTCACGCTGGACAAGCGCAGCTTGTGAGATATGTTGCTGCCGAAGACTTTCACCACCTGAAGACGCACCAAAAACATTCACTACTTATCATGGGAGTCAAGTAACCAAGTAAATTGCAGTTTAGAATTTGGTTGCCCTCAAACACATATATAACACACCACATATTGAACACACACACTTGTACTGCTATCATAACCCCTTCCCCAGCCTCTCCTTCTAAACCTAACCATCCAAAACACATGGCTAACCTTAACCAGGGGTCTGAACCAAACTTTCAGCCCATTATAAAGACCCTGTTATTTTGAAGTCTTCATCCTCAAATTGAGGCCTAATCTTGTGGGGTCTGGCAAAAGGGGCTCCACAAATACATAAGGGCTCCACAAGGATGTGCCTTCTCCAAAATTGGACCTCACTAGAATAGATATGCTTCACCACACACACACAGGTTTGTCTTCTTACCTTAGTGAGAACTGTCAAAACTGTCACAACCCTATCCCCAGCATCGCCCCATAAACCTAACCATCTAAAACAAATGGCTAAACTTAACATTTACTCATAACCAAACTAAAATCCAATTATAAAAACCCAACTATTTTGTAGTTTTAACCCTCAAAATGCAAAAAAAATGTCCTCACTCTGTTGAAACTCATCCAGGTTCTCACAAAGACAGAAGTACAAGAACACATATATCTGAGAAAAGCACTTCAAGCTGAATGTATGCCCCAGCAAAACTCTATGACTCATCATGACTACAACAAGGGCGACACAGCAAGTGTAACATACTGGTCATCAAGAAGGGATTTCTGTATTCCTGGAGGCACACAGAAGTCAGCCTTCCTCATCCATGCATTAGGCTTTGAATTGGATCAGATCATGCCGCTCCAGCTTCATCGTGGTTGGGTAAGGGTTCTTTGTTGGGAGGCATTTGATGCGGTTCTGCTTTTGAAATACAATTTTAAGCCACTACAGTAGGTATAAATACCACCTCATGTGATCATGAGCTGGACTCACAGATACAATGACTGCACATACAGTAAAGTACTACCAAAGAGTATCACAAGTACAGTAACACTGAAAGACCGTCACCCCCCACGGTCGCTCATACTAACCATTCTTTTTCAATGTCAGGAAACGCTGCGGGAGGGGAAACCTTTGATGCAACTGAAAGCCAAATGCGGAAGGCTGACGTCAACACTGGAGCCAAACCCAGTGAGACCGTTGTCAACATGTTGCATGTTGGGAGAGAGAATGTGGCGTGCGATCCAGCAGCATAGAGGCAGTGACTGACGGTGGATATCGACAGCGCTTGTTGGCAACGTACAGTACAGTAACATCCTGAACACTGGCAGCCCCTGGTGGGTCCCAAGTTAATAGGGCTATTGACAAGTCTCAAGGGTGAAAGAAAGGCACCCAAATTGTATGGTCGTATGCCAACGGGAAACGAGATCAAAGTCTGAAGACAACCGTAGCATTGCTCAACAGCTTCACTTACGAACACAGGTGAGAACTGTGTTATTCTCATGCAATGAGTTCCACAATGTTTTGAATTTATATTTCCTTTTTTGAACAGCGTTATAAACATTGTGTGTAAGAAGCACAGGTCTGATGTTAGCATTTCATCTAGGAAAGGATTTGATCACTATAATTCAGGTTTTCTGGTGGTAGGTTGTCAGTGGAGGCACAGCAAACACAGGATGTGTCTCCAAGGCAAGCGATCTTTAGTTCTGCCCTCAGTGAGAACGTCAGGACTGTGTTGACGCTAATAGCGCTAGCACTGTAGCTAGTGAATGTAAATCAGCCCTTGAACATGTTTATATAAAAACCCGTCGAGCCTTTTGCAGCTGGATTGTTTTTGCTGAAGAAAGATCAAACTCACACTTATTTTGGTGGCACCTTTCAGCGTCTCATCCAGCGGCGCGACCTGAAACACAGATGACACGTGAGCGACAGACACAGACACATCCTGCTCGGCCTGATGTTGCTGGCATTATCTGAAGAAGCTCCTTGTTATTCTGTGAGCTAACAGGCAGAACGTGTCTGAAGCCGCACACAAGTCTCTTTGCTGGAGAGTGTGCAGCGGCACCGGGGTGTTTCTTTTAGGCTCAGGTATGAATTATGCATCGAGGGGGAAGAGAGCTTGAAAATCTATTTCTTTCTCAGTGCCAATTATAGGGTCTGCAGGCACCACAGGGGACCCTGAGAGCCGCCATCACGGGAGAGGGTCAACCTGTTCCCCCGGAGCTGGCAAATGCTAACCAGCAATTATCCTCTCATTTTTATGCCTGAGGTTTCTGCCCAGACTAATACTGCATTTTCCTCAACTGGCTCTGCAGCTCAGGTTCAGCACAGAGAACACTGAGGCAGAAATGCACATTTCATATTAGAGAACAGCTCCTACAAACACATCACCAGCCATGTTCATCCCTTCAGTGAGACCCCCAGAGTCTGGATTTGTTCCCTTCATCTGCCCCTCGGTACCTGGCATCCAGTGCTGGTGCCTTCTGCTCTGCCGTCATGTCTGTGTGGCACGTTTCCTCAAGTCCTCTTGTTAAGTTTGGTCAAGTCTCCACATCAAGCCCAGTCACAGTCTGGCCGAGTCCTGGCTCTTCTAGTCTCCACATGAAGTCAAGCAGCAGTTTAGTCCAGTCCAGTCTTGTATAGCCAAGTCATAGTCTTGTTAGGTAAGTTACGTAACCATCGAGTCCCATCTGGTTGTCGTCAAGTCATCGTGTCATCAAGTAAAGCCAAGTGTTGTCTTTTATGTGTCTTGTTCTGTTCTTGTCTTGGCCACCATTGTCCTCGCCCTCCTCTTGTGTTGCCCTTTAAAATGGATGCTTGGATTAAACACAGATCCAGCGCTGACTCTGGTAACTGGCTCCTGAACCGCAACAGCCCTCACAACTCTCTCTCTCTCTCTCTCTCTCTCTCTCTCTCTCTCTCTCTCTCTCTCTCTCTCTCTATATATATATATATATATATATATATATATATATATATATATATATATATATATATATATATATATATATCCATCATCCATTATCACCTTCACCTTCCAACCATAAATAACTATGCTCAAACCTTATGATCCCATGTGGCTAAAATATTGGCAATCAAAATTGACAATTCACAGTCGGTGTGAGGAATTTGGATCCTGATTTGCTGGCTGACCACAAAATATGACTCAATATTAGTATGCATGAACCATTTCAGGAAGGCGTGCATAATCAGGAAGTGACAAATGACTTCACTGATGAGAAAAAAGAACATCTGACTGTTCTCAATGAAGCTCTATACTCTGCATTCTGTTTCTGCTTCACTACCACAGGAATACATGACCATCTCTTCACAACACAACACTTGCAGGAGCCTCCAGTTCATCCCAGCTTGCAGATTCATTTGGTGACTGATCTTCAGCGGATGTTTATTCTATTCAAATATGAACAGAATATGTAGGTTTAGATAGTGTACAGAAGTAATGGGTAGATGAGGTATCATGAAACAGTACTGCAGGGTTGATGAAACAGTGTCCTGATTTCCAGAGGCCACTAGATGGCGCTCTTGGGTTAGAAATGATCTGAGGCTTCATTGAGTTAGTTGTTGAAGTCCAAACATTATACAGCAGACAGCGCCATCTGTGGCCCCTGAAAATCATGACACTGTTTCATGAAACCTCATCAGCCCATCACAACTGTGTTGTAAGTATGTGATGCTTCAGGCTGAATTACATTGTTGGTGGCTGAAGCAGGGCTCTCCTGCCCGTCAGTGTAGTCCTTTATGTACCACCACTGGATCTCCAGAGAGTACGAGGGCGAACCCGCCCCGCGGAAGGAGCACGCCATCTCTACATCCTTGCCACTCTGTGTTGTCATGTCACGGGGCACTTCTGTGAAGACAGCTGAGAGACAACAAAGAAGCCGTTAACAGAAGCAATTGAAGAAATTAGAACTACAACTTTTCAGTACTCAAGATAGACGTGGGGAGCAACACAGATGTGAGTGCATCAAAGATAGAATCACATCATTTAATCAGAATCAGAACAAAGATGAGCTTCTGTTTTGTCTGCGATAAGGACTGAGAGTTTAACACCAAACATGTATCTGCCATATTCATTGATCAAAATGCAGTAGGTGGTTAGAAAAAGAAAACAGGATCAGAAAAATGTATTTTTCCTGATGCACATGTGCAAATGACTTTCAACATGCGACCCAAGTGTGGTGACCAGTAGGGGGCGTAATAAAGTATCGATACACTCAAATGTCGCGATACCTGATTGCGCGGTGTTGTCTTCATTACCACATCATCGACACTTGGATATGCTGCTGCGTTTGTGACGTGGTTTATGCTAACAGTTTCTTTCTATACAATGGAGCTATCTTGTCGAATAACAATTCATTCCTCTTCTGGAGTGTGAAGTGTAGCTGAAAGTCTAACAGGACCGACGTCATCACAATAAACCTGTTTTCATGCACATGATATTGTACTGCCTTATCAGGTTCCCAACCACCCCCTTAAAATGATAACTCATATTGCAATATATTGCTGAACCAACAAAATTGGGATACACTGCAATGTACTGTCTCGCCACTCCCTTATTGGGATACGTATCACATCGCAAGATACCTGCCAATATACTAGTAGTATAGTATAGTAACCAGGGGTGAGAGGTCAATCCTACTGATAGATGGAGCTAGAAATTTTAGGTTGGCCATGGTGCAATGACCCCGGAGGAAAAAAAAGACTAAACTTCAAAGACTAACTAAAAAAAGTAAATAAAAATAGAAGAAATGCAAAGTAAAAAAAAGACTTTTGAAAACAGAGAATGGAATACTCCATCATTTTTCCTTTCAGCACCATGATTCTTTGAAAACTTTGGCCACACTTTCATCAGAAAGAAACCAGTCGATGTCAATGGCAACAAGTTTGACACATTTCCATGAGTTGCAATGAAGGCAAAATTGATGGTAATGATCATAGTAATAAGTACATAATTACAATCTTACGAAAATATGTCTGAGGGCAAAGTTTAGTTGTTACCAGAGGAACACTGTTTCCTAAAGGTGACCAGGAAACATTTTCAACCAGCCAGGTTTAATCCAGCGTTGGGACTAATGTTCATCCAAACTGGCTTCAAGGGAACCTTCTGCTGATCTGTCATTGATCTGGCTCCATGAGTCCGGACGTCCACTGGAGGAACACGGAGAGCTTTGTTTTCCAGCTGACATCACTCTTCACAGTCGGTGAGAGAGCGACCTCATTATGGTTGCTGCTCGGCTCAACTTCACCATCTGTCTCCATAAATTCTTGTGTTTAATGTCCATTCACTTTAAAGGATGTAGTTTAACTGCTCATTTGTAGTAAGAGTCCCGAGTGAATATAAAGAGAGACAGACTTGCCGAAGAATGAGTGATTCATAGTTGTGCAAGTGTGGAATGGATTTTTCGCAGTTGACTTTATGGCTTTATAACTAATCTGCCAATACCTCCTGACTGAGAGTTAGATTTTTTCTGGATACCACGTCTCATGAAAAAAAGTCGGAGGATTAATTCACGGCTCTGGAATGTGAGCGTAACAGATTTTAGCTGCTGCTTTTGAAGTGGACGTCCACAGGAGCTCATAAGTGAAGTATTGCGGTATTGAAGAAGGTGCTTGAGCCAGTAACTCCTTGTGGCTTCATATGTGGATCTGTGCACCAGGATCTCATTGTAATGCCAAGACAATGCTCTGACAGAGGTCCTCAAATCACGGACATGGAATTGGGAAAGGAATTCATATTCAATCGGCCTGGTGAAGAGCTGATCCAGGGAACGAGCCACCGGATTGAAGGAGAAGGCGGAGAAAGCGTTGCTGGCTTTTGACTGACGGTGCTCCTAGTCATGCCCTTGATGCACTAGTGCTCGTGGACAAGCTGTGTCCTCATTTGTCAGGAGGAGAGGTAAGGAATCCAGTCAGACACAAAGAGACAGGATAGAACGGAGGATATAGTGCAGAAAGACGAGGGCAGAGGTGAACCAGGATGAGTGTGGAGGAAAGAAAGGGCTGAAAAGATGGATGCTGCAGTGCAGGAACGGACGCGTGCACATACTGTACACCAATGCAGACAGAGCCACACATGCACACGAATGTGCAGTCTTTAAGGTCCAACTGCTGCATTTCCATAACGAATACTGATCAAAATTAGGGATATCCCAGTACCACTTCTTTGCTGATGCCAAGTACCGATAAGTAGGGCTGCATCGCTGACTTATTATCGGTGGATCAAATGATAAATATAAGATGATTTTTTAAATTATTTATTTTAACAACATGATATTTGTATTTACACATGATGAGAAACGTAATTACTCTTTAAAAAATTTCTCAATCCCCATGTAAAAATGACAAAAGAAAGCTGGCATTTCTCCGGAAAATCACACAACCTGTTGTGAAGCACCTGGAGAGTAGACCTGCAGACATTACAGCCAGCCAGCAAGGTATCATAGCAGTACTGCAGTTCACAACGTGTGCACCCACCCACGGAGTCAAATCACTCAAATGCTAACTGGAGCTAACTGCAGGTGAAACCAAGGCATATGGAGTTTATTGTTTTGGACGAGCAGCTGAGTCCTATTGTTGTAGACCAGAGCTGTCAGCAGCTAACAGTGCACCTGGACCCCCAGATACTCGTTCACTGGACATGTAGTCGATGAGAATCTGGGGTCCAGCTGTGCTATTAGCAACAACAACAGAACTCAACAGGACTGCTCATCCAAAACAATAAACACCATTAGCATTGATTTGGCCTGCGGTTAGTTCCGGTTAGCATCCGTTCCATATTGGTGGCAGTCAAATTTGGTGCAGTGATTTGAGGACAAGCGTCTTGTTTTAACTCTGCTTCTGATATGTATTTAAGACTAGAAAATGCCTATTTTTAAAGGAGATCTGACAAAAATAAATAAATAAATACCATGCTAGTACTGGCAGTGTTTAGATTACCATAATTTAGTTTATCGCATGTTTTTTTGAGATGGATTAAGAGCTCTGTCATCTGAGTCGTCTCTGTCTGACCACATACAGTACATAAAGCACACCATGTATTTCAGCTTGTTTTCGGTTGCTCCAGCTCCACAAAGCTGTTGTGTCAGTGGCTGAGAGATTTAAAGACTGCAAACTAATGACTTTCTCCGAGGCTGGTTTGAACAACAAGCTGCTGGCGGAGTTCAAGTCAAACATCTTATTACTCCTCGTCTCGTCGTCCAGAACTCCAAAAACCTATGAATGCTTCTGTGTGACACCATGAAGGATCAATAAGAGCTGAGAGAAGCAATATGAGGAAGTAAGTCCTTTTAGTTTAGGAAAACAATTGAGACATTTATTCTTTCTGGCAGTGTTTTGTGCTGTCTCATTGTTTAAGCGTGTTTTATTGAAGAAAACGCTCTGTAAGACATTAGCAGTCAATCTGATTTGATCTGATGATCTGCGTTACCGGCCGCTAACCTGGGTTACACGACTGTACAGCTACTTCCTTCACCCATTGTGCATTAACTATTGCGTCCCTTGACTTAAGCCCAGCAATGATCGAGGGAGCTCTGTATACGTGGAGGACAAATCGACTATCAAAACTGTTGAGTTTAATTCGGTACTTACATTTTTTTCACAATGATTCTTAGATGTTTAGTGAACAGGGACCAATGAAAAAACTTTTTTCCTCACTTTTACCTCATGTTTTAATCATAACACTCACAAATAAGCATTATTCCAATTTTTATAAATCCAGACTTTAAGGATTCCCAGAAGTTAAGAGTATGAGATGCACATGGCAGGAGTCACCAACCTTTTATCAACGCGAGCGACTCCAAGGGCACTTAACCCGAAGGGCTAACGTCAGTTCAGAACACACTTCTGAAATCACCATCAATAATGGACGAGAAATGATATTCCTCTCAAATACTTGTGTCATTGCTGAGTTTTCACAATAATTATCAATGGTGAAACGAACAAAATCCAACATAATAATAAGGTTATTACATGAAATATTCAAAAACACAATACTCCTTTGGTCTCTCTGGGCCCCTGCACTATGGGCACCAGGGAACAAGTACCATGATCATGTTCATGACCCTGAATAGATGCCAAGGGGTGTGACAGTCATTCCTAACTGATGGATTATTGTCTTCCTGTCTGACAGGAAGCGGCACAATAAGATGAGGACACATCAAAAACAAACACTGCCATCCTCTGGAAATGGCAGTAACCCAGAAAAATAATCATAAGGTAACTGTCCCTACACCTTCAGTCACTTTACTTAAGAGTATATGGTTTTGCTGCAGTCGTAAAATAGTCTGTTTTGACTTGTTTACATGTGTTTACATCATGTCACTAGCGTGTTCTCTTTATGTTTTAACCGACATTTTAGAATATTAGAAGATTGTCATCGCGGGTTAGAACAGCAGTCTCTGCAGTTTTATACTCGTTGCCCATTTTCAGAATCACAGGGGTCAGCAGTCAGTTCCAGCTAAATTGAATGAGAAGTGAGAAACACCTCGGACAGGTCTCCTGTGATTCTCACACCTGTCCAGGGTATATTCCTGCTTCTCGCCCAATGACTGCTGGGATAGGCTCCAAGACTGCCCGCTACCCTAAAACATTTTTAATGAACCTGTGAATAAGACTTTGTTTGTTTGATTGATATATTGTTTTCTACCCATTTCTCAAGATTTCATGTTTTAATCTCAGTCTTTTAGATGGGATTAGGCTCTCCAAAGCCCCGCCCCCAGCTCAGAACCCCGCCCCCAGTCCCTCCCCTACGGACACACCAGGTCACCGGCTCGATTAACATCTATTTGTAGAAAAATTAATTTTTATTATATATATATATATATATATATATATATATATATATATATATATATATATATATATATATATATATATATATATATATGGAGGGAGCTTAAAACAGCAAAATACTCCTCAGATGAAAAATCTATGACATAGTTTTGCAAACGATGGTTTAAAGTTTGGAACTTAACTGTAGTTTCCTCCTGTCATCAGCGTCAGACATCCCATCAATCACAACGCGCTTCCATGCGTCCATACAAGTGTGGCGACTCAGGAGATGTGGATAACCACAAGATTACACAGGTAAACAAATATGGCGGCCGAGCTACAGCTGCGAAAGGGCTGGATCATATTCGGCGAAATTACCGTGAGTGTCCTAAGGACAGCCCCCCCCAGCTAAAAGCCGGTTTAATCTGGTGCATTCCCACTTCCATAGGTTTTAAAGGCAGTCTTGTTAAACAAATCATTACCTAATGAGTTATTGTCTATACACATGGCAAAGACCAAATGCAAATCATCTGAGAAAGGAACATTGTGGCGTGTACAATGTGTTTGAGCATATGGCTGCGTTTCCTCCCACAATATCTGCTCAGAAAACATCAGAAGCGGCGGCGGCGCCTGGCATTTCAATCATCTGGCGCTCCTCAGTATGCTGCGCAGGATCTGGCATTTTGTTGTCCGTGGATACAGTATCAACAGCTTGTGGTGAAGCAGACGTATTTCACTGCAAACAGGCTTTGTTCTTCAGACCAGCGAGATGGATGAAAGGAGGAGGGACAGCTGGGCAACCAGCTTGAATCATGAAAATGTTCACTATATGTTATATAATTAGGGTCGACTGCTGAGGAAACTTGTTTTTAGTTGAACTTTCTGACAGACAAGATGCGACAGATTTGGTGTGTTCACAAGTTTTAACAGACCCTCCCGTCGACTGTCCAGTCAAAGGTGTGATGATTATATCCAGGTACCACCTCCATCCAACATAAAACTTTGTATATGTTTAGAATTATAATAACTTACATACTTTACACCAGCAGATGGCAGACACATGTAACTTCAACCTGAGTGACAATTGAGATTAGATTGTGTAAAATGGGGTCGAAAAGACAAGACAAGGTCAGTTATAGTTACGGAGCAGGAGTTAAACAGAGCACAAGAGACGCTATTGGAATCAGATGAGCAATATTTATACTCTGATGGAGATCATACAGAAAGATATTTTTTTTGCCCACAATGATGTAAAGAGAAAATCTGACCGAAAGTTAACCATCAATCGAGATTCATTTAAGAGACTGTCAGTAACTGCGGTCACATGGGCACATTTTCCTGAATGTTTTCCGATCTGAGATTAAACTTTAATCCCTGTTTTCATGACGCAAAAAGATACTATCCGAGTCAAATGTGAAGAGAGAATCCGATCAACAGTGAGCATGAGCCACCCCTCTTGATACGAAGGAAATCTCATTCGGAAAACGCTCAACTGGGTGATTTCATTTGGATCAGGCTTTTGTTCCGATTACATTGGTCCATGTGAACGCAGCAAATGTCCGGTGGCTAAGTGCAGATGAATTCAACACCAGTGTTCGAGCCTGCACAGACAACCTGCAAGTGTCACTCTTCATGCTCCCACCCAAGCCCCATCTATGCTCAACGTTCCATACAGATCTGGATGCAGCCTTCTGTCAGTGCTCTGCGTTTCCACAAGCAAACGTGTGGCTGTAACTTCATAGTACGCAGCTCTAATAAGACAGGAAAAAGACATAACAATGCTGGAAATTCTATGTCCTCCAGTCGCGATACATACACAACAGCCACACTGACCACCACGTCCTACAACACTGCCAACAGGTACATTATTAATATTTCTTTAACATTTGTCATGTTTGATTTGGAGTTTGTTGTAGTCATAAACTTTTGACCCTGAGCTGACATATTGGTGAACAGCAGTGTAAAGAACGTATGGAAGTGAGTACGCATACAATTCCGTACATAAAGGGAGCATGAATGGGCCTTCGTTCTTGGCAATGTTATGGTTCTTAGTGCGCTGCACCTACTCAGAATTTCTCCTTCCACTAAAGCCGTATCTATAGGACCCATCCTGCACCCTAAAATCTAATTCCTGAGTGGCGACATGGAGCGTGCAGTCTGTTGACGCTGGATTTTTTTTTGTACTCAATACATCTCCTGGAATGCAGCCTGATCTGAATAGAATAGAATAGAATAGAATAGCCTTTATTGTCCTTGTACAGTGTACAACGAAATTTGAGCGCTACTCCCTTGGTGCAAACAATGTACAAAAGAATATATATAAAAAAAAAAACAATCAAGCATGCACTAAAAATTAAATAAAAAGTATATACACAAGTAGCAGCAGTAAAAGAGCGTAATGATAGAAAGTGGCACTTATCCAGATCCAGACAACTTCAGTGGTTTGTTATTGCACATAGTTGTTTGTTTTTTTTTTTGTTTTTTTTTTCTCTTTATTGCACTATGAACGATCTGCAGCCTGATCTGACTGTAATTCAACCACAGTATGTATCTCTGGCTTGGTGGTGGAGGCACTTGAGATGTGATGACAGTTTTTCCCACAAATAATCCTAAATAAGATTCATTTTCTGTAGCTATTAGAGCCACAATGTTGGACAGAATCAGTGAGAGGAAACAAAATTAGTTAGGCCAATTAGACAACTAAACACAGTGATTTAAAAAGATTTTTTTTTTACAAAAACGTGGTTGTTATTCAGTTTATTATTTTGTATGTACTGTATATGCAACAACACAACCATAAATGTGTGCATTGATTATAATGTAAGAAAGAACGAAATATTGTGAATAAAAATTGTATAACATTGTATAACATTGAATTTCAAGCATGTAAAATAATCATTTTTATGACTAGATTTTTCATTTACTTACTGAGTCAAGACAACTATATATATATATATATATATATATATATATATATATATATATATATATATATATATATATATATATATATATATCTTTTTCAGGCAACATCACAGACCACAGCACCAGTGATGATTCTTACCCCTTGTTTTACCACACTTCACCTTTCACATTAAAGAGGACTTTGTTTTGGCTAGCTTCCATTCCCCCCCCAGGACTTCTGTCGGCTTCAAACAAGTTCAGTCTGCAGGCGGCCAAGTGTTTCAGTACTTAAATCAGAGCAGAGTGACTGGAAATCTATTTTATAACTCATTAAAAAGAACTCTGTTTTCAGGTGAATCTAAAAAAAGAAATCTGTTCACTCTCCATTGCAAGTCTTATTTACACAGCAGTTCATGACAATGCCACGATCATCTTCAAGGACCAAGGAGCCGTGATTGTTTCGGCTGCTGGACATCCATTTTTAAAAGGATGGTTCCCGACATTTTCACCATATTGCTCTGAGCCAGAGTGAGAATCCATTCCAGGAGGAACCACACAGTTGAATTATTAAATGAAAGCTCACACAGTACCTGAACCGGAAGACAGGCTCAACAGAGGAAACTCAATTTAATTCAACTGGCAATTTCACACATCTTAACTGTGCATGTTTCTTTTGCTCTTTGTTTTGATTAACAAGACAGGTGCAAGTGACCTTTGAAAACAGTTCAAGCAAGCTACAGCTATTCACAAGATCTTCATGATCAAAGACACCAAACACAATGATTGTTTCAAGCTGAATTCATCAGAAAATGATTTCAAGTCGAAGAAGAGATTTCTCATGGATTTACAATTTTGGCTAAAAGAATTATTATTTGAGGCTCTGGAAATGTGTATTTATTGCTTTATTTAAAATAAATGTGAACAACGTTGAGAGAAACAAAAACTTTATATATGAACAAATTACAATTAATAACAATAAACAAATAAAACTGCCCAAGAATTTATGACCCGAGGAAAAACAGAATAAATATCCTATTACAGCGTGCTATCCCAAAGTGCAACTCAGGAGGTAAACATTCGCGATATTAACATCCCAAAATTAATCTCTACTGTGGGACTAATAAGAGGCATCGAGTCAAATCTAATCTAATCTTTCACCCCCTGAAGGCACCACAGATGCTTTCAGGAACATGCTCAACAGAACAAGCAATCAAAAACACGTCCCATAAATGCTACAAACATTTCTTTTCAGACCCAAATCAAACAGTATTTTGAGGCAATGTATACCACAAACTCATACCCACTTAGATGATGGTAATCGCGGTTAGCCACGCAAGGTTAACTCAGACAGAGCAGCTCAGTATCTTTCCTCTGGGGTTGTAGAAGCTGGTTGAACACCACCAATATGACTGAGGGATGCAGTATTCCAGTGAAACTGGATGTGGTGTAGCTCTTGTACACCACACCATCATGTTTTTCACAAACCATGCTTCCTATTACAAGTAACATCCGACTTACGACCTGCTCCACTTACGTCCACGGTCAGTGGATGCTTATTTTTTTGTATTCAATGGCACCGCAGCACGTAGCAGCCCGGCATTGTGTCACTACAGTAGTAACTATAACCCTCGCATCGGCTATTTTGAATGGCATTTGACTTGCGTCCAATCTGATTTACAATCCCAATCTTAAGTCAGATGTTACTTGTATTTACAAAAAAGAGAGGTGGATTTATCGCGCACCAATTTATCGTGATATTGATTTGCGGTCACATCATCCCAGCCCAATTTCAGACAACAGGAAAGCCACACTGGTTGGATGACCAATTTCCAATCCCTCAAAAATGCACCGGATGAGATCAGCCCCACACTTGATACTGCTATGCTGGTGAAACCTTGATGTTTTAAAATGCAGTATAATTTTTGTATCATCATGTTCATAGAGAGTACAGACACAGTAACTTTCAGAAGAGATGTAAAACTGTGGCGTGCAGCATCGGCATGCAGCCTACATTTAAGCTCAGCTTCTTCTGTCAATAGAAACAGCTACAGTTGGTGCATGAGAATAACCTTCGGAGAGAACCTCTGGGATTAATTACAGTTCTAATTTGATGAACAAAAAACACACAACAGCTGTCTAAAAACAACTCCGTAGTGATTGCAGAAGATCAGCCTGGAGTCTAAACATTATGAAATTGTAATGAATGCCATAATCACTGGCACTAAACAAGCCCAAAAAACCCATCTCATTCTGCTCCTCTGAAAATGGGAAACACATAACAAAGCTAATGAACATGTCCGGAACTTGAAAGCCAGAGTGCTTGTTCCTGCAAAAGTGGCTCCTCGGGGAAATAAGCCCTTCATGTGACATCCTCCAGCAGAGGTGCGAGGTAAAACAATGCCAGGAGAGAGTGAGCTGGGTAAGCAGTCTGGAAGCTTGTCCGGCTTGTTGCCACCGAAACTCTGAACTTGAGGAGTGAATTTCTCATCACTCCGGGGACACTTACACACAAACACTCACAGGCTATTTTTGTGCTGCCTCCAAGAGTGTACGATCACAAAGTAGCACAGCCGCAGTGTGTCTGTGTGCAGCTGTGCATGCGTGTGTGATCAGTTCTGAAGTGCGGGACAGGGACTCCTGATAGTTTTTCATTACAGTATGTACAATACCAACTAGAGCTGGGTGATATGGCATAAAAATAATATCATGATAATTATTTTCATATTGTTTGATATTGATTGATTCTCAATTATTTTTTTAAACATCATCTGTTAGGAGAATGAATGAAAATTCAGAATCAGAATAAGAAAAACTTCATTAATCCCGGGGTAAATTTTGTTCGTAACATGCTCTGTAAACGACAAAAATACATACATCGTCAATTAACCACTGCTTAGTCCGGTTCAGGGTTGCTGGAGTCATCAGGCGAGAGGCCACTCCATCGCAGAGCACACACATGCACAACTAGGGGCAATTCTAGAGTAGGCCTGCACGATAAATCATTTTTTAAAAATTGCGATTTCGATTCACCCTTGTGTCTGATTTAATTTTCAGTTAAATTCGATTTCTATTTAAATTCCAGCCCGACTGGAATTTCCTTTGTGAGTGTTACGCTCCCAAGCGGGGCTGCAAGCCACTACTTTCTGAGTTCCCACGATGCTCCTGGCTCCACTTTCAGCCAATGACGAAGCGCCTTGTAGTCACGTGTTTTACTGGTCACGTGAACACGGTAGTGATTGGGTCGCTCGGCAACAGGATAGAAACTGGTGGTGATGAATGGCAAACAGAGAACCAGTTACGAGAATGAGCCCACCAAACAGTCTCACTACGAACTTGTTCCAAAAAAAAAGGCTCGGCTGTATTTTGTATTCAAACTGAGAAACGCGGAAGCAAGCTGTGAGTTTCACATTTATTCAATTGATGACAACAATATATTTTCAGAACATGATCATCACAACCTACATCCTGACTCCAATAAATGTATTCAACTGAATGCGATCTCACTTCTTCGAGCACTGTATTCACATGCAATATTTTTTAAATGTTGCGAAACTCACATATTTTCTGATGGATTTGCTGGTACAGAAAACCACTTGCACCTCACTATTTTCCACGTATCTCAAAAGAAGAAGCTCATAACCTTTTTCTGACGTTGACCCAAGAATGTTTTCAGGCCTCAACTTCGCCGGCTTTGTTGGACATGTCTGACAACATGACAGCAGAATGCGCCTTCCCTTCCTCTCACTGTCAGAGCCTTATTAAAGTGAAAGCCAAAGCAAAGCAGCCTGGCTGACCGTGCTCATTAGGAGGACACCAAGCAGAGCACCAGCAGACCTCTCCAGACATTTAGAGCACGTAATAAATTGGTACATTCCCCCACACACTGAAAGTGATGCTCTCGAACCGAAGAACTGGACTGAGTCATCACACTTAGTATTGATCTTAGCATTGAGTCTGTATTTCACATGGCTACAGATTTGATTTAGCAATTCAAGCTGCTCTGACTGGTCTTCGGTTGAAATGCTCTCTAAAGCAAAGGAGTGTAGAAAGGTATGACAAGCACCAGAGCAGGGAAGACTGCACCACACAAAGACTCAAATGCTTCAATAAGGGGAGACCAGTCAAAGAGAAGGAGGATTCTGTATGTTTCCACAAAGCTTATGGATATGAGCCAAATGGAGCAGTACCATCGGCGGGGCAGTGCTGCTGTACCCGACACGGGTTCCATCAACTGAAGTTTACTGGTAAAGTAGCTGTGGGCGATAACTTATCGTAACACAAACACAATATCCACTATGACAATTCTGCATCTCATGATAAATTCGATAAACACGCGGTTAACTCGCTGCATTGGACCTGCACACGTGATCATGACGAGACCGTGACGGTGCGCCGCGCTCTCCAGCTCTGTGATGTTTGACTGCCGACACCGGTGTGTGACAGTTGTGGAGAGTGTGGTGGACTTTGGTTCACGATCGTAGTTTAAAACTTATTTATAATACACGGAACCTTTGATAATGACACTGGTCGACGCTGAGTCTCTGGATCTGTGTTTATTTTATTAGATGGAGATGTCCTCATAGGTTCATATCAACACATGCAGGTCTCCTGCTGCGCTGGTGCTTCTGCGATATTAGATGGACCTCCGCTCCAATATTGACCGCGGCGTCCTCTTAGGGTTCACTGATCATGGATGGATGGATCACTCTCTCACAGGCAGCGCTAATACTACACCACGGCATCAGTTAGGGACCATCAACAAATTCTAAAGCAGTCAAAGTTATAGTGAAACCTTCAATTGGAATCTTCAATGGTTTGTGAAAAGGTTTTTCATCATACACGACAAAGGAATGACAGTTTGTATGATTTGGAGAATAGAATAGGACTAAATGATCATTTATTCACATGATTTCTAATATTTCTTTAATAGCATCTAGGAAATGTGTCCAGACTGGTCCATAGTTGGACATGAGATACAGCAGACTTACGGCTCAATTTAACCCCTAAATAAAGCTGGCAGAGCAGTCTGTCAGACACGAGCGGCTTCTACCAGAGACATGAAACATTGAATTTCTCATCACCACACTTAGTAAAGTGTTATATTTAAACATAAACAAATATTGATGTTGGAGAAGAACTCCACTAATAAGTTTCATCACAAAACTGTTTCAAGAGAGACTGTAGTGTGTCGAACACATGGACTGAAAATCTATTTATCATGATAATTATCATTATCGCCAAAATGACAACATTTATCGCGATAACTTTTTCGGTCATCGCCCATCCCTACAGGTAAGCACATGTGCAGCTCAACTTAGACCAAACCTGATGTGGACCCAAAGACAACTACACGCATGCGTGAGTGTCCACTGTGCAAGTGTTTCTCACATAATGATGTTGTCATGTTGTCACAGTCGAGTCTGTCACAGTTGAGTCTGTCACTGAATGATCCGGTCCGTCGATGCATAAACCTTGTTCAGCGGAAGTGTATAAATGGGCAGAAGTGCTCACTCTTGCTCCTTATAAATCTATGTGACATAAATGTCAGGAGAAATGTTTCCCATTCACTAATGTAATGTAATGTAATGTATCAGAAGCAATACATTGTGGCGGTCATATGTGCTGTATTAGAGAAGATTAAAATGATTACTGATTCAATAATGCTGGATTTAAAAAACTAGAATAACAGATGAAAACATACAATTTACAAATTGAAATGTTAAAAGTAGACAGTTAAATAATAATAATAATAATAATAATAATAATAATAATAATAATAATAATAATAATAATCACAGACTTGCGCAATATAATCGTATCCCCATGCATTTACCAGTAAACTTCAGTTGATAGAACTTGTGCGTTACCAACTTCCAGTTCCAGCACCGGAACTTGAGAACCAGATCGGGCAGGCGAACCAGATCAGGCAGTGACAATTCTCCATCCTCCAGTCGCTTCCTACAATGCTGCCTCCGTTTTCCTCTTTTGTGCAAGAGCAACAGGATTAATACTTCTTCCTTGCCCTTTAATTTTGGAGTTTGTCATCGTCATTAACTTTTGACTCTGGGTTGCTACCCCTGTTGGACATACAGTGGTACGTCGGTTCTCGACCACAATCCGTTCCAGACGGCCGTTAGAGAAGTGAGTTGATGGAAATCTGAATCGTTTTTTCCCATTACAATGAATGGAAAAAGAAATAATGCGTTCCAAGCCTTAAAACAGGCTTTTGTAGGAGTGAATGTAGAGTGTCTGCTGCAGGTGCGCTGTTCCTCTATGTGTGTGGCCGCTGCATGTGGGAGGGGTTGCAGAGTGAGTGACGTCTCTCCAGAAGGGAAGAGGTGCCCGGTGCGTGTCCAGCTCTGAATGTGCGCTTCTGTGCAGTTTGGCTGTGACAAAGTCATAAACCAAGTCACGCTCTGTCCCAGACTCGCCTCATCCCTGTCCCAGCTCCAGCCCACAACAGGACATAAACTCTGATTTGTTCAAAGCCCGGGACGTTCGAAAACCGAGGTACCACTGTATTGGTGAACAGCAATACCAATTTAAAAAATGTATGGAGGCATGTGATCGCCGACGGTAATGTGATGTGAAACATTTTTTGACATTGACTACAGCGATTCTTCTCTGAAAAGACTTCCTTCATATCGTCAGTGCTTGGATTCTTATCTTATGCACGTCAGGAAAAGTTCTTGAAAACTAGACAATGAAATCTGGTCACATGTGCAAGGGGGAGGAGTATAACTGTCAATATAACGTTTGAACAGTCTAACCCACATACTAGCGCATCATATCAACCTCATCATTGACTCTCAAATTCCATTATCAGAGGCTCCATCCAGCTCTGACTGGGAGATAAAAACCCATGGTGGTCCTGGTTCTGCCAGCTGGTGCCCCCCTAGTCTGTGCTCACTGAATATTTCATAAATGTAACTGCTGAAAGGAAAGCAATTCTTGGCAGGTGTCTTCTTAGGTCTCTTCAGGACTTCACGCAGCTTTGCTTTAAAATCAAACTTTACATTTTTAAATAGTTTTCCAAACGTAATGAATTTACACAACATTTATAACATGTACTGAAATGGCGCAGTTTTAAAAGAACAGCATTTAAAATAGTTCGTAGAGTTCTTTTAAAACCAGCATTAAATGAATGAATTTCATTCCAGAGACCGAAGAGTTTGCTCAAACTTACCATTTCCATAAACATGATTGTCCACATCGTCGTGTTCGACCAGCACCGCTGCGTTTAGTTGAATACAAAGTCCTATATACTGTAAAATCCACGGTATTGCTCCAAAGGTTCCCATGTTTTCAGTCGTACAAAATGCGTGCTAAATTGTCATATCAGCTCGGTAAAACAATGCGGGGTATTTAAAAACAGTCGTAAAAGACATAAAGCTGGTGATGAACCACTCCGCTTCCCCAGTTCTGCAGGATGAGTTGATGCTGCGCGACGTCCGCGGAGGGAGACGCGGGATACAGACAGGTGCTTCGGCTCGCAGTTCAACCAGTGAGGCGGAATGATATTAACTGAACAGGTTAGTGAATTCATATTATCGGATTTAATTTCTCTTTCTTTTAGAGTAATATGAGCTAGTAAAGCGGAGTTCCTGCCGTTTTGATTCAAGTCAAGGTCATGGCAAAAGTACTGGATGTATGCGACTTTTCACTCAGAATCTGTCATTTGTTGTCAACAACCATTTTTCATTGCGTATTCAACTCAAGTCATAGTTTCAGTTCTGGTTAGCAGAGCTGGATTAACAACGTGGAAGGTGATTGTATATGTTTCAAAGATTGTGCTTCTCTCGTTTTTCTTTTCGCGAAGTCATTGGCTTCCTTCCTAGCTTTGACGAGGAGTGGATTTTCCCCAGTTATGGTCTTCTAAAGTTGGCCTTTATCATCGATGATAAATGCCTCGTTCTTTATTTAAGTCAATCCATATTTTCTTTTTTGCATTGCACTCATGTTTGTCATATGAATAACTGAAGGAAAATGAATTCACAAAACATTTGGAAGAAACATGTTTTGAGAACAAGGATGTGGACTGCAAAAGTCCCATCTGAAGACAAAAATATTAAAACAAAATACAGTGGTACCTCAGTTTTACAATGTCTCGGACTGCTTCGGATTTTGAAGAAGATTTCGGATTTCAGATTTCGAACAAATCGCTTCTGGAACGGCCGTTTGGAACAGATTGTGGTCGAGAACCGAGGTACCGCTGTACTGTCATCATGCAATACACCTCATATTCTTTAGTATTGAACATAAATCAGCTGAACGCAGGTCCATTCCGAGGACTGAGGGACACTATATGGTCCAGGTGTGTTTTGAAATTACTTTTTTATCCAACATCAAATAAAACAAAATGCAAAGTCTGGCTTTTTACACTTGTTGAAATATCGTTTCTTGGAGATCAGAGTTTATATAAACCGTCACCCCTGGGACATTGGGTTATAAACTAGAAAAGGCAAGTTGTTTTTCACCTTGAAGCGCAGACAAACTGCTTTTTTATTATATCAGTGCCTCAGTTTATCTCTACTAGAACATTAATAGTTGTTATCCCTTATTTTCAGTGCTGAGGAGACTTATAATAATGTACCTCTTGCACAAAAGAGGAAAATGGAGGCAGCGTTGTAGGAGCTGGTCGGTGAGGCCATTAAATGTATTGCGAATGGAGGATGGAGAATTTCTCATTAGAGCTAGGTATCGGATAGTAACAGCGACACTGCCCCTCATGGTTTCCGGTGGTTCTGCTCTGTTGCTCAGCTTTATGGAAACACACTGCAGCTTGAATGAGCTAGGTTATGACGGGAATATGAGCCGGCCTGCTACATCATTTCTGCTAATACAAGCTGTGTATTCTTTACATGATTCACACCAAAGTAACTGTAAGCATACACAGAAATATTTAGCACGTGTTTAAAAAAATGTTTGCCCCAGTAGAATTCCTGTCAAATCTCTGGAGGAGGATGTTGAGAACAGCTGTGTCATACTACTTGTTATTTACATTACAGATTAAGGTTCTAATCCAGCAGAATGAAACACTCACACATATGTGTTGAATTTCCATCTTGAACTGCTGACCATTTGAGCAGCTCTCAGCAGGCAGAATTTTTTTCACACTCCACGGGGTTCATCACTTTCCTGTCAAGCAGATCACTGGCCTTCCTCTCCCCTCTATCAGCGTCTTCTCACCTACAATTCAGAAAATATATGATGCCAAAAACCTCGGCATTATTTCCTGGGTCACTGGATTCATCTCCGTGCTTCAGTAAATCTCAACCGTTCGTCCCGGCACTATTTGAAGCCGCTGCAGCCAGATGTGCTGTGGAAGCCAGTGTGGCACATTAGCCATGTTTCTTCTTGTCGCTTTCCTGTCTTAGCTAATGGAGCCTGTCATAAACATCTCATGGATGAGATGTATCAGATGTGCTTGAGATGAATGAGAATTTTCCTCTGTAGGACAGAAAAATGTTGACCAGGTAGCCATGTTGGCAGCGTTTCAAGCTCTAAGATTATCCTTACCAGCTCTAAAACAATGTGGAATAAACAATAGTTAGAAGTTAACATTAACACATTGTATTGTTTAGTGGGTCATCTTTTTAAATGTAAGTTATATATGCACGCCGCACCACACCTGACTTCTATCATGATCTCATGAAATGAAAAAAAGCTTAGAATGTGAAATCACAGGTTACTGCTGTTAAATTACAATTATTTATATTTTACGCATTGTTTTGCTGTAGTTCATTGTCCAATAAAGTTCAATGACAGCTAAATATATGTATATGTATATATATATATATATATATATATTTGAGGGGGTTTTAAAAGCAAGTGACACTTTGTTCTGTGCAGAACGAAAGGAGTGCTAACACATGGCCTCTGTCTTTCTTTTAAGTGACGTGCTGCTCATGGCATCAGGATGTGCCCTGGAAGATGGAACATGTACCTCTATTGAAAGCCTGATGCACGAGCATGCAACGCTGAAGGCTCAGAATGGATTGCTTCTTCTTGTTGATGAATTTTCCCTCTGCACGTCACCTAAAAATCTGTGCTCTGATTGGTTAACCATGACCTGACCTGACCTTATTTAACTTGCAACAGCGCAAATGTGTTGGAATTCACTTTGGCACCTGTATTCTCAGGTGTGGACATGCTTGTTTTGGAAGGTCACTGGCAACTGAACTTTAGCTACTCAGGTGGCTAATATTTCTCTCTCCTAATTTTAATAGAAACAGCCGAGTTCAATTTTGGCATATCTCAGAGGTGTCACCTGAAATGTGACATGAGACCCCAAGCACTCGGGCATATTTATGTGTTTCGGCACGGTGAAGATGCAGGGAGTATAATGCCTGACAATGGAGAGATTAAAGTAACACCAAATCCAACTTTCCTAGCTGACTATGTTTAAAATGTGGAAGTCTTCCTGTCAAATATAATATGCATACTATAGTAGTTTCGTTGACACTTCTGCCGTCCAGAAAAAAAACATTTCTACATTACGAGTCATGAACATCCGCGACGGTGGTATTGACCACGTCATCTATATTAGGTTCTACATCATGTAGCTGTTTCAACCTTTACAGTGATTGTTTTGGAAATGAGTGAACGGTCCCCATAAAAATAGCATCTCCTCGACTGCACTTTCAATATGAATGAGAGTTAAATGCCAAAGGCGGCCATCATTTATCTGAGCTTCCTGCACCATTGACATTCTAATAAGCCTTGAGCTGCAGGGTATAAAATGACCTGCCACCGCTGCTGATCCCTCCAACACCATCCCTCGTACTCATCCACCTGGATTTAGAACAGAAAATGTCAATCGATCATTTGATGTGAAGTTAGTTTGTGTCCAACTGAAAACATCCTGGTCGTTTGGTAGTATTTGATGTAACTGCAGTATTTCATTTGGGGTTTTTTCCCTGTGATTTTTTTCTGTGCCAAGATAAATCGGACAGAATATTTATTCTTCAGGTCTTCACGAATCATTGTCACTTTGAGCTATGCATTGAGATTAAACCATAAGAACCAGAAAGTTGGACTTAACTGAAGACTGAATGAAGTCATTGTCCTGTGGTTATATACTAGACAAACTAATGATCAAAAAGCTGATGCTGAGAAGATGAAGGTTTACGTCCCCATCAAAAGGTGAAAAGGAGATGAGGAAAACTTCCAAGAAGTCAATGGATATGATTTGTGAGGACTGGAGGAGGATCAATATGTCTAAGGAGGATGATGAAGATTAAGGAGGCTGACTTACAGTGGCTGAAGAATCAAGAAGTTATACTTGATGATGATGATGACTATTTGCTTTTGTTGTTGCACCATGGTATCACTGGACTGAACTGCTGCTCCAGACACATTTGTATTGTTTGTCCTGTTCCCATGACAACTTGCTAATAGTTAGCAGTTAGAAAATAATGTTTTTGTCCAGCGGTTCATAAAAGGAAAGTGTGTGAAACATCTGCACCCCACGTTTTATCAGTCCAGGTGATAAGTCTTACGACTGTGCCCTAGAATGACAGTGTGGAGCTTGAGCTCTCATGGTTTAAATTTAGCCGAGGCATTCATCATTTCCCACAGCAGAGTGGCTCCACGTCACAGTTATGGGGACGGTAATCTTTCTCCCAACGTCTGCCTGCCTCACCTTCAGCTACCTCAACACCATTGCTCCCATCAGACACATGTTGGGTAACTACTCACTGCAGGACACTTGTGTTCCAGTCGCCATCAGTTACTGAGCAATGTTTACAATATTGAGCCGCAATTTATAGCGTTTTACAGCATGATAATGTGATTCAGGAAGATGGCCCCAGTTTAAAAGCAGCACTTGCGTGTTACACAGGTTACATGTCATCTTAAATTGATCCTTATTTTCGCACATTTGTTGAATCATTATGATCCTCTTGCTTCATTCAGTCAGCTGAGATACCTGAAAATGATTCAAACTACTTTGTATTGCACTGTTTATGTTGTCAAGATCTTGATCAATAGATTTGATGGAACATAATGTATTGATTTATACGTTGATACTCAGTCAATCGTTGAAGTGACATACAGCTTGAGCTTTTGCGTTAGCTCCATCTAATGGAGTTGCGCTTGGTTGCAGGATCATCCATGATACTCTAGCACCACCGTGCGGTTGATTTCACGAATGCGTTGAACTTTGGTTCGCTGTGCATGTTGCATAAAAGATACATTGGGATCGGATCGGATTAGTAATGTGTACGATATATGAAGAAATAAAAGGGTTCCTGACATACAAAATGATTTGTGTGAGAGGAGAGCAAAACCTTTCTACAGAAATGCATATATTGTGGTGGAAAGTTCAGTTGTGAAGGTTGACGAGAGGCGCTTTCCTCTCACAGTCATAAACGAGTGTAACGCTCCTGAAAGCTGATCCTGCGCACGTCACTGACACGTGACCATGGAAGCGTTTCCTGCTTGCGTAAGGAGGGGACTTCCAAAGAAAGAGTGAAATAATAATAATAATAATAATAATAATAATAATAATAATAATAATAATAATAATATGACAAATTGAGTTCTGGACAGAAAGGAAGTGCATGTGAGCGGCTATTTTATTTTTTTTTCTGTTTTTTTTTTTTTTTTGGCTGTTAAGATAAAGTTGTGGACGAAGATTATTGACTGACAGTAGTGAGACAGTGGTTGGTGCTCACCGCCTGCTGCACCAACTAGAAGGCACAGTTTGACGTCCGTTTTCCATTTTATGAGTAGCAAGTTGGAGAGGAAAAACAAGTGCAGTGGTTACTTTACAAGATTTATTGAAGAATGAGCAAAAGTGCGTTCAATAAATCTGGCACTGACGTGGTGTGGGCATCCAAGCAGTGGAGCGTTTGTCACAAACTTGGCAGTGAAATTGAACTTCATTGTTGAGTGTTAAAACATTGCAGATCTGTGAATCGACCTTTTCATGTGTCAGCGATTTGCTTGCTTCACTGTTGTCAACACCCCAATGCAAGGATGGCAAGTATATCAGAGCAGTCAGTAAATGTACACAGGCTTGTGATGACGATGTTATCTTGATGCCCCGCTTTACAATAATCTTCTTGAGCTGCTGCTGCTTGATGACAATCTGGTCTTGGTGACACCAGAGCTATAACCAGAACCGCCTGCCATGCCGCCACTGAAACCGAACCCACTGGCGCTGGAGAAGTCTGAATTGAGGAGAAAGAAAGGTGTTATAGCAGGATATTAAATCCACCGCTACGACTCAACAGGACTCCAGGTAACTCACTTGCACCGCCTGAGGACTCCTGCACGTGAATGACGGCGTTGGTTCCTCCGCTTGCCAGTCTGATACGAAAGCATCAAGAGTCAGAGGTGATATAGCATTCCTTCATCAACCTTTGCTCCTCATTGAGTTCACATAAAAGTACACACCTGGTCTCCTCTCCTTCCAGCAGCTTCCTGTAGGTGGCGATTTCAATGTCCAGAGCGAGCTTGACGTTCATCAGCTCCTGGTATTCCCGGACCTGGCGGGCCATGTCCTGCTTGGCTCTCTGCAGAGCGTCTTCAAGGTCCTTGATGCGCAGCTTGGCGTCCCTCACTGCCAGCTCCCCACGCTCCTCAGCCTCAGTGATCTGATTCTCGAGGTTGGCTCTCTGCAGAAAGTAAGTTGTGAGTTACCGTTCACCGTGCATCAATGAACTGGATTCTCATGAGGTTTACCTGTCCTTTGATAGCTGCGATCTCGTTCTGAAGACGGGCGATCATGCGGTTGAGCTCAGCAATCTCACTCTTGGTGGTGCGGATGTCTTCACCGTACTGTCCAGCGGATGTCTGCATCTCCTCATACTGCAGGGGAAAACATTGGTTGAGAAGAGGAATGGAAACTCATGAAGCCAAAGCTTTTCACTCGCTCACCTTCTGCTTGTACCAGGTCTCTGCCTCGGCCTTGCTGCGGTTGGCGATGTCCTCATACTGAGCACGCACTTCGGCGACGATGGAGTCCATGTCCAGGTTGCGGCTGTTGTCCATCTCCACAATGACAGAGGTGTCTTTGATCTGAGACTGCAGCTCGCGAAGCTCCTGTTAGACGGATGATAAATCATCCCATGAAGAAATGACGTCATCTCAGCCTGCATCTCCGACATGTCAAGCATCGTGGCGCATCACTCACAGCCTCGTAGACAGCCCTGAGGAAGTTGATTTCATCCTGGAGAGCGTCGGCCTTGGCTTCCAGCTCCACCTTGTTTATGTAAGCTGCATCCACATCCTGAAGAGGAGCATTTTAGTGTCAGATCACAGACATCTCTAATCCAGATTCCTCGCATTTTTTTTTTTTAATTGTTACTGACCTTCTTCAACAGCACAAATTCGTTCTCTGCTGCTGCACGTTTGTTGATCTCATCTTCATACCTGTCGGCAAACACACCAGTTTAACATCTCCTTTCTGGCGTTTTGCATGAAAATCTCAACTCACTTTTTCTTAAAGTCCTCAACGTTAATCTGCATGTTCCTGAGTTCTGCTTCCAGCTTGACCTTCTCGTTGCCCAGCCCATCCAGCTGTCTGCGCAGGTTGGAGATGTAGGCCTCGAACATGGCGTCAAGGTTGGTGTGTGCGGTGGTCTGTTCCTGCAGGAGCTTCCATTTGGTCTCCAGCATCTTGTTCTGCTGCTCCAGGAAACGCACCTAGGACGACATAAGACCATCTTGAAACTCTTTCCTATAACGTAAGGCTTGTACAGATGAGTGGCATGTGAGTCACAGCTACACCTGTCTAATGTTCAAATCTCAGACCATGATGAATGACAGCCATTGTGCGTGTTGTAAATTTGTGTTATCTGCTTTCCACAGCAATTTAGAGCAGAGGTGTCTTATCTGATGGGACACACCCAAGTGGTTGAAGATGAGGAATGTTTTACTCATCGCCAGCTCTTTGTTGGGAATAAAATGTCTGTAAAGTGAGTTGATGATTTTAACCATTCTGCTGATTGTTTTCTCCTCTTCTCTCTTCCTAGAGCCTGTTTTTCAAAGATGATGTGTGACGATCACCTTCTGCTTTTGGTCCATGATTTCAACAGAGGCCATAAAAACAAGGTGCAGCACATTATCTAAGACAAAGTGACTCCTATAGGACTGCCACGCCATTTGTCTTGTGAGTTTTATGGTCGCTCTCTTTGTGTATTTTCTTTTCAATATTTGCCAGTACGTTTGCTCAGCAGAACTATAGACAACCTTTCAATAAAATTTAAATTACTGCATCAACATGTTCTTTATCACTTTTTTCACTTTTGAGTGACTCTTTTTAAAGGCTGGACCATCATAAAATCCACTTTCCACGACACTGCAACACTTCCTGGAAGAAGCTGTTGGACTTTGGCTCCCAATGAAAAGGTGATACCACGAGCTAAATGGTGGATATCAGGGAAACCTTACCTTGTCGATGAAAGAAGCAAATCGGTTGTTGAGGCTCTTGATTTGGTCTTTCTCCTGGGTTCGGACAGCCTGGATGTGGGGGTCGATCTCCAAGTTCAGAGGGGCCAACAGGCTCTTGTTCACCTGAACAGCAGTAATATGAGGGGCAATGACTGCACCGCCGCCGGACATGCCAAAGCCAGCACCGTAGCCAAAGCCACCGGCGTGGCTAGAGCCACCACTGAAGCCAGAGCCAACACCATAGCTGGTCCTGCTCTTGATGGTGTAGCCGCCAACTGGACCAGCAATGGACCTCATGCTGCTGCTGCCAGAGACAGAGTAAGATTTCCTGGTGGACATGTTGCAGAAACGGCGGAACTCTTCGTCAAGGATTGAAGATGTGCAGAGTGCAAAGGAGAGCCAAGTGCCTCTGAGGGTTTGACTGCAAACTCAGCCTGCTTTTATGGCCTTGTTGGCCGAGGGGGAGGTTCAGCAAACAGTCCTCCCACTTTCACTGTCCACATTTCTTTCAGAAAGGCCCTCAGGCCACCACCTTGAATCCTGTCATGCAGGTCAAAAAGAATTCAAAAAAGCCAAGCGGTGACACCCTTCGGCTCACTGAGAACAGATGCCCTCCCTTATCTTCCTCTCCGACCCCCCTGCTATTTGGTGAAAGGACCCGTTTCTCCTGTTATGAGTGAAGGTGACGACAAGGACATGTCACAGACTGCCGTCTGCATACCTGGACACATTCACTGCAAAGCAGCATGTAGTCCTCATGTCCAACACAAGTTTAGGGACTGCAAGCTGAAAGTTTATATAAGTTCCAGCGATTTTAAATCTGCAGTTGACTACTGACCTGCTGTGCTTTTCTGACATTTAAATAAATGACAATATTCATTGGGTTAAAATAAACATAAGCATATTTCGACCACACAACTGTTTCTCCACATCAAGACAAGTCAGGTTCTTCCCACTTCAGTGGAGTATTTGCGACAAAATGGATTTGTAAAAACACAGACATGTATTTAATGTTCCCACTGAGTTAGCTTCAGACTTTATTTTTGTACTTACAGGTTGAATGCAGTTTGTGTTTTGAGAATGTTTCTGTGTTCCAGTTTGATCCAAATATGCCACTATATTCCTCCATTAGGTTTGGAAGAAGTTGCTGTAATATCAGGAAATTATGGTGGGATTATGGCAATATTTATTCTTAAATAAAAAAACGTACTACCCCATTTAATGCATATAAATGAGTACAAAGGGTTTAAAAAGCTATGACAAGTCGAATCTTGTTGCTTTTGTCTGTAGTTTTCTTCAATAATTGCAAGTTAATACACACACAGCATAAAAGATGAACTGAAAGAATGACGGTGCATCATTAATAAGACTGGGTTTGTAAACCTTGGCAGTAGTGTTTTTGTCTTTGCTAAATAATAACCAAAATATCTGTGATTATGGAGCAGAAAAGATCTTACTGCTTGGAAAGGAATGTGGTGAACGAGTTCAGCGTGTTGTAGATCAACGTAAAGTTAAAGGATGAGGCATGCAGACTGGGTGTATCAGCTCCGCCTACGGTTCCATTTTTGGCCTCAACCTTTACACTCTCTCTATTTGGTTTGAAGTCATTGTAACGGCTTTTATGAGTGGTACCTTGGTTTTCTGTTGTACATATGAGCATGTGTGTTTACATTTGTTTCCAGCCCACATCAAACATAATGTTCCATATGAACAAGAAGAATATCTGTGATTTTTTGTCCATAACAAAGCATTTTTTAATACCTGCACCTCACTTTGCCAGTACACATCTAATTGCCTGAGGATGTCAGTTGTATGTTTGTGCATGTGTTGTGGATAAATATACGGAGTAATATTACGTTGTACAGTATGTGTCAAGTGAGGCGTGGCTGGCAGAAATGAAGTGTAGTAGTGAAGTACTATTCTATCCTCCTTCTCATGACGCTAAGCCTAAGACGGAATGTACGAGCATCGGTGCCTGGGATTCTGGGAGCTGCTGCTTCATCCTCAAGTCTGACCAAGTCTTCAAATGCAGACAGCTGCACGACTGATATGTTTACATTGCATTGTCTTGTTCTGAAATGTATATTTTACTGTCACAACCATCAGCAACTTGTTTGTTTTGGAGCTGTGATTGCAAAAATTGGGTTGTTGTAAACACTTCTAATGTTCTAAATGTTCATATTGTTTATTGTTTTATGATTTCCATGATGTAAAATTTTCATAAAGTTGCATTCAGAATAATCTGTCAACTTTTAAATCTGCAATGAAAATTACACAGCAGTGAGTATGAAGCAAATGTTTGAGATGCTTTAAGAGGAATTGCCTTCAAGAGATGGTTGAAGACAGGGTCGTCTGGCTATACAGGACTGACCCTTGAAAGAGGAGGGGTAAAGGTAAGGTGCATTTGTGAGGAGGACCCTCCCACTAACTCAGCAGACCTTAAAAAGCCAGTGGGAAGCAGCTCCAGAGTCAGTGGGACTTCATTCTCCTCTTCACATCTTCACCTCTGTTCTCAACAGCAGCAGCCTTCAAGCTCTCCAAGATGATGACCGTCAGGAAGTCGTACTCTGTCTCTGGTGGCAGCACCAAGAAGTCTCTGGCCGGCCCTGTGGGCAGCTACTCCGTCAAGAGCAGGACGAGCTACGGTGTTGGCTCCGGCTTCAGTGGAGGCTCCAGCTACGGCTCCGGCTCCAGTTTTAGCATGTCTTCCAGCGCTGGTGGATTTGGCAATGCAGGAGGCGCCTTTGTTGGACCCCAAATTACTGCTGTCCAAGTGAACCAGAGTCTCCTGGCCCCTCTGAACCTGAGTATTGACCCCCACATCCAGACCGTCAGGACCCAGGAGAAAGACCAGATCAAGTCTTTGAACAACCGTTTTGCATCCTTCATTGACAAGGTTGGTCACTCAACTCTCCATGTCTAAAGTAACTGGGGACAGAATTCTAGAAAAGTGAACTGCTGCTCTTGTGGTAGCTGTTCTTCATTTCAAGAATGTATTGTGTTGACATTTCAAATCTTCTTTGGTCCAAAGGTGCGTTTCCTGGAGCAGCAGAACAAAATGCTGGAGACCAAATGGAAGCTTCTTCAGGAGCAGACCACCCCCCACTCCAACATTGACTCCATGTTTGAGGCCTATACTGCCAACCTACGCATGCAGCTGGATGGCTTGGGCAACGAGAGGGCCAGGCTGGACGGAGAGCTGAGGAACACGCAAGTCATCGTGGAGGACTTCAAGAGAAAGTGAGCCTTTGAAGAATTTGAACAACTACCAAAGAAGAGGAGCGCTAAGAATGTCTATGTGTCGACAGGTATGAAGATGAGATCAACAAACGTGCCGGAGCAGAGAATGAGTTTGTGCTGATGAAGAAGGTAGGACTCAAACAGTGATGACCAGGAAGCTGCTGGACCTCAGATGAATACAATGTTCATTGAAAATCATGTTTCAATTCAGGAGGTGGATGCTGCTTTCCTCTACAAGGTGGAACTGGAAGCCAAGGCTGATGCTCTTCAGGATGAAATCAACTTCCTCAGGGCTGTCTACGAGGCTGTAAGGAACCAATGGGCTGTTTTGTTGGTGTCCAGATGCATGTTGATCACAGTGGATCTTTGATTGACCCCAGGAGCTTCGTGAGCTTCAGGCACAGATCAAAGACGTGTCTGCTGTTGTGGAGATGGACAACAGCCGCAACCTGGACATGGACTCCATCGTCGCTGAAGTGCGTGCTCAGTATGAGGACATCGCCAACCGCAGCAAGGCCGAGGCAGAGACCTGGTACAAGCAGAAGGTGTGGTGTCTATTCAAGTCCAGAATGATCTGCACTTGGACCTGCGCTGAGGCTTAAATCCCTGTGTTGAACCTTTAGTTTGAGGAGATGCAGTCCTCTGCTGGTCAGTATGGCGAGGACCTTCGCACCACCAAGATTGAGATTGCTGAGCTCAACCGCATGATCGCCCGCCTCACCAATGAGATTGAAGCCATCAAAGGACAGGTACAGCAGGACCACTCATCCTTGACACTGTAGCTGTGTGGAGGCCGTCTCTGGACCTTGTGGCTCACATTGTTTTCAGAGGGCAGGACTTGAGGCTCAGATCACTGAGGCTGAGGAACGCGGGGAGCTGGCCGTGAGGGACGCCAAGCTGCGCATCAAGGACCTTGAAGACGCTCTGCAGCGAGCCAAGCAGGATATGGCCCGCCAGGTCCGGGAATACCAGGAGCTGATGAACGTCAAGCTCGCTCTGGACATTGAAATCGCCACCTACAGGAAGCTGCTGGAAGGAGAGGAGACCAGGTGTGTGCAATGTTTTGAATGACCACAGCGCAATGAACAAATGAAACTCTAACAAAACATGACTCCAATATTAGACTGGCAAGTGGAGGGGCCAACGCCACCGTCCGTGTGCAGCAGTCGTCTGGAAGAGGTGGTAAGTCACTCAGTTGCAGCAGGCGTCTCTCACTCGAGCTGCATTAGCCAACGTTGATGAGAACTCTGTGTTTGGTCTGATGCAGGATCATCCAGCTCCACTGGCTATGGCCTTTCTGGGAGCAGCTTGGGAGGTGGATCTGCTTATGGAGCGTCTATTACCAAGTCATCATCAGCATCAACCCACTCAATGAGAATCTATTAAAGAGGTTCCTGTCACTCTGACTTGCAGACTGTCTTTGTTGTCAAGATGCCAACAAATAAAGTTTCAAGCTCCTAATTGACACTGTTGTTCCCTGCCTTACAAGTGTTACAGAAGTAAACAGAATGAATCAAAATATATTTTCTACTAGAGGCAACTACAAACCCATGTCATGCTGTTTTAGCTCATGGTGTATGAACAGAAAACAGATGATAGTTGTCTTCAATACTTTGCTTCTATCATGGTGGCTTAGGAGAATAGACCCAAACACAATGATCGTTGCTGGTGTACAGAGGACTGGAACAACAAGGATAGCTTTAACAAGGTTTAACACACAGACAATACAGAAAAACAGGGCACCAACAGGAATGAGGAAACTAAGGGCGTCAACACCAAAACGCAGAGTGAGGGAAACACTCAGGGACGGGGAAAAACCTGCAACAGAAAATAGGCGAATTAAAGTCAAACCTAAATAACGGCGACAACAAAAACGCTTTTCGATAAACTCACGAGGCCCAAACAACAAAAAGCACTCGGTGGTGGAATAAACACACACACACAAGGAGAAAAGCCAACAAGAGAAAACAAAGGTGAGCTACAGAAACACTCACACAAAGCACAAAGCTAATAGTAAAGGGCAGAAAAACAAACGAGGAAGAAACCAAGAAGGCGGAAGAAAAGACACGCATTCACAATAAAAAGTTATCAAACACGTTAGGGAACAAAGTCTTGAGAGGGAGATCTTTCCGAGTGGACGCAAAGTAACCATCTGGCAGCGCAGACTGGAATCAAGGTGTAGAAATCAGCGGAGCTTGATCAGCGGATGGGTTCCAGCTGTGCTGCTGTGAAGTTGAACGGAACGAAGGAAATGGAAACAACACGCAGGAAAACAGGAAATAACAAAATAAAAGCACATGAAACATGAAAGCTTCATCATTTAATGTGTTTGTGATTTAAAGAAATAGGAGTCACAGGTCTTTTCCAAAACCAAGGCATTAAACAGAAGATTCGCAGCAGCCATTTTGTAAACCAGGTGTAGGTATTCACAAGAGAGTGGATCATTTCTGCGTGGAAGTCACTCTCTGCAGCTCTGCTCATGTTTGAGTCTCTCACTGCTGACATGTGCCCAGTCTTCGACTTTCCTTTCAGGAGCACTTCCTCTTCCTTGTGTCACCTACTTTCTTCATTTTTAATTCCTCCTTTGTACTCAGGACGAATTGTGTATGGGTCCCCTTGTATAAGCCATGCACCCTTATCATGACTGGGTTCCCCCCCAGGTTCAGCTCCAACAGTCTCTGCTCCTCCCTTCCCTCTTCTCTTTTCGCTTCCCACCTGTATTGTTGTTGTTTCTGTCAAGAACTCAAATAAATGCTCAGTCAAAAACCAAAATACCTTTGAACCGATGAGCGAATTTCTTTCTCAAGAATTTTTGACTGAAGGAAAAAAATGCTGAAGAAAGGGCACTTTTATCATTCTGAGAAGAAGACAGGTACGCAGCTCCGCCCTTTTTTCAATGCTGAAAAATGACACCCCCCGCTCTCATATTTTTATCGATTCAGCTACTGCTGGGGAGCTACATTAGGGAGGCCCTTCCCTTGGTCGTCGTGGGCCATCATTTTCTACTCTTGGGTTAGATTTTTCTGTATGACCAGGAAAGAAAAGCCCCTGCTTCCTTGCACTGATGACAAAAATGAGGCAAAGAGAGAGAAAGAAAACACAGTTGTGCTGCTTCAATCTAAACTTTCATTTTGCTAACAGATAAATCACATGATAACAGAAGAAGACAGACGACAGGCGACAGAAGAACTGCATAACGGGCTACATATTGCAAGGGGTCATTTTGAAATTAAATTACTTTGAAGTAGATGAATGTCATTCTTTCAAAATGCAGTATATGTTGAGGTGATGCTTCATCTAGTTGAGCTGTTGTAATGCAAATTTCTGAAAGCCGTTCCTCAACATTCCTGACTGTCCGGTCAACAAGTCAGCGATGCAGGATCTCTGGAATTCTGTCTGTGGAAATAATTATCAGAAATATGAATATTACCATGAAACTTGAGGTGATGTCTTCACTTTCATTCAGGACAAATACTGCTTTGGTCATAACAGCGCATAATAATCTGTCAACTCTTAAAACTGGAATGAACATTACACAGCAGTGAGTATGAAGCAAATGTTTGACATGCTTTAAGAGGAATTGCCTTCAAGAGATGGTTGAAGACAGGGTCGTCTGGCTATACAGGACTGACCCTTGAAAGAGGAGGGGTAAAGGTAAGGTGCATTTGTGAGGAGGACCCTCCCACTAACTCAGCAGACCTTAAAAAGCCAGCGGGAAGCAGCTCCAGAGTCAGTGGGACTTCATTCTCCTCTTCACACCTCTGTTCTCAACAGCAGCAGCCTTCAAGCTCTCCAAGATGATGACCGTCAGGAAGTCGTACTCTGTCTCTGGTGGCAGCACCAAGAAGTCTCTGGCCGGCCCAGTGGGCAGCAACTCCGTCAAGAGCAGGACGAGCTACGGTGTTGGCTCCGGCTTCAGTGGAGGCTCCAGCTACGGCTCCGGCTCCAGCTTTAGCATGTCTTCCAGCGCTGGTGGATTTGGCAATGCAGGAGGTGCCTTTGTTGGACCCCAAATTACTGCTGTCCAAGTGAACCAGAGCCTCCTGGCCCCTCTGAACCTGAGTATTGACCCCCACATCCAGACCGTCAGGACCCAGGAGAAAGACCAGATCAAGTCTTTGAACAACCGTTTTGCATCCTTCATTGACAAGGTTGGTCACTCAACTCTCCATGTCTAAAGTAACTGGGGACAGAATTCTAGAAAAGTGAACTGCTGCTCTTGTGGTAGCTGTTGTTCATTTCAGGAATGTATTGTGTTGACATTTCAAATCTTCTTTGGTCCTGTGTTTCCAAAGGTGCGTTTCCTGGAGCAGCAGAACAAAATGCTGGAGACCAAATGGAAGCTTCTTCAGGAGCAGACCACCCCCCACTCCAACATTGACTCCATGTTTGAGGCCTATACTGCCAACCTGCGCATGCAGCTGGATGGCTTGGGCAACGAGAGGGCCAGGCTGGACGGAGAGCTGAGGAACACGCAAGTCATCGTGGAGGACTTCAAGAGAAAGTGAGCCTTTGAAGAATTTGAACAACTATCAAAGAAGAGGAGCGCTAAGAATGTCTATGTGTCGACAGGTATGAAGATGAGATCAACAAACGTGCCGGAGCAGAGAATGAGTTTGTGCTGATGAAGAAGGTAGGACTCAAACAGTGATGACCAGGAAGCTGCTGGACCTCAGATGAATACAATGTTCATTGAAAATCATGTTTCAATTCAGGAGGTGGATGCTGCTTTCCTCTACAAGGTGGAGCTGGAAGCCAAGGCTGATGCTCTTCAGGATGAAATCAACTTCCTCAGGGCTGTCTACGAGGCTGTAAGGAACCAATGGGACACTGCTGTTTTGTTTGTGTCCAGATGCATGTTGATCACAGTGGATCTTTCATTGACTCCCTCTTTGACCCCAGGAGCTTCGTGAGCTTCAGGCACAGATCAAAGACGTGTCTGCTGTTGTGGAGATGGACAACAGCCGCAACCTGGACATGGACTCCATCGTCGCTGAAGTGCGTGCTCAGTATGAGGACATCGCCAACCGCAGCAAGGCCGAGGCAGAGACCTGGTACAAGCAGAAGGTGTGGTGTCAATTCAAGTCCAGAATGATCTGCACTTGGACCTGCACTGAGGCTTAAATCCCTGTGTTGAACCTTTAGTTTGAGGAGATGCAGTCCTCTGCTGGTCAGTATGGCGAGGACCTTCGCACCACCAAGATTGAGATTGCTGAGCTCAACCGCATGATCGCCCGCCTCACCAATGAGATTGAAGCCATCAAAGGACAGGTACAGCAGGACCACTCATCCTTGACACTGTAGCTGTGTGGAGGCCGTCTCTGGACCTTGTGGCTCACATTGTTTTCAGAGGGCAGGACTTGAGGCTCAGATCGCTGAGGCTGAGGAGCGTGGGGAGCTGGCCGTGAGGGACGCCAAGCTGCGCATCAAGGACCTTGAAGACGCTCTGCAGCGAGCCAAGCAGGATATGGCCCGCCAGGTCCGGGAATACCAGGAGCTGATGAACGTCAAGCTCGCTCTGGACATTGAAATCGCCACCTACAGGAAGCTGCTGGAAGGAGAGGAGACCAGGTGTGTGGAATGTTTTGAATGACCACAGCGCAATGAACAAATGAAACTCTAACAAAACATGACTCCAATATTAGACTGGCAAGTGGAGGGGCCAACGCCACCGTCCGTGTGCAGCAGTCGTCTGGAAGAGGTGGTAAGTCACTCAGTGACAGCAGGCGTCTCTCACCCGAGCTGCATTAGTCAACGTTGACGAGAACTCTGTGTTTGGTCTGATGCAGGATCATCCAGCTCCACTGGCTATGGCCTTTCTGGGAGCAGCTTGGGAGGTGGATCTGCTTATGGAGCATCTATTACCAAGTCATCATCAGCATCAACCCACTCAATGAGAATCTATTAAAGAGGTTCCTGTCACTCTGACTTGCAGACTGTCTTTGTTGTCAAGATGCCAACAAATAAAGTTTCATCAACAAGCTGTTGAATTATACTGTTGTTCCTTGTCTTACAAGTATCACGGTGTACACAGAATGAATCAAAATCTATATTTACTGTTGTTCTTTTTATCCAACTAAAAACTGGTCCTCTAACATGTGACGCCGGAGCCCCTCAGGGAACTGCGCTGTCCCCCTTTCTCTTCACCACATTATCCTTCAATTTCCAGTACTACGACGAGTCATGTCATCTGCAGAAATTTACAGATGACACGGCGATTGTGTGGTGTATGGAGGGTGGAGAGAAGGCTGAGTACAGGGACCAGGCAGACCATTTCGCAAAGTGGTGGGAGGAGAACCACTGTATGTAAGGAAGTTGAGGGAGATGGTGATAAATTTTAGTGTCATGGCTCCGGTTCCAGGCTCAGAGTCCTGGTTTTGCTTCTCTCCCTCTGCTCCTTTGGCACACGGCTGGAGCCCATTACACCCTGATTACTGTCTTCAAAAACAGCTGGGCTCCAGCAACGTGTGCCAGATCGTTGTGTCTTTGTTTCCTGCCACTTCTCCTAGTCCCTGTGTGTCTCCACGTTCCCTGTGGTGATTCCTGTGATTTTGGACTCCTCTCGATCCCCTGTGGTAACTCCCGGTTCTCGTGTCTCTCCCTGTGTTCGGCTTCTGCGGTTCTCGTGTCTCTCCCTGTGTTCGGCTTCTGCGGTTCTCGTGTCTCTCCCTGTGTTTGGCTTCTGCGGTTCTTGTGTCTCTCTCCCTGTGTTCGGCTTTTACTTCTGTGCGCTTGCTAGTTCTTTTGTTACATTGTTTAACCCTGCTATCCTGAGTTAGTGTTTTTGGTTTCTTGCTGTTTGCCGCGTGTTCCTTGGTTTTCTTTTGTAGTTTATTCTCGGTTTCATTTGTGATTTAAGTTCTTTTAACTCCCGGTTCGGTGACGCTTTCTGTTTTGACTTTTTACTAATTTTTGTCCACTTCTGTTAGTTTCATTACTGTTTTTACACTCTGCGTTTGCTCTGTTTCTTCCCGGTTCGGTGACGCTTTCTGTTCTATTTTAGTTTGTTTAACTATTAAATATTATTTATAATTCCCTCCTGCCTCCTGTGCCTATAACCACTTGCACTTGGGTCCTACACCACGTCCTCCTACGTGGCTTTAGCTCCCTCGTCCCTTCGTTCCCGTGACAGAAACGATCTGGCCATTAACATGGACCCAGCAGTGGTGAAAGGCTGGCAGGAGGAACTAGACGCTCAGGCCACCAGTATAGGTAATATGGAGAGGATGACTCTGTCCATTTTTGAGGTGTTGGACTCAATAGCTCAATCAGTCACGCGGCTTTCCTCCCGCTCTGCTCTGTCCGGTGTTCCACTTGCTTCTTCTGCTCTTCCGTCGGAGCCAATTCTGTCGGTTCCTGCCCGTGATATTTTTTTTTCGTGACTCTTGTGTTTCCCCGTCTTCGCCTCCCGTGGACACCGGCGCGACTCTCAAGCCGCTGCCTCCCGTGGACTCCGGCGCTGCTCTCAAGCCGGTGCCTCCTGTGGTCTCCGGCGCAGCTCTCAAGCCGGCGCCTCCCGTGGTCTCCGGCGCTGCTCTCAAGCCGGCGCCTCCTGTGGTCTCCGGCGCTGCTCTCAAGCCGGTGCCTCCTGTGGTCTCCGGCGCTGCTCTCAAGCCGGTGCCTCCCGTGGTCTCCGGCGCTGCTCTCCAGACGGCGCCTCCCGTGGTCTCCGGCGCGGCCCTCCAGCCAGCGGCTCTCCAGCTGGCGCCTCCCCAGCCGGCGCCTCCCGTGTCTTCCGGCGCGGCTCTCCAGCCGGCGCCTCCCCTGTTTTCCGGCGCGGCTCTCCAGCCGGCGCCTCCCCTGTTTTCCGGCGCGGCTCTCCAGCCGGCGCCTCCCCTGTTTTCCGGCGCGGCTCTCCAGCCGGCGCCTCCCCTGTTTTCCGGCGCGGCTCTCCAGCCGGCGCCTTCCCTGGTCTCCGGCGCGGCTCTCCAGCCGGCGCAGCTCTCCAGCCGGCGCCTCCCCTGGTCAGGCCGCTGCCTCCCAAAAACTCCGGCGCGGTTCCCAAGCCGTCGCCTCCCGAACCTTCCTGTGCGGCTCCCAGGCCGTCTCCTCCCGAGGGCCCCTACGCGGCTCCCAAGCCGTCTCCTCCCGAGGGCCCCTACGCGGCTCCCAAGCCGTCTCCTCCCGAGGGCCCCTACGCGGCTCCCAAGCCGTCTCCTCCCGAGGGCCCCTACAGCGTGGCTCCCAAGCCGCCGCCGCCTCCCAACGTCTCCAGCGTGGCTCCCAAGCCGCCGCCGCCTCCCAACGTCTCCAGCGTGGCTCCCAAGCCGCCGCCGCCTCCCAACGTCTCCAGCGTGGCTCCCAAGCCGCCGCCGCGGCCTCCCGACGTCTCCAGCGTGGCTCCCAAGCCGCGTCCTCCCGACGTCTCCAGCGTGGCTCCCAAGCCGCGTCCTCCCGACGTCTCCAGCGTGGCTCCCAAGTCGCCGCCGCCGCCGCGGCCTCCCGACGTCTCCAGCGTGGCTCCCAAGTCGCCGCCGCCGCCGCGGCCTCCCGACGTCTCCAGCGTGGCTCCCAAGTCGCCGCCGCCGCCGCGGCCTCCCGACGTCTCCAGCGTGGCTCCCAAGTCGCGTCCTCCCGACGTCTCCAGCGTGGCTCCCAAGTCGCCGCCGCCGCGGCCTCCCGACGTCTCCAGCGTGGCTCCCAAGTCGCCGCCGCCGCCGCGGCCTCCCGACGTCTCCAGCGTGGCTCCCAAGTCGCCGCCGCCGCCGCGGCCTCCCGACGTCTCCAGCGTGGCTCCCAAGTCGCCGCCGCCGCCGCGGCCTCCCGACGTCTCCAGCTTGGCTCCCAAGCCGCCGCCGCGTCCTCCCGAAGACCCCAGACGCAACTTCCCACCCGCCACCTCCCCAGTACCCCAGCTTGTCTTCCGGGTCGCTGCAGCCCGGCTCTTCCAGTCGCTCCAATGGGCCTCCTCCTCCCCTCGTCTACGACGACCGTCCATCCAGGACTGGTAGAACACCAAGAGGTGTTCTTTAAGGGGGGGGTACTGTCATGGCTCCGGTTCCAGGCTCAGAGTCCTGGTTTTGCTTCTCTCCCTCTGCTCCTTTGGCACACGGCTGGAGCCCATTACACCCTGATTACTGTCTTCAAAAACACCTGGGCTCCAGCAACGTGTGCCAGATCGTTGTGTCTTTGTTTCCTGCCACTTCTCCTAGTCCCTGTGTGTCTCCACGTTCCCTGTGGTGATTCCTGTGATTTTGGACTCCTCTCGATCCCCTGTGGTAACTCCCGGTTCTCGTGTCTCTCCCTGTGTTCGGCTTCTGCGGTTCTCGTGTCTCTCCCTGTGTTCGGCTTCTGCGGTTCTCGTGTCTCTCCCTGTGTTTGGCTTCTGCGGTTCTTGTGTCGCTCTCCCTGTGTTCGGCTTTTACTTCTGTGCGCTTGCTAGTTCTTTTGTTACATTGTTTAACCCTGCTATCCTGAGTTAGTGTTTTTGGTTTCTTGCTGTTTGCCGCGTGTTCCTTGGTTTTCTTTTGTAGTTTATTCTCGGTTTCATTTGTGATTTAAGTTCTTTTAACTCCCGGTTCGGTGACGCTTTCTGTTTTGACTTTTTACTAATTTTTGTGCACTTCTGTTAGTTTCATTACTGTTTTTACACTCTGCGTTTGCTCTGTTTCTTCCCGGTTCGGTGACGCTTTCTGTTCTATTTTAGTTTGTTTAACTATTAAATATTATTTATAATTCCCTCCTGCCTCCTGTGCCTATAACCACTTGCACTTGGGTCCTACACCACGTCCTCCTACGTGGCTTTAGCTCCCTCGTCCCTTCGTTCCCGTGACATTTAGGAGGAAAAAGCACCTGCTGTCTCCAGTATGCGATGTTGCAGATGCTATATTAGTCATTTTCTTTGCTGCTGTTTGCATCAACGCAAATGATGGCAACAGGCTGAACGAACTGATTGCGAAGGCAGAATCTGGAGAGGTGACGGACAGCAGGATAAGGTTAAAACTGGTGACCAACCCTTATCACCCCCTCCATAATACACTGGACAAGCTGAAGAGCAGTTTCAGCTGCAGACTGATCCTGCCCCGCTGCTCGAAGGAACGGGACAGGAGAGCGTGTTCCTTCCCACAGCCATCAGACGATAACAATCTCTTGACCACTGCCAAACCAACTGTTAGTATTCCGCCTGTACGGTTGGGTCTGCATCAACTTACTGTGTAACTTGTTCTTATAACCAGTTTATCTCAGTATTTTACTAGTTTTATTTGTTGTATGTTAGCAGATTGCTGCAACACTTTCATTCACCTATTACTATCTAACTATCTATCTACCTATCTGTCTATCTATCTACTTCATCTTAAACTTCAATAGAATTAAATTATTTCTAGAAAACTAAAATCTTTTTATCTCAAGTAGAAGAAAAGAGAATCACACACCAGCATTTTTTTAATCTGGAGGCAAGTTGTCTGAGGCGGACGTTTTGTGAATTTTTAATTTGAAAATGTAAACATTTAAAACATCATTTTGATGCAGCAGCACTCTGTTGGCATGTGGGATTTAATTACTGTCGAAAAAAGGCACAATATTAAATATATAATCCCACTCAGTATGGACTTGAGGTAACACTGTCACACTCTGAAGTGTGGGCAACATTAAACTTCCTGCAAAATGACTTATATTTTCTCAGTTTCCCACTGACTGTACTACATAATAAAAAGTCTTGCTTGGAGAAAAGACAACAACATCATGGTATAGTTTGACAGCTTTTTGATGAAACTTTATTTGTTGGCATCTTGACAACAAAGACAGTCAGAGGTCCATGGAACTCTTTAATAGATTCTCATTGAGTGGGTTGATGCTGATGATGACTTGGTAATAGACGCTCCATAAGCAGATCCACCTCCCAAGCTGCTCCCAGAAAGGCCATAGCCAGTGGAGCTGGATGATCCTGCATCAGACCAAACACAGAGTTCTCGTCAACGTTGGCTAATGCAGCTCCTGTGAGAGACGCCTGCTGTAACTGAGTGACTTACCACCTCTTCCAGACGACTGCTGCACACGGACGGTGGCGTTGGCCCCTCCACTTGCCAGTCTAATATTGGAGTCATGTTTTGTTAGAGTTTCATTTGTTCATGGCGCTGTGGTCATTCAAAACATTGCACACACCTGGTCTCCTCTCCTTCCAGCAGCTTCCTGTAGGTGGCGATTTCAATGTCCAGAGCGAGCTTGACGTTCATCAGCTCCTGGTATTCCCGGACCTGGCGGGCCATGTCCTGCTTGGCTCGCTGCAGAGCGTCTTCAAGGTCCTTGATGCGCAGCTTGGCGTCCCTCACTGCCAGCTCCCCACGCTCCTCAGCCTCAGTGATCTGAGCCTCAAGTCCTGCCCTCTGAAAACAATGTGAGCCACAAGGTCCAGAGACGGCCTCCACACAGCTACAGTGTCAAGGATGAGTGGTCCTGCTGTACCTGTCCTTTGATGGCTTCAATCTCATTGGTGAGGCGGGCGATCATGCGGTTGAGCTCAGCAATCTCAATCTTGGTGGTGCGAAGGTCCTCGCCATACTGACCAGCAGAGGACTGCATCTCCTCAAACTAAAGGTTCAACACAGGGATTTAAGCCTCAGCGCAGGTCCAAGTGCAGATCATTCTGGACTTGAATTGACACCACACCTTCTGCTTGTACCAGGTCTCTGCCTCGGCCTTGCTGCGGTTGGCGATGTCCTCATACTGAGCACGCACTTCAGCGACGATGGAGTCCATGTCCAAGTTGCGGCTGTTGTCCATCTCCACAACAGCAGACACGTCTTTGATCTGTGCCTGAAGCTCACGAAGCTCCTGGGGTCAAAGAGGGAGTCAATGAAAGATCCACTGTGATCAACATGCATCTGGACACAAACAAAACAGCAGTGTCCCATTGGTTCCTTACAGCCTCGTAGACAGCCCTGAGGAAGTTGATTTCATCCTGAAGAGCATCAGCCTTGGCTTCCAGCTCCACCTTGTAGAGGAAAGCAGCATCCACCTCCTGAATTGAAACATGATTTTCAATGAACAATATATTCATCTGAGGTCCAGCAGCTTCCTGGTCATCACTGTTTGAGTCCTACCTTCTTCATCAGCACAAACTCATTCTCTGCTCCGGCACGTTTGTTGATCTCATCTTCATACCTGTCGACACATAGACATTCTTAGCGCTCCTCTTCTTTGGTAGTTGTTCGAATTCTTCAAAGGCTCACTTTCTCTTGAAGTCCTCCACGATGACTTGCGTGTTCCTCAGCTCTCCGTCCAGCTTGGCCCTCTCGTTGCCCAAGCCATCCAGCTGCATGCGCAGGTTGGCAGTATAGGCCTCAAACATGGAGTCAATGTTGGAGTGGGGGGTGGTCTGCTCCTGAAGAAGCTTCCATTTGGTCTCCAGCATTTTGTTCTGCTGCTCCAGGAAACGCACCTTTGGAAACACAGGACCAAAGATTTGAAATGTCAACACAACACATTCCTGAAATGAAGACTAGCTACCACAAGAGCAGCAGTTCACTTTTCTAGAATTCTGTCCCCAGTTACTTTAGACATGGAGAGTTGAGTGACCAACCTTGTCAATGAAGGATGCAAAACGGTTGTTCAAAGACTTGATCTGGTCTTTCTCCTGGGTCCTGACGGTCTGGATGTGGGGGTCAATACTCAGGTTCAGAGGGGCCAGGAGACTCTGGTTCACTTGGACAGCAGTAATTTGGGGTCCAACAAAGGCGCCTCCTGCATTGCCAAATCCACCAGCGCTGGAAGACATGCTAAAACTGGAGCCGGAGCCGTAGCTGGAGCCTCCACTGAAGCCGGAGCCAACACCGTAGCTCGTCCTGCTCTTGACGGAGTAGCTGCCCACTGGGCCGGCCAGAGACTTCTTGGTGCTGCCACCAGAGACAGAGTACGACTTCCTGACGGTCATCATCTTGGAGAGCTTGAAGGCTGCTGCTGTTGAGAACAGAGGTGTGAAGAGGAGAATGAAGTCCCACTGACTCTGGAGCTTCTTCCCGCTGGCTTTTTAAGGTCTGCTGAGTTAGTGGGAGGGTCCTCCTCACAAATGCACCTTACCTTTACCCCTCCTCTTTCAAGGGTCAGTCCTGTATAGCCAGACGACCCTGTCTTCAACCATCTCTTGAAGGCAATTCCTCTTAAAGCATCTCAAACATTTGCTTCATTCTCACTGCTGTGTAATGTCCATTCCAGATTTAACAGTTGACAGATTATTATGGGCTGTTATGACCAAAGCAGTATTTGTCCTGAATGAAAGTGAAGACATCACCTCAAGTTTCATGGTAATATTCATATTTCTGATAATTATTTCCACAGACAGAATTCCAGAGATCCTGCATCGCTGACTTGTTGACCGGACAGTCAGGAATGTTGAGGAATGGCTTTCAGAAATTTGCATTACAACAGCTCAACTGCTCTGCATTCTTATTCAGAACTGTTTTCTAAATTGCAGCAGAGAATAGAATTTTAGCCATCCTCCTGAGGCATTATGATTATCAGCAGAATCCGTCACAGCTACTTTTCTTAGTTGCCTTACTAAAGGGGCCCGACCATGCTTTTTCATATTTAGATAGCTCGATAGATAGATGGCCTTTATTAGTCCCACAGTGGGGAAATTTGAAGTGTGATCTGCAGCGACAGCAAGATGAAGCATCAGCTCAACATATATTGAAGTTTGAAAGAATGACATTCATCTACTTCAAAGTAATTTAGTTTAAAAAAAAATAACCCTTTACAATATGTAGCCGTTATACAGTTCTTCTGTCGACAGATGTCCATGATGTCACCAGATCTGTGCTTGTTCATGGAACCCAGAAAGGGTCCTGTAGTAGGGCTTAATACGGACTTAATAAAGGGGCCTATCATGTGATTCATCTGTTAGCAAAATGAAAGGTTAGATTGAAGGGGCACAACTATGTTTTCTTTCTCTCTCTTTGCTTCATTTTTGTCATCAGTGCAAGGAAGCAGAGGCTTTTCTTTCCTGGTCATACAGAAAAATCTAACCCAAGAGTAGAAAATGATGGCCCACGACGACCAAGGGAAGGGCCTCCCTAATGTAGCTCCCCAGCAGTAGCTGAATCGATAAAAATATGAGGGGGGATAGTCACTTTCCCTCATTTAAAAAGGCAAGGCTGCGTTCCTGGGACGCGCCCAAGTTGCACACCTGTTGGTGGTCGAGCACCAGTCTTCTCCTCAGCATGATTAAAGTGCCCTTTTTCCTTCAGTCAAAAATTCTTGAGAAAGAAATACTCTCATCATTTCAAAGGTATTTTGGTATTTGACTGAGCATTTATTTGAGTTCTTGACAGAAACAACAACAATACAGGTGGGAAGCGAAAAGAGAAGAGGGAAGGGAGGAGCAGAGACTGTTGGAGCTGAACCTGGGGGGGAACCCAGTCATGATAAAGTGCATGGCTTATGCCCTAAACTATCTGTGCTGAGTACAAAGGACAAATTCAAAATGAAGTCTTTTCACAGTGATTGGCCAAAGTAGTCATGAGACATCGGGAGAGGCTGATGAGTCACATCAGGGAGAGCGCTACCATCCATGGTGCTGATGGTTAGGGAGGAAAGAAAAGTGTGGGGAAGGGATTGTGAGTTTGTGAAGTCTTGGTTGATAAAGTTATGAACAGAACCAGAGTCCTCTAAAACCCCTGCAGATGAAAAACAAAGTCACAGTGAGGGAACCCAGCTTCAAATGTCATCAGGAGTCTTGGGTGTGACTCACATGTGTTGTGGCAGTGATGGGAGGGACAAGGGTGAGTAGGGCGAATGGGATGCAGCTTGATAACATGACTAGCTTAATCGTTGTGTAACAAAGAACCTTGGCGATACGGAGGTGGCAGCGATCAAGCGAGTCCTGCTCAACTTCAAGAGCTCTGGAGGTGAAGAGGGAACCTCAGGGTGACCAACAGAGGGGGAAGTGTGGGTGAGATGGGCTTCTGAGTGGACTGAGACCAGCCACACACACCTCCCTGTGTTGCTGTCTTAGCCGTTCTCTGTATGAATTGCAAGATGAAACAGTCTTACTGACCAGGCCTGTTGGAATATTGAATAATGACAGAGGGAGATACTGATGGAGAGAAAGTAGGTGACACAAGGAAGAAGAGGTGCTCCTGAAATGAAAGTCGAAGGCTGGGCACATGTCAGCAGTGAGAGACTCAAACATGAGCAGAGCTGCAGAGTGTGACTTCCACCCAGAAGTGATCCACTGTCCTGTGATTATCGACGCCGGGTTTACAAAATGGCTGCTATGAATCTTCTGTTTAATTTTGGAAAAGACCTGTGACTCTTTTTTTTTTACTTTGAATCACAAACACATTAAATGGTGAAGCAAAGTATTGAAGATAACTATCATCTGTTTTCTGTTCATACACCATGAACTCAAACAGCATGACATGGGTTTGTAGTTGCCTCTAGTAGAAAATATCTTTTGATTCATTCTGTTTACTTCTGTAACACTTGTAAGGCAGGGAACAACAGTGTCAATTAGCAGCTTGAAACTTTATTTGTTGGCATCTTGACAACAAAGACAGTCTGCAAGTCAGAGTGACAGGAACCTCTTTAATAGATTCTCATTGAGTGGGTTGATGCTGATGATGACTTGGTAATAGATGCTCCATAAGCAGATCCACCTCCCAAGCTGCTCCCAGAAAGGCCATAGCCAGTGGAGCTGGATGATCCTGCATCAGACCAAACACAGAGTTCTCATCTACGTTAGGCCAATGCAGCTCGAGTGAGAGACGCCTGCTGTCACTGAGTGACTTACCACCTCTTCCAGACGACTGCTGCACACGGACGGTGGCGTTGGCCCCTCCACTTGCCAGTCTAATATAGGAGTCATGTTTTGTTAGAGTTTCATTTGTTCATGGTGCTGTGGTCATTCAAAACATTGCACACACCTGGTCTCCTCTCCTTCCAGCAGCTTCCTGTAGGTGGCGATTTCAATGTCCAGAGCGAGCTTGACGTTCATCAGCTCCTGGTATTCCCGGACCTGGCGGGCCATGTCCTGCTTGGCTCTCTGCAGAGCGTCTTCAAGGTCCTTGATGCGCAGCTTGGCGTCCCTCACGGCCAGCTCCCCACGCTCCTCAGCCTCAGCGATCTGAGCCTCAAGTCCTGCCCTCTGAAAACAATGCGAGCCACAAGGTCCAGAGACGGCCTCCACACAGCTACAGTGTCAAGGATGAGTGGTCCTGCTGTACCTGTCCTTTGATGGCTTCAATCTCATTGGTGAGGCGGGCGATCATGCGGTTGAGCTCAGCAATCTCAATCTTGGTGGTGCGAAGGTCCTCGCCATACTGACCAGCAGAGGACTGCATCTCCTCAAACTAAAGGTTCAACACAGGGATTTAAGCCTCAGCGCAGGTCCAAGTGCGGATCATTCTGGACTTGAATAGACACCACACCTTCTGCTTGTACCAGGTCTCTGCCTCGGCCTTGCTGCGGTTGGCGATGTCCTCATACTGAGCACGCACTTCAGCGACGATGGAGTCCATGTCCAGGTTGCGGCTGTTGTCCATCTCCACAACAGCAGATACGTCTTTGATCTGTGCCTGAAGCTCACGAAGCTCCTGGGGTCAAAGAGGGAGTCAATGAAAGATCCACTGTGATCAACATGCATCTGGACACCAACAAAACAGCAGAGTCCCATTGGTTCCTTACAGCCTCGTAGACAGCCCTGAGGAAGTTGATTTCATCCTGAAGAGCATCAGCCTTGGCTTCCAGCTCCACCTTGTAGAGGAAAGCAGCATCCACCTCCTGAATTGAAACATGATTTTCAATGAACATTGTATTCATCTGAGGTCCAGCAGCTTCCTGGTCATCACTGTTTGAGTCCTACCTTCTTCATCAGCACAAACTCATTCTCTGCTCCGGCACGTTTGTTGATCTCATCTTCATACCTGTCGACACATAGACATTCTTAGCGCTCCTCTTCTTTGGTAGTTGTTCAAATTCTTCAAAGGCTCACTTCCTCTTGAAGTCCTCCACGATGACTTGCGTGTTCCTCAGCTCTCCGTCCAGCTTGGCCCTCTCGTTGCCCAAGCCATCCAGCTGCATGCGCAGGTTGGCAGTATAGGCCTCAAACATGGAGTCAATGTTGGAGTGGGGGGTGGTCTGCTCCTGAAGAAGCTTCCATTTGGTCTCCAGCATTTTGTTCTGCTGCTCCAGGAAACGCACCTTTGGAAGCACAGGACCAAAGATTTGAAATGTCAACACAATACATTCCTGAAATGAAGACTAGCTACCACAAGAGCAGCAGTTCACTTTTCTAGAATTCTGTCCCCAGTTACTTTAGACATGGAGAGTTGAGTGACCAACCTTGTCAATGAAGGATGCAAAACGGTTGTTCAAAGACTTGATCTGGTCTTTCTCCTGGGTCCTGACGGTCTGGATGTGGGGGTCAATACTCAGGTTCAGAGGGGCCAGGAGGCTCTGGTTCACTTGGACAGCAGTAATTTGGGGTCCAACAAAGGCGCCTCCTGCATTGCCAAATCCACCAGCGCTGGAAGACATGCTAAAACTGGAGCCGGAGCCGTAGCTGGAGCCTCCACTGAAGCCGGAGCCAACACCGTAGCTCGTCCTGCTCTTGACGGAGTAGCTGCCCACTGGGCCGGCCAGAGACTTCTTGGTGCTGCCACCAGAGACAGAGTACGACTTCCTGACGGTCATCATCTTGGAGAGCTTGAAGGCTGCTGCTGTTGAGAACAGAGGTGTGAAGAGGAGAATGAAGTCCCACTGACTCTGGAGCTGCTTCCCGCTGGCTTTTTAAGGTCTGCTGTGTTAGTGGGAGGGTCCTCCTCACAAATGCACCTTACCTTTACCCCTCCTCTTTCAAGGGTCAGTCCTGTATAGCCAGACGACCCTGTCTTTAAGAATCACATTTTTGTGTGACTGCACATCTATGGTAATGCTGGAGTTGAAAGTAAGAATTTGCAGTTACCTAACTGGAACTGACGTGAAATACAAGCTCAAGCAGAAAAACAGCCTCATACTTATTGCCAAAAACATTCAATAATAAAGCTGCATTGTTCTTTGTATTATTCACCCCATTACCTGCTTAACTTTTTCAGTTTTTGCAGCTACACTGCTGAATAAAAACAGCAGCCCCCATTACTGGACAAGAGTTAAGTGGATCTCTTGGTCTGATCGAAGCAATGAAGATATTTCCAATGGTTCCTGCAAACAATTGATGAGATCTACCCAGTAACATAAGGCATTGTTTGCAGCTGAGTTTATTGAATGTCTTTCATGTCAGAAACTTATTTGAAAAATAATTATATTTTATTATGAAGGCTACTTTGGGAGTGTTTGCTGCCGGGTCCCTCCCACACAAGCTAACATACCTTACATTGCTCAGAAGTGAAAGTTTGTTTTTGTACATTGAAAAGTTTAGGTTTCTCATCTCAATGTGCTTCTGCATGTCATTTCAGAATTCTAAAGTTGAAAAATTCAGTTGAAGTTCAGTTTCATGTTTCCATATAAACTGTCATTTAACAGTCAATTGCTCAAAAAAAGGGGCAGGACAGTAGGGCAACAGTGAGCACTGCTGCCTCTCAGCAAGAGGGGTCATGGTTTGAATCCCTTCCATGGTGGAGTTTGCATGTTCTCCCTGTGTCTGCGTGGGTTTTCTCTGGGTACACCAGTTTCCTCCCACAGCTCTATAACAAGCTCACTAGGTGATTGGGCATCTGCTAGAGCCAGTTAGAAGCCTTGCTACTGAGTTCTGAACCAGTTGGAGGCGTGATAGAGACTTATTGTTGATGCCAGAGAGGAGCGAGTCACGGTCGTCCGGGTGAGAGAGTATGAACGGATGGGTTTTTTTTTTTCTAAGTCGGCATGGATTTGATTTTAGAGATCATTTTCAAGTGGAGGAAACAGGACTGGACTTTTTTTTTTATGTGAGGATCGAAGGAATGTGCCGAGTCAAATAGGACGCTGAGGTTTCGGGCTGTAGGTGTCGCATATTTGGACGTAGGAGAAGACTCACACTTCAGTTTCACTACATGTCGCAGTAGGTCCCTCATCATGATGCGGCTCCGTTTCTGAGGTACAGCTTCATCAAACACTCCCTTGTCTGAAATGTTCCGAGACCAAAGCGCAATGTGACACCATATGTGCGCTGTCACCTTCATTTCAAACTGTTTCAAACACAAAATCACTCTGTAGGACAATGATGTAGTAAAGTGTTAGCTAGGACAAGTTAGCACCTGTGCAGACTCCCATAGATGTCTAGAATTAATGTATCAGTTATTAAAGTGCTATGAGTTTGGTTCAGGGTTCATTGTGTATCTTGAGTGCACAGCTCAAGTTATGACGCCACCTATCGCAACCTTTCAGGATAAAAAAAAAAAGACAAAAGGCAACAGATGTCATTTCTTGTTAAAGTTTATTTTGTGGCAGATTGTATATCATCGTGGGTTTATGGAATGTAAAACTGAGGGTGTGAAAGTGCTATTAAAAAACAGAGGCTGCAACACACCTTTCCATAGATTAAATTCTCGGTCAGTGCCCCGCCCACTCTGTTAGAGCAAGTACCAACGTGCAAGGAAAGGTGATGTTTTCTGAGGGTCGTTCGCTCACGTTTACATTCCGTCACCCCGTTGCTCGACTTGATATACACTTTCATAGATTTCAGTGCAGACAGCAGACTGTCACTTGTTGCCGCAGATTAGACCTCAGGTTGTTATAGGCCTTTTTCCACTTCCAGAAACTCGTTCGTGTCGACCTGAACAGTGTAGATAGATAGAGAAACACAACTGGTGGCAGTGTAACACCTCCTCAATGTCATGTTTGCTATGTAAAATTGGGGTGGATTCTGTGTTTCACAAGGTTTCTTTGTTAATGATGTAGCCTAGCACCAAGAAAGAATACACTGATTTAGATCAAGTTTGAGAGTTTCTGAAGGTCAGAGGGACTTCACTTCCTTTATTCCTCTCAATACATTCTCCTGGTGCTGCTTGAGGACGAGAGTTTGGACATGATCAAACCACCACCCATGCCGCTCCCTATGCTGCTGTTGGCGGCATAAGATGAGCCTCCTGAATCAAGAGGAAGAAGGTGTTAGAGATTGTAATGGGTTACGGAGACAACATGCGCCCGCTTACCGCCTCCTGAGCTCTGCTGCACATGAATGGTGGCGTTGGTCACTCCATTTGCCAGTCTAATATTAAAACAATGTTTCATCAGTCATTCATCTTTGGCATATAGTCTCCTTAATATTTCATCATTCCACACACCTGATCTCCTCTCCTTCCAGCAACTTCCTGTAGGTGGCGATTTCAATGTCCAGAGCGAGCTTGACGTTCATCAGCTCCTGGTATTCCCGGACCTGGCGGGCCATGTCCTGCTTGGCTCTCTGCAGAGCGTCTTCAAGGTCCTTGATGCGCAGCTTGGCGTCCTTCACTGCCAGCTCCCCACGCTCCTCAGCCTCAGCGATCTGAGCCTCAAGGCCTGCCCTCTGTGCAGGGAATCGACTGTCAATCATGGCTCAAGAGATCCACCTGAAGCAGCATAGTACCTGTCCTTTGACTGACTCGATCTCGTTCTGAAGACGGGCGATCATGCGGTTGAGCTCAGCAATCTCACTCTTTGTGGCGCGGATGTCGTCGCCATACTGTCCAGCGGATGTCTGCATCTCCTCATACTGAAGGGGAAAACATGAGTTGAGACCATGAACTGGCACTCATGAAGAGCTCCAAGGCTTTTCACTCGCTCACCTTCTGCCTGTACCAGGTCTCTGCCTCGGCCTTGCTGCGGTTGGCGATGTCCTCATACTGACAACGCACTTCGGCGACGATGGAGTCCATGTCCAGGTTGCGGCTGTTGTCCATCTCCACAATGACAGAGGTGTCTTTGATCTGAGACTGCAGCTCGCGAAGCTCCTGTGAGACAGATGTAAATGTCATGAAAAAATGAGCCATCATGGTGCCTCATCTCTGAAGAGCGCTGCCGTCCTTACAGCCTCGTAGACAGCCCTGAGGAAGTTGATTTCATCTTGAAGAGCGTCGGCCTTGGCTTCCAACTCGATCTTGTTCATGTACGCCCCATCCACGTCCTGCATTGTTTTGGGTATTAGTGTTGATGCTAGATGAATGTTGTGCGTTTTCAGCTTGCACCTACCTTCTTCAGAAGCACAAACTCATTCTCTGCAGCGGCACGTTTGTTGATCTCGTCTTCGTACCTGGAGAAGCCCGGCCATTAGCACATGTGCTCTTCAATGAATGTCAGCAGCTTTCAACTCACTTTTTCTTAAAGTCCTCAACGTTAATCTGCATGTTCCTGAGTTCTGCTTCCAGCTTGACCTTCTCGTTGCCCAGCCCATCCAACTGTCTGCGCAGGTTGGAGATGTAGGCCTCGAACATGGCATCGATGTTCGAGCGAGTTGTGGTCTGCTCTTGGAGTAAGCTCCACTTGGTCTCCAGCATCTTGTTCTGCTGCTCCAGGAAACGCACCTGTGGTTGCACAAACCGAAGCGTGTCATCATCTTGGATCGATTTATAACGTCAAATTACTAAAAGAAAATATGCATCAAAACAATTTTCTTACCTCTTTGGGTAATATATTTCACAGACTCTGGGATTAACATTCATTTGTACATCCTTGTCAGCCAAATACGGTCAGAAAGTCAGTTAATAACCTTATGCAGCTACTTACTTAACAATCCCATGTTTAAATATTGTGTGTTTGTAGTTCATCTCTTGTCATTTGTTAATCCGTGAGTAAACGCTGCCATTTAAACTGGGTGTGGTGAGGATCCAGGGACGCCCGAGGGCAGGACTGCACGAGAAGTCTTGCTTTGATAATGCGTTTTGATAAAGTACTTAATAGTGAAATTTACTGCGTGCCAAATGAGCAAAGATTCAACATTAATAAGGTGGTTTGTATCTTTTTATTGCCCATGTCAACATGCAACAGGAAGGAAAGACTGCAGGTTTGTGATCGTCAAACCATGTTTGAACACAGAACAATGACAAATATGAAATATACCCCTTGTTTTAAGCTGAACAAAAAGAGATTTTTATTCGAAATATATATTTGTATATTTTACTTTTTAGGAAACAATTTGAAGACTAGAGGACAAAGTTTATTTGCCAAAAAAACAACTACTGCATTCAACTGCATGAGCGATATAGGCTTCACAACCAACCTTGTCGATGAAAGATGCGAACCGGTTGTTCAGGGTCTTGATTTCATCCTTCTCCTGTGTTCGGACAACCTGGATGGAGGGGTCGATTTCCAGGTTCAGGGGGGCGAGAAGGCTGGTGTTCACCGTGACAGCTTGGATTTGGGGGATGACGGCCCCAGAAGCTGCACCGTAGCTACCGAAACCTCCACCCATGCTGGCTCCTACGCCCCCACCCATGTTGAAACCATAACCCGACCTCAAGGCCGAACTGTTTCCTTGGCCAATTGAGCGAGTGGATCCCATCATCCTTGCAGAGCTGCTTGACATTTGCTGCCTGGGAGCTCCGCTGACGGAGTACGACTTGTAGGACCTGATCATCTTTCTGGAGGATGTAAACTGTGAGCAGAGAACTGAAGATGTGGAGCTTTCAAAAGGCGAGCCAAGTCCCTCTGAGTGTTTGCCAACGAACACGTCTCCCTTTTATAGCTGCGCTGAGCCCGGTGGGAGGCTCCTCCTGCATTTAACCTGTCCTCTCACTTTTTTGGCCTCCCATGCTTCTCAGCGCTCCTTTGGGCTGTGAACGACGTGAGCAACCAATCCTGTTTAACAGGTAGAGAAAGATTGTTGATCGTAGATAAGCTGTGACACACCCTACGCTTGAACAGACCGGAGGGGACATGACAGATGGGGAGGGGGTGGAAGAAATATGTGGTTACGTAAGGAAACCTCCTCGTTTTGGGCTTACAAAAAAAAAGCCATTACAAAAAAAATTGTAATGGCTTCATTGTTCTTTCTTTGGAGTGTTTGATATATATATATATATATATATATATATATATATATATAATTTGTCATCCATTATACAGGGGTTGGACAAAATAATGGAAACACTTTAAAGCTTAAAAAGCTTTAAGGTGTTTCCATTATTTTGTCCAACCCCTGTACATCGTGATTTCAGAGGTGTGTACTGAACCGATGGTAGCCCTTCGGGTCACACTGTGCCCTTGGAGTAGCTCGCTGTTGCTAAACAGTTGGAGACTCCTGCTTCAGCATAACCTCAGAGGCTCTGAAGAGACTCAACACCATGCTAACAGCAGAACATTGGGAACTTTATTGGCCACTCTGGTGTTGATAACCACTTCCTTTAAGATAGATTAAGAAGAAACGCAAGAGGTGGGATTATTTTGACATTAATCACGAGTTAGCTCAACTTCAGTGTGACAATATAAAATAAGATTTAAAAAAAATGTATCTATTGGCAGCCCAGATTTAAAGTTTTATTTTACATTTAAAGCTGGTCACATTTTTTTAATAAAAGCCATGAATACAGACTCTTAACATGTGACTGAGTGCATTCCTGGGGAGACCTTGAAAAGTGCCACCCTGAAAAAGTGCCTGCATCACTCAACGAACTGGAGGAAAATAGACCCATGTCATACCGCCAGGAACTGCAGATGTTCACTCCCAAAACTAGCCATGTATCTCCCAAGCCCAAACCCAAAGCCATATGCTAGTAAATTACCAACTCCTCCCCCTGGATGACATCATCCAACCTTGGATTTCCCACCCGGAAAGAGGGAGAATCCTCACTGCCATGAGTTCGCAATCCAAGACGCCTGCTTGGACTGTCGACAGCGAGGAGAACTCCGGTCACATTGCAATGTTCAAACAATTATATCTTTCTCTAAATCTATTCAAAATGTTTCTGTAGTGGATTTTTTTAATGTTCTTGAACGTGGCCGTGACATAATTCCCAGCTCTGACTTCATCTTCGCTTCTGAACATGTCCAGCAACACCCGGAACTCAAGCTCCCACGATACATGTCACTCTGCTGACTTCTCCTCTAAGACTCTCCAAACAGTTGCTCAGACAAGAGATAAGCGTGGCGTCTCATAGTGAGTGTGAGATATAGACTGATCTGAGTCAGCTCCTTTCTCACTTCCCACATCGAGTCACCTGAAACCTGATGTGAGAGTGATGAGACAGGAGAGTGTCTCTCTCTTCATCTGAAAGTCATGGTATCAGATATAAATGTTTGATAGAAACCTTGGGCACCTTGGGAAAGGACAGAGTTACAGTAATGAAGTAGGTTTTTGATCCAACCAGTGAAGCAGCAGCAGAAGACTGACCCTCAAGTCACTACAGTCTTTAGACACCTGACTGGGTCAACTATGTGTGCTTGACTGGCGGGTTCAAAGACCTGCTGCACCCCGCCCTTTGAGGACAGACGTGAAGACCGCTGCTCTACAGTCTTATCAGTTATGAATTGCACATTCATCATGCTCTATGCATTTGAATTAATGTCGAGCTGACAAGTGTGTGATAGAGACACAGTGATGATTTACATGCCGCTGCCCTAACCCGACAACCTTTGAAAATGGGTTCCAGAGTAGCAACTTCATGTCAACGGTTCCGCATGAGATGACTGTAAAACTAAACCTAAACCATTTAAAAGCCTGCCTCCTTCCATCTGTGCTTGCGTACCAAGTCAACGGGTCAGATGGCTACACACATGAGTGTTAATGTTCCCTCTAATTTATCATGTGTCTGAGCAAACACACAAACCCTCTGAGAGTTCACTTAGACCACTGTGAGCGGTCACGGAACAGTGAGCCTGTGTGGATCAGGCTAAAATGAAGAAGGAACAGGCTTCTTTCACTGACTACACTGTTCATTTCCTCACCTGACTAGCGTGTAGTCTCTGTAGTCTGTGTATTCTAGACTGAAACCTGCGCTGCAATGATGCAACTCTCTCCTGTGCGTAACTCCGCCGCCCCATTGGCTCAGTACATGTGCGCATTTGGACCAACCACGAGCGACTTTAAGAGGAATCAGCTCTTAAACATCAGCCAGCTCCAATAGCAGCTCTTCTAGTTGTTCTTCCTTCCATTGCGTGTATGTAGCGGTGTCACTCGGCAGACAGTCTAACCAAGTCATTTCCAATCCAGGAGACCAAATGTGAATGCACTGATGGACGGGAAAGTTTAAGTGAAAAACCGCAGGACAGAAGCGCAAAAAACAACGTCCTGAGCACTTCATCCAGCAGAGAGTGGCTCATCACTGGAGCCCTTCCACCCTGAAGTTCAGCCTTATGCAAACTGGTTCAACTGTTTCTTCTGTTGTCAAATGTTAAAATGATAAAACCTCTATTTAATTGGAATGTTTCGGTAACACTTTCAACTCTCATCCATAATGGATTATAAGTTTATACATAACACGTAGTCATGCACTGGTGAGACAGTATAGAAGGTGATCCGAATGTTCAGACTCGAGTGCTGAATGGTGTGGACTTAATACGGTTATAGAGACTTAAGAACCCCCACCATAACCGAACTCTAACATCCATAACATCATCCATAAAGCCTTATCAATGCATTATGATGTCTTATGAATGTACTAATATATTAGAGATGAGATCTTGTGTCACCATTTTTTCTTTGGAGTCAAGTCCTGCGCCTACTTTTTGGCGATGTACCTGTCATAAAAGGTTGAAGAATCCTCCGTGTTTAATCTTCTCTGCATGCAGGAATATGTATATTTATGAACCTAAGATGCATCTTTCATGCACTGTATCTTCAAGCAAATCGTAGGAATTTGCAGGCAGTTCCGATCTACAACGTCCCTCCAGGACTGTTTTCGATAACAGTTCCTCAAAATCGTTCTCATTATTATAGTCAGTTTGAATTAGTAAAAGGCAACGAGCAGTAAACTTGGCCCTTGTTTTAAATAAGACATAATTATAAGTCAAGCTATAAACCCATTGGGTTTCATCGCACCGACTTATTGAATCTAGCAGACGTATTGTTGTGCAGATTAACTGATTGTTTGACTTGGAGCGTGACTTTGCTGCACCCATCCGCCTCAAACAGTGCCGTGTTTGTTCCATTCCCCTGCACCTTTGCCGTAGGTGAGGCCTGCATTCTTCTTCTTCCCTTCCCCATCTCTTCACAAGCACATGCCTTTCATTTCGACCATGGTGTGGAACTTTACTCTAAAGCTCAAATCTTTGCTGTCCGTCAGGGATTTGAGGCAAATATGTGTGCCACAATGGCTTCTGGGAATCTTGCAAGGGATGCACAAAATACAATGAGTGACTGTGATTTTATTTTGCAGCCCTTCCCTGCTCTGACCAGCTCCATGTTTTAACAGTGCGGTGTGTAAATACCTGAGTGCAACTTGAGACTCATAAATCACAACAGCATCAGCATGTAAAGAGAGTGGGAGGCCACAGTAGCTGAGCACTGCACACGTATTAGGTGAGAAAGGTAAAGACTTGAATGGAAGCATAGCGTAACGTGAGACAGGAGCTGACCAGGGGTCTTCGGGCTGGTCGGTGCTTGTTTGAGATGCCATCAGCCTTGACTCATAAGTTTGATGCAAGGAGCTTCAAGTCAGCGATCTGTCATCGCAGAGTCATTGTTAGGTAAGAAAATAAAAAGGAGAATCATGTCATCGACTGGCATGAGGTCACACCATGATCAGGTTGCAGACAGGGAAGCTCAGCCATCATCACTTTTTCTCATCTGACTACAAGCTTTTAGGACTGTTTCTGCCCCAATAAATCTATACATATGATTATGAGGTTTCTCAAGGTTTAGGAGCCAGAAGCAGGAGACAGAGCAGGAGTCTGTTTTAACCATGGAGTTTCATCCAAGCATCAACCTTAAGGTGCAACACAAGGAGGGGGGGACAGAACCGGACATTGAAAATACTTGGCCTTGACTTGACATGATGTGACATGACTTGACAAGGCGATGACTTGACGCTGACCAGATGAGATGGAACTCGACAGTTACTTAGCTTGATGTGGAGACTTGACAAGGCAATGACATTACTAGACGGGACTCAATCAGACTCAACAGGACAAGACAAGACAATGACTTGACTAGATGAGACGGGACTCTGCCAAACTGTTTTTTGTCTTGGCGTGCAGTCTAGTCTTTGACAGGGCAACACGAATCAATGACTTGACTAGAAGGAACTCGACCAGGCTGTTACTAAACTTGATGTGGAGACTGGACCAAACATGATGAGGAGACAGTGGCTTGTGTTCAGTAATTTGCATTAAAACTCTGCAGAATATTCTGAATATAATTTACTTTTTTTCACAAGCAATCTTCAGTGTAAAGTCATCTTGGCTCCTGATGATAAGGAAACATATCGTAACATAAATGGCTTACAATTTTGGGTTCGGACAAACTCACGTCCGACTGTTCCGCGATTAAAAACTGATTTTTTTGTGAGAGGATTTTGAAAAACGACAACGCCAGACACATTTTCCTCACCTCTATTTTGCGTGACAAGGTTATTGAGGGTAACAGCTTGTATTAGCGTCTTGAGGTCAAAGACAGTAGCTTTGCACTAGACCACTGTCCTCACGTTTAGACAGTGACATGTGCAATTGATGCGGCAAGTGAGCAGCTTTTGTGTGTTTTTTTCAGTGGCTTTATCAGTCCACCACTCTGTCCTCACTTCTTTTTACAAATCTGTCTCCACTTATTCATCATATTTCTATTAACCGGCAGCTGTAATGGCGGACTCTGTTTGCCATCAGTGTGTAACCTTATTAATAGCGTCATGCTTGTGCTCCTCCCTCCAGCAGAAATAAGAGGAATTCTTCTCAAAGACAAATATCCTTTTGACGAAAATGTTAAATACTGGTCTGCCACTGTTATATACAGCTTTCACTGTCTTCAGGGCAATGGTGTGAAATGTTCCATTCCTGTTCTCCTCCGCCTGTTCAAGCCAGATCATCAACTTCACTTCAGTTTCACAAAATTCTGACCCGTCGAGCCATCATCCTCCTGCAGAGCAGATTACTTCATCATCCTGACTGGTGCATCTCAAACTAATATCTTCACTGGATCACAATATCTGGCCAGGAGCATGAATTTCCTGAGACTAGAGCTTCTGCAAATCCCTTGCAGTCAGCTCCTTATCTGATGTGCATCCTCTCAGGGTGGAGCACATTCTTGCCTGAATAAGCCACAGGCTCAGGACAGTTGGCTCCCATGAATCTGAAACAACAGTGACCCCTTGGTTGAGAGGAAAACACTGGCAATATGTAGCCTGAAATCACTACGAGTACCGTGAGTTGATGCTTCCTTCTACCTGTTATGGCGCTCGACATCCACGTCTGACGTTCGACCAGGAAGCAAATGTTAGAACAGTCACATGTACAACGGTGGAAAAAAGTTTTCAGTTTTGAACACATTCTTTGCTATTTGTCAAATTCGAATTTGGTTTTGTTAGTTTTTCTTGAAAACACTAAACAAAAACAAAATAAATATAATAAAATAAAATGCAAATATTTGTGATTGTGTGAGATTTCACGGGTGTCCGAAAACATCTCCCCCACAATATGATATTGTGTTATTTTGGCCTCAGAGAAAGTGCTGTAGCCACTTTCAAGTGTGATGTTTAGATTTAAAGTGAGAAACAAGGGTGAGCAGTTCACTCTCCTACCGTGTCAAACTACGTACTGGGGCTTTGTGAGCGGCTGTATGACCGTAAGACAGAAGGTGTCAAGAAAAACAATGGATGAAAAATACACAAATGATACTCAAATCAAATAATCAAGTTCTAAAGACGCCATTATGCAAAAGTCTTTCATTTGTATATTTTATATTTTATATATATTTTATTTTATTTTTATTATTTTATTTTAAGTACTTCAAATACGGTTTTTAATAAAGATGTGATGAATTTATATGTAATGGCGGAGTATACTGGAAAATAAAGATATTCATGAAAAAAAACAACAACAAAAAAAAAATATATATATAGCATTGCTACAAAGACAATGGTTTCAACTCCACTGATGCGTCAACATGCCACACAGAAGGCTGCTTTTAGCGTCAGCATAAGATGCAAAAGTCCCCTTTCCTTATGTCAGTATATTAGGCCATGGGAGAGAGGTTGAGTTAGCAACCAAAATTCCCTATTGTGAAACTGTTTTGAAGCATAATTCTGTTAACAAAATAAAAACAATTAAAAATCAAAAGGTCAAACAGGTGATGGTCACAGATCCAGTCACTGGTCGAATTAAATGAAGTCGACAAGATAAGGCTTTATGACTTTATCAAAGCATTGTAATAGTGTTTCAGCAGGATTGTCACTACTTCTCAGCCTTGCCGGTCTGAGAGATAAGAGCTGCAGTGTGATATGATGCGGCAGTGCCATCTAAAACAAAACTGTGTTGCTTTAAGAGCGTGCAGTTGATCAGTGTTGGTGAGTCATTATCGTCACAATGGCTCCTAATCGTGTCATATCTTATCGTTTTCGTAGAGTCACCATAGTAGTAGTAGTAAAATGAGTGCTCATACTTCCACAGAAAAAGTATAGCCATTAAATAAACCGACACACCCTGAGGTGCTTAGTGCCGTGCCGCTGCTGTAGAGAGCGGGGCGTGTACAGGAGGGTGTGTTTGGACATTCATCTCGGTGGTTTCACCACCTGCCACAGGTGGACACACCCTTGCAACAGCAACATCAATCCTGCAATGAAAGAGCCACCTGAAGAGAGAATGTGGTTTCTCCGCATTCAGAATGAAAGACAAGCGTTTCCCTTTTAAAACTCACTCGGAAAATGTTAACAAGCTTGTCCGGCTAGCAAAGGCGCTCGTATTTACTGCCATTGCACTGAGTCGTAAAGTCAACACGCGGTTCACATTCCAGCGCGCTGGCAATACACATCCGACTATTTTCGTTTTTGGCAGTGATATATCAGTTTACGGATCTGAACTTTAACACTGGGCGACGAGGCCGCACACACTGGCTCACAGCGCTGTAAATATGAGCCAGTATCAGGCATGGGAACAGTGGATGACTCACGCTCTCTCAGTCAGTGGAAATAATGCTAGTTGTCTGGCCAAACAATCACCTAGCAACAGAAAAGCAGATCGGATTCATGGGCTGTCTTTAGGATGTGATCGTGGAGGGTTATTAAAAATGATTTCAAGCTTTCAGTCAGTCCATATGGAGAGTGGAACCGAAATCATTTGGTTTTTGGTCAGCAGTTGAGCTTTGAAAAAAGAAGCAAGCCAGAATGAGTGTCGTTTGGTATCGATGAATGGAAGAATGAGTTTGAAAAACATGCCCTTGTGGAGGGTGAAGGCGAGATTTAAACTCCAGACTGTAGTTCAGCAGCTGCGCCACACCCAGCTCAGAGAGTGTGTTTGCCTAGTGCTGCTGGCTGTGCTCAAGCGTGGTAAACCTCACAGGCTTTGACAAGCCATTGTGTTTCTAACTTTTCTTTTCTGAGCGTTTATTCGTGTGGGGTTCCTTTGTTTTAGGCTTCATTTGAAGTGGGTAATGATGAGCAAAATCGTGCTTTGTTCCTGTTTTTGTCCCTTATGACCAATGCATTAGTAAATTTGTATGAATTCATTCGTCCATCCCACCAAAGAGGCCATGACTTCTTCTCCCAGGAACCCTCCTCCAGCTCTTCTCAGAGAAAACAAAGGTGTTCTCAGGCCAACTAGTCCTGGATCTGACCCTGGGTCACCTCCCAGCTGGACATGTTCCAACCATTCTTCAATAAAGCACCCCACGTAATAGTCACTATCTTGAGCCGAACAAAGTAATGGTGATACACAGTGCAATGCCGCATCAGATATGTGTGCTCCATTATTTATAAACACATGTTTGAGTTGACCTGGTTCCAGTTGAGGGAAATCCACTTCATTTTTTTCAAAACAACCTGTGTTAAACATTTTTTTTCAAACCTCTTAATGTTCCTCTACTGTCTTGATTTAAATAGAAAGCAGAGTAAATGTACACATAGTTGCTGTAACAGGTCTATCTAGCAACAAATTAAAGTCACTCAATAAAGTTCAGACTCAAAAACTATATTTGCACTTGGTTCCTCTCCACACTCGACTATATTTCCGTGTTTCTCTGTCAACCTTGACCGACTCTTCTGTTGGCAGAAGCACTTGATTTACATGAGGACTCCAGGATGAACTCAGCAGTTTTGTTTGTTTAATGCTATTATTTCTAGGGCAGATTTTAACCTGAGTGATTTCCTCTGGATGTCGCCACAGTGACCCCGGCATTTCCTCCAGCATGAATAAAAGATGTCGGCTTTTCCCCGGGACAGTTTGGGTGCCGTCACTGCTGCACCCGCTTCACTCACCCCTGCATATTTTAGTTGCAGCACATCCTCAGACACCTATAGAGGCCGGGTCACTGAAGCCTCCTCGCATCAAAAGACTGGATTGCGACGTGTTCTCTGAATGAGTTTGCCTGTGGGGCGGATATCGGGTGTGTCCCGGCAGGCAGCGTCTGTACTGTACACCGGATGCAGCTACTATCCCATCTGATTCAGTTGAATATCATGACCTCCACGCCGCAGCTCTCAGATACATAAGAAATATTACAAAAGCCTGTATGGAGGACTTCAGATCTCTCCCTTCCCCCGACAGCTCATACATTCCCACCATTCATAACAGCAGCCCCTGAGTCGCCTCTTGTTTGTGTTATGTGGCGCTTAGCAACCTCAATCTTCAGCCACCTGAATGTTTGGGAGGGTGGAGTCATGGGCGTAGGTGTGTGGAAAACTCACTTTCTGACGAAAACCCGGGTCAGAAACTTCACATACCTGTCTGTTGTCTGGAGGAAAAGTGAGAGGCTGGCTGCGCTGGCCACACCCTGTGACAAGCTGTTAGATGGGAAGCAATCATTAACTTGCATTTGCACTCCAGGGTGGGGCAACCGGACGCCAGCACGGGATAGAATCGGCTGGTGTGCAATCTTTAAGCTAAAAAAAAGGAATCAACACGAGTGGATCACTTTTAGTTTCACACCCATATCCCAGCATGGCCACACACGAGGCTCAATAACGCTGCTTACATACCCCCTGCTGTAAACATTCCCCACAACCAGCGATCGCAACTATAGAACACAGAAAACCTGTTGTTGAACTCTATTTTGTATTTCTATTTTCTATGTTTCAACGAATATGTAGTCTCCATTTGCAATGTTTAGAGCTTGCTCACATGTGACTTGACTGTGGCCGAGCAGTTAAAGGCCCATTTATGCTCAACGTTCCATATGGATCTGGTTCCGGACGGAGCCTCCTGGCCGTGCTCTGTGTTCATTTCCTCCATATTTCTGCACATTTCCACAAAGCTTACGGATACGGACCAAACGGAGCAGCGCCACCAGAAACCGTGGGGGGAAGTGTAGCTGTTACTACCGGATATATAGTTCTAAAGAGACACGAAGAAGACACCGAACACCGCCACCGATGCTGCCTCCGTTTTCCTCCTTTGTGAGAGAGGTACATTATCAATACTTCTTCCACACTCGCCATGTTGGGTTGGAAGTTAGTTGTTGTCATAAAGTTTTGACTGTGGGCTGCTCCCACTGGTGGATATATTGGAGAACAGCAACGTAAAGAGCGTGTGGAAGCATGTGATCGGTGACAGGAATATGGTTTGAAATGACAGGTTTTCGTACTTAAAGGGAACATACAAGGGCCCTATTAGATATCGCTGTGAAGTGATAGGCTGCTGGTTCGCATCCAAACTGAGACCTTTAAATTGAATACATTGAACTTGATGAGAGATTGTTTTTTTCCTGAAGAATCTAAGAATAAAGAAAAAATTTAGCTCCTCTCCATTTGAAAAAAATATTCATAACTCGACTACTAGTTAGATAATAATTCAATAAACAGAAATGATGTATGAGTCGACAGTAAAACTAAAATCTCTTTGACTGTGCTGACAGATCCTCTTCTACTGTTTCAAACGGGAGGAGCCTGAAACCAGCTCAACAATATATACATTTATGTACCTCCCAAACTTGTTAGTGGAGATCTCACAAGATGTTTAAGGGAAAGCTTAAAACTTGTCGAAGAGAACCTTTCAAAGTCCCATGTTTGCTCGCTCTTGTTTTGGTCTTGACCTATCAGTTCAAACCGAGGACTGGAACTAGACTAGTTAAGTCAATATGCTGAGCTGTGTCATCAGACTGCTGTCAGAGCTAAACTCCTGCTGCTCCAACCTCACAAACTGGAAATGCAGGAACTTTTACCATCATTCCAAGTTGTTAAACAATTAATGCGCAGTTCATCGCATTTCGACTGAAAGTACTGACCTGCCTGACACAAGTTTGAGGTTTGCTCGAATATATCGTTTAGTTTCACACTCCACTTCATGCTGTGTGTTATGTGTGGAACTCGCCTGCTTCAGCAACTCAATTGCCGTCATTTAAAAGCGTTTTGATTCTGTATAATCTTCAACATCACCAATTGTAGAGCCCTCGGGCGCATGAGCAACTTTCTTGCGAAAAGCATCCAAACAGAAAACAGGTTTTTCCAAACATGGCGGCTCCTGTAACGTCAGTTTGAACGGTAACTTGGAGAAATATTTGTTTAACAAGCCCAACCACCCCCAGGTAGGTAATACATTCCCAGGCACTGGCCTCCATCCACTGGAGGAGACCTGAATCAACCAATGTGATGGAGGAACCTGACCTTTTTGGATCATTTTTTGGTAGTTGTGATGAAAAATGCAGTGATGATGCAGAGGAAAGAGCTCCAAAGTGCTGCCAAAAATGGGATGTAGAGGAATTGGAACACACTGTGGAGCCAAGTTAGTGTTTGTGGCCTGATTCTTGGGGTACTACACACCATGGCGTGACTCTGGACAAGTCAGCCGGATCCATTTTTAAGGCTCAATAAGGAATATTAATAATTATTAATATTGATTTTGGGAAGCTCTTTATCCTATATGTGTATTAGATGATTATATAAGTCTACAATGTAACTGACATGGACAAAGATTGACTCCCAGTCAGCCAGAGAATACATTCCCTTCATTTCTGAGTAATGTGTAATTGACATTTTTTGCAGCAGGGCTCGCATTATGAGCGTAGCTATAGCAGAGCAGGATCTTGGGCTAGACATGGAGATCACACATTCATTCAGCTGAAACCATTAATCTTTGTTTTGACGTGACACATTGGACTGTTTACCTTCAACATCAAGGTGACGCTTGCTCACTCCAAGTGGCCACCACTGGAGTTGCATGCGTGTGTGTTCTAAAACAAGTGAGCACAATTCCTTATGGAAACTTATGTATTCATAAACATTATGTTTAAATTCAGAAACCACCATTTTGTTGACAGCTTGATCGCTGAGGTCCTGGGTGTTGATGCCTTGCTGAAGTGTTGAAGTGTGAACTCATCAGGTGATCTTTGACAGACACCACTTTGGTTGGTGGCTGAAGCTCCACACCCAGCTGTGCCGAGACACTGCCCTGCAGATAACCTTGCGTGCAGTTGTCAGATCATACTTTAGATATGAATTTGACGCCAGGTTTCACATCGGTGAACTTCAGGGTCAGTAGTGTTTCAACTAAGGTGGTTTTCTCATCCCCACCTCTTAAATAAGCCTCTTAGTCTGTCAGTCAGTGTCAGTGTGGAATGACAAAAGTGTTCTGACTCCTGCTAGTGAATGAGAGGTGATATACAAAGCACAAATGTCTGGGATGGTTGAGAGAGGCGCAACAGCAACGACTGCATTCTGTTTTGATTTACATTCACGCCATAGCCTGCTGCAGGTGGCTACATATTTACTGTACATTTTTGTGTGATTAAGTTTGACTCCTCTGAAGTTTAAAGGATAGTCTACCAGTTTCAGCAGGACCAATAGAGCAAATTATTTACTGTAATTTCCGGACTATGAGTCGCACTTTTTTTTCACTGGTCCTGCAACTAGTATGTATTATAACGTATAATTTAACTGGTTGTTAAATATTATTTTACATTGGCGAAGGAATAAACACTCCACACATCCGTAATGCGCCCCAAATAGTCATGACTCTCTCCCACCGCTGATCAACTCCAGGCCAGAAATCTCAAGGAAAACACAGCATGGATCATAGAAATCTGTCTTTAAATGGGAAATAATTTCAGTTTAAAAAAACAGTGAAATTACAGGTGTTTTATTGACATTAAAGTGCTCAATAGGCTCTGCTTGTGTGTGACACGTCGTCTTTACATGTGACGTCACTTTGTCGTCGGAAGGCACTTCATAGTGGAGAGCAGTCGGAACCAAGTGCTAGTGTTTAGTGCCAGTGTTAGAGGGAGAAATGGGACACACAGCCTAAGTCTCCACTTTAGCTAGGCGTGTCTCCAACACTGTTTTGGGATAAGTTTAGTCTCTTATGTGATCAGATATGATGCCGGGATTCGTCCAACCACGCTGACACCAAGCTCTGTCTAATGCAACTGACTCAAAGACTCCTGTTTCGCTCACTCATCTGTGGCCCCCGACTCTGGGTTAGGGGTCTCAGTCTGCAGTGTATAAGACTTGCAGAGCCTCCGTGGATACAAGACAGTCCCAAGATAAAATCTCCCCTCTTTTTTTGGTTTGTGTTTCCACATGTTGGACTTGTCATGGAATGTCGCTGAGTGAGAAACGCCCCCACGTCAGCAGAACTGCAGCAATATGAATGGTTCTTCTCATGGCTTCACTGCGCCACAATCTTTCTCCCATGAACTCCTGATAAAAAAGTGCCTGGCTCAATTTCTTTTTTTTTTTGCAACCCTCATCTGAATGGTTTGCATGGTCCCATGTTGCACTGCAGCACATATTAAGAATAGTAGTTCCTGCGCAGGAGTCGAACCTGTTGAGAGGCATGTGAGGAGGCAACCCCCTTCCTTCCGTCCCTCCTTTTTCATAGTAAATGCTGTTAATATAACATGACAACCATAAAGTTTAAAAAGCAATGAGTGTAAATGGTTTACTATTATCGCTTTTTGTTGCTGTAGCGACAGTTATTCAGGTTAATCGACTCAACACGGCCACACACAAGGCTCACTCTCACACACACCCTGCTGGAAACACAGCACCACCAGGTGGCTACCTGTGCGTGTCCTGTCGCGTCAGGAACGTAGCCCCCTCCCTATTTTTTAAAGTGCAGAAAAAAAATGACCATCACCCCTTGAACTTTTTTACAACTGGACTACTGAGTAGGACACACCCTGACTTGGTATCCTGACTGTCAAACACTGACGGAACACGCCCACCTGTCACGAGTCCCTCACACCTGCAGCGCTGCCTGAGACAGCAATTTATTTAAGAACACCTGCCACTCTTTTCTTTTTCTATGCAGAGTCATGTAAAAACGCGCCCCAGATTTTGACATGATTAACAGGATAGCCGCCGGTGACACTTTCTTTATTTCAATGTCCTCAGACTGTAAAATCTGACAGTGTACACGGTTTCTTTAATTGTATTGGAATGGTTTCAGACAGCAGCAATTTGTATTAATCCTCTGAGGCATCCTTTTCAGTCTGAGTCACCTTAGTGTTTTAAATGGACCAATTATTTAAGGCTTTATTATCATCATCTTTTGATCCAGTCCACCTTCTAAATCATGTTATTTATTATGTTTGGCTGCCGGCGCTTGCTGCGGCGGACAGACATCCAGTCACCCGGGCTACTGGCCGGGCTCTGCAGGCACCTTTGAAGAATTGCTGCAGAGCTCTTCTGCGGAACTTGCATAACAGTACAGTGCAATTTACTTGTCATGGAATCACAAAGGCGTCGACATCCATCAGCGGGGTGTAATGCCAAGCATGCCTTTGATATTACCTCTAATCATTCCGTCTTCGGCCTCTAAAAACTGGATCTCAGGACCTCTCGACAGGACGGAGTTTGAATTACCCTCCGTCCGTCCTGTCTGACTGACTTGACTGAGATAGTTACTCATTCAAAGTGTGTCACTGTGGACCTCAAATACCTCAGAGGTGGTCAAGGGGACTGTTTATCAAGAGAAGGCCAACAGTGAGCGCTTCGTGCGTCAAAACTAAAATGTCTCTTTTTATACCGTAATCTCCAAGAAAAACAATGAAGAGCCATCTTCAGACAGTTTTAAGTTTGCTGGTAAATATGCAGTTTGAGTTGACCCACCGTGACTAACCAGTTCTGCTGGTCTGGTTGCTGGAGGGGACTTGAGTTTATAAATGACACCAGTTGCGTAACTCCTCCTTTTTTTCAGTTCTGTTTCAACAAGTCTGTCAATATCCAGCCGCAGAAAGTAAAACAGCTGTCAATTTTGATGGGTCAAAAAAAATATATATAAAATATATAGCTTGTTGGCTATAAATAATGGGATCAGACAAAATGAATCAGATGGAACGCCATGTTTTCCGAAGCGGCTGATGAAGATATGATGTTGGCCATGTTATATTTAAATGGTAAATTGGATTATTCTCAGCCATTTAAAGAATGTGGTGACTCTGGTTAGTGAGCTGTGTTGCTGGTGTTGTTCAGCCAGTTTGATGCTTGGTTGTGGGCCTGAAAACAGAGTCTGGCTCGGAGGAAAATAACATTTTTAAATGGCATACCTGTCAACTTATACGTTTTCCCTGTATTCTGTAATTTTTTTTACAATTTCAAATCATGTAAGCCGTATAACAACTTTTATACGGGGAAAAATAAATTCGAACAAAAAAGATTCCCACTGACGTTTCACGCCAGACCGATATGGAAGAATTCTTCCATGCTTACTTCTATGATTTTTTTCATTGAACGTGGTCCCATGGCTCTGGAGTAAACAGCATCCTTATCTTACTGATGCCACTCTTCAGAAACATATGAGGTTTGATCAAAGTTGAGATCTTACGAGTGGCTTCCTGTTTACTGCCTCGTAAAACCAAAGTTGTTGTTTTTTTTTTTTTGTTCATGTGAGCCAGTGTTTTCCTGAACACTCCCGCGTTTCAGTCCCAACCTATTTTAAGTTGGATCAGGAAAAGGAAGACACAGGGAAGCCTCCACAGGTTGTTTTACTTACAAGCTCTGTCCTGAGCCAAACGTTTGGACATGACGGGACCTGAATGGGGGAGTCAGACATTCCAGGTCAGCGTTGATCTCCGATTGACAACTACGTGTTTCATTTATAACATTGTTTATATCAGGACTGCACTTCAGATCCTGTCACCGAGCAGGCAATACGAGGCTCGGGAAGCAGACAGATGAAGTTGTGGGTGGTATAATGGGATTTGTTTTCCTTATTTTAGTTCAGAGGAAGGTGTTTACCCTTGGGTGCGGCACCCCCACCCAAAACTCAGGTTCAGACGTGCCTCACTGGAGCTAAACTATGGTCTTAAGTAAGCAGAATTAATGTGTGACCTCACTGTCTCCACAGATCGTCTTCCTTTGCAAACAAGAAGGCGGCTTGTTTTCGGTGATAAGAGATGGCACAACAAACCGAACTGTCTCACGCTGCTTCAGCCTCATGATGAAACACAAGGTTCATTCTCAACAACAGGACTGTCAGAGCAAGTTCTGCCATGTCCGCAGTCGGGCAAGTCAGTGGACAAGTCCAGGTTGTTACGTACGTCACATATGTTATATACGTAACACGTGAATACAAGAGTCAGTATCCTGATGATCAAAAACAGAAATGTTTAGAATCAAAATAAAAGCGAGTGTTTAAGGAATGAAACAGTTCATCATGAGCTTCCTCTGAGCACACTGGTTTCCTCCCACACATTAAATGGAAAGTGAGGAAATCCAAAAGAATAAGTGGACTTGTATTTGCTGGCTTGTTGTAAGACCACCAAAAACGGACAGTGCGCGCCATCTTCCCCCAAACATACCAAGTGCAGAGATCATTAAACTTCCACAGCTCAACGTTTTTAATAGATTTATTCAACTCCACTTTCACTCCGTGTAGACAGGCCATGACGCGCGCATTACTCCTCCAGCACTGGTTCAGTGGCGACTTGCTCCTGCTCCTTCACCTCCTCTGCAGCTGGCACCTCCGTCGCTACCTGTTCTCCTTCTCCCTCCTTCTGCTCCTCGGTGCTGATGACAACGGCTTCTGTCTTGGTGATGGTAGCGCTCTTCACATCTGCCTCCTCTGGAGCTGGAATGGAGCTGCTCACTGCCTGGACGCCGCTGTAGGTGGCGCTGACAAATGCCGGGGTTCTAGAGCTCTCCAGGCCGTAGGTGTTGAAGTTCACAGCTAAATATGTTGTGTAAGAGAAGAGCAACAAGATGACATGGCTTGTGCGAGACATCTTCGGTGAGCTAACAATGCTGGGAAAAACATCAATCCCTTTGACTTCACCGCCCCCATGTGGTCAAAGACATCAAAACATTTTTGTTCACAGCAAGTGGAAGCACGTGTTGAAGTGTGACTGTCTTTTGAGCTTCCCATTACATTCACATTTGTGGTGTCTATAATTCTGGTCGTTTTCTTTGTTTGTTTTTCAATGAAACGCTTGAGAAGGTGATTTTAATATGAGTGTGAATATGTCTGTGATACTTACACGTGTGCTTGGAAATGTTTGTCTTGATTCCCGTTGCCAGCCTTTCAACACAAAACATGACAGTTTAAATGTCAAAATTACCGAAAGAAGAGCAGCGTGTTGATCATTGTACCTGTCTTCTTCTCCCTCCAGAAGCTTCCTGTACGTAGCGATCTCAATGTCCAGCGCGAGCTTCACGTTCATCAGCTCTTGATACTGTCGGACCTGCAGCGCCATGTCCTGCTTGGCTCTCTGCAGAGCCTCCTCCAGGTCCCGAATTCGAAGTTTAGCATCCTTTACAGCTGCCTCGCCTCGTTCCTCCGCCTCTGTGATCTGAGCTTCCAGACTGTTGCGCTGAAAAGTTCAGGAACCAATTGCCAAAAAGTGAGGAAACTGGACACCACAACACTGACTGAGAGCCCTGCCCTTTGGGCTTACCTGTGCTTTAACCATCTCTATTTCTGACTGGAGCCGCATTATTCTGCGGTTCATGTCAGCAATCTCGGCCTTGGTGGACTTCAGATCATCTCCATATTTTCCCGCCGACTGTTGCATCTCAGCATACTGAACAGGAATTAGAAAAAGGTAGTTGATTTAATGTCTGGTGCCTCATATGAGTCAGAATGTTTTAAACACCAATGTGGCTGAAAAATGAAAAACAAAAATTAAAATAAAACCTTTATTTTCTGAAATCCTGAATTGTACTGGACTCTGAAAACTGACTTCCTCACTATTGACTGAGTATCAAAGTTGTACAGTGAGTAAACAGCTTCATCTGGTGGCAGGACATGAAACCTCATCTACCCTTCAATATTGTCATGAAACCTCTACTTTTCTTTTACTTCTCATCAGAGGTAAAAATGGACACCAGAAAAGTGAACGATATATACTTGAAAATGCCACAGCGTGATGAGAGTTGTGTCCATTTTATGTCAGTCCAATTTTCAATGTGAAGAGTTCATGAAAACCTCATCATGCAGAGCTTCCCTAAACTCACAAAGCGGAGCAAAGTTGATCAAACTGGCATTTTAAAAGAGAAGGTCATGACCTGTTTGTCAAGTGTAAACATTTGCTAAACTGTACATGAGAGAATCAATCTGTATGAGTTTTCAGTGCTTCGTGTAGCAGTAATTCAAGCACTGGATTTGGCTTCAAACCCTCACCTTGTTCTGGTACCACGACTCGGCCTCAGCTCTGCTGCGGTTGGCGATGTCCTCATACTGAGCACGCACTTCGGCAACAATGCTATCCATGTCCAGGTTTCGGCTGTTGTCCATCTCCACCACCACAGAGGTGTCTTTGATCTGCGACTGAAGCTCGTTGATTTCCTGCGACCAGTCCGTGAGAGTTTTAGTGAATCCTTGTGTTGTAAAAAACATTGCTACGTGTGTGTTTAGTTTACAGCATCATAGATTTGACGGAGAAAGTCTATCTCATCTGACAGCGCATCCATTTGGGCCTCCAGCTCCACTTTGATCATGTACGCAGCATCAGTGTCCTGACAGGGGGAAAACTGGCATGAAAATCTGGACACATAGTTTCCATGATGTTGGAGAGTCAAGTCAACAAACCTTCTTCATGAGGACAAAGTTGTTCTCACATTCGTTTCGCTTGTTGATCTCCTCTTCATACCTGGAGAAAACCTTGAAATTCAGTGTCGCAAGAACGCCCCATCCTCATACTGGATTATTCTTATGTTCTATTGTTGTCGTTCTTATGTATTTTTATTCATATCGTTTGGTCCGACTGAAGTATGACTTAATACGCACTTCATTTAAGACATGATCATTGTAATCCATGTAGTAAAAATCAATCCATAACTATGTATAATTTCAGTGATGGGTAGATGAGGTTTCATGACACGGTACAGAAGAGTTGGTGAGGTGTCACGAAATAGTGTCTGCTGTATAATGTTTGGACTTGAACAACTAATTCAATGAAACCGCACATCATTTCTAAACCAAGGGCGCCATCTAGTGGCCTCTGAAAATTAGGACACTGTCTCATCGGCTCTCCAGTTCTGGTTCATGATACCTCATCTACACGTCACAAAAAAAATGGATGTTTCTCTGCAGTGAATCCAAACCCAGTCCAAACATCTTTTAGCCACACCCACCTGTTCTTAAAGTCATCCACTAGATTTGTCATTTGAAGAAGCTCAGACTCAAGTTTGAGCTTTTCTTGGCCCAGGTTGTCCAGTTGGCGGCGCAAGTTTGAGATATAGGCTTCGAACATGGCATCTATGTTTGACCGAGAAGTGGTCTGCTCCTGAAGAAGCTTGTACTTGGTCTCCAGCATCTTGTTTTGCTGCTCCAGAAAGCGCACCTGCAACAGAGCAACAGTTCAGGACTGACACAGCACGCATTCATTCAAGAAGACGCACTGATGCAAACATGTAAAACATGTTCTTTCACTGGGGACATGAATGGACTTTCTGTTTGCCTTCGAACAAAGCAACACGAGAATCAGCAGCCAGGAAAGGAGACCGATTGACCTTCCCACCTCAGATGAACCCTGGCAGACCCATCAATGACTAGTCAATCAATTCTGACTTCAATGGAGCTTCAGAATACAACTTGACATTGTTTCCTCATCATGACATCCATTTACAGCCCTCCCGCTGGGTGGGGTGCCGCTCTGCAAACATGACGGGGGCCACGCGTGCACGCTGCGTGTGAGCAGTATCACTGTGGTATGTAGAGGAGGGGCAGCGGGCTTTGTTTCAGGACGATCTGCAGGTTGACTCAAGCGTTCAATCGATAACATGTGGAGAACAGCAAGCTGATAACATTGATGGCGGTGTCCAAAAATCCTTCTTGCCCTCACAGCGCTGGCTATGATTTTCACATTTTAGCTCGTTTTTCGTGAAGAAAACATGTTTCTTGACTTTCCCTAGTATTATTGTACAGATAATGGGTAGATATTTGTTTTATTTTTTGAATATTAATGATTAATATTCTTTTAAAACTCTATTTGATAAGTTTTTTTTTATAATCAGGTTAAACAATTTTCCATCCTTCAGCACAATCTCTCTTTATATCACACTGTATAATGTGGTGCACATGGAAGTGGTGACTTAAAAATCTTCCCTCTGAAAAAGATTTATTTGCATCAACTAATTATTTTTTGTTTGAAATGTATTCATCGAAATTAAAATGGCAGCCAGGAACAATATATAATTTATTCTGCCAATTGGCATCTTTACCTGATGAGTCGGTGGACACTCGACACCTTCATACCAACACCTGTTATGCTTCGCCAGTTGTGTTTAGTTCAGCTTTGTAACTGTTTTGTCTTGTCACATGTCATCCTTTAACCCATACACTCACCTCTTTCAAAGGTCAGGTTTTGAAAACTGACTGTAAACTGTAAGGTGTCTTTCAGTACCCGATTAAAGCCCTATATAATACTGATTTATTCTTATTTATCTAGTGATCGTCATGGTCTTGTCTGGTTCTGCTCTGTAGTTTTTTCCTCACCCTGCCTCTGTGTTGCCCCCACCAAGGTTAAACACCGCTCCTGCTCTGACTCTAACTGGTTCCTAAACCTTGACAGACCTCCTGTCACCACCCACGGAGCATCTAGTGAAACACAAGACTGTGAAGTGCAGTTGACTGACCTTGTCAATGAATGATGCAAAGCGGTTGTTGAGGGTCTTGATCTGCTCTTTCTCCTGGGTCCTGATGGCCTGGATGGTGGGGTCAATCTCCAGGTTCAGAGGGGCCAGCAGGCTCTTGTTGACGGTCACTGCTGTGATGGGAGCCACGACTTCATGGCTCACGCCACCGGCCATTCCTCCACCGAAGCCCACGTAGCCAAACTCTACTCCACCTCCTCTCTGTGCAGACCCCCCAGCGACATAGCCACCCACAACCTTGAAGCCCCCAGCACCCATGGCCGCACCGCTGCTGCCCACTCCACCATAGGAGCTGCGGACAGCGTAGTTCTGCCGGCCCCCGGCCATGCCTCGGTTACCATAGCCGGAGAAGGAGCGGCTGCTGAAGCCTTGGGATGGACCCCTGGAAGATGAGGACGTGGAGAAGGTGGTGGTCTTCAAGGCTCTCACAGACATTGTCAGTGTTGTCGTCGTCTGCAGCTTTGATGGGATGTGAGGAGGGTAGAGTGACTCTGGAGATGAGAGTCAGGCAGATGGACCCTCCTCAGTCCCAGATCCTATATATCCAAGAGCCCACCTCGGCAGGGGAGGGGCTTTTTTCGCACAATTGGCTGTTGACCTCGACAGAGGGAGTGCAAGAAGAGGGAGACGCGGCTGAGTGAATGCCAGAGGAGAAAACGCATCTTGTTACACATTAACAGAGCAAAGAGTGCGTCGCAGAGCGCAGCGGGGTTGCATAATGCCCCGGCGCCACTTCCAATAAAACCTAAACTCTTGGCGTTTAACAAGTTTCTCTTGTTACTGAGACATTTGTGTTGGCATCAACGGCGACTTTAGCATCCATAAAGCAGTCTATATAAGAAGCTGTCGTGATAATTCAAGTCCGCAGGCAGCTGAAGTGTCCGTGAATTCAAACCTTGGTAATAATGAAAAGCAGCATGCTATTTTATCTTTACAGCTTTTCTCAGGGGTGTGACATATCGCGAGGCAGCGGCCGCTGGCTTTAAGGAGGAAGCACACCCTGTATGTCTCGTTATTGTGACAGAACCACATTTTGCAGCGTAGAACGGGCCGCAGCAATTAACACCCGCGCATCATTTCCATCACGTAGCTGAGCAGCAGGCGTTCCCAAATCAAAGTGCCACAACGTTTAACCCTACACTTCTGCTCCCATCGTCCTCCTCAGTGCCCACTGAACCACAGCTCCTCACACAAACACTTGTGATCGAGCGTTCCATCTGCAGCTGAAGTGCAAATATGCTCCGAGGCTCTGTCATTCATCTCCATTAGTCAGTCTGAATGTGAGTTGCACGTCAGTATGGGTGGGTCGTGTGTGCTTCAGATAGTTTGATCTACTGAAATAAACCGAATGGTGCAATGTGGACACATCTTCAGTGATGGAGTGGGGGTCACGCGGTGTTATGGGGTGATCAGGCACTGACTTGTGCCCAGGTGGCACACTATGCCTCACCTCCAGAACCAAGGCCAGGAGAAAGCCCTGACCATGGCGTCTCCAGTGTTCCCATCCTGGACCAGACCTGGACTCGCCGTGGGCCCTCCACCCATTCCTCCAAGAGCTAGACGTGGAAAAGACTTGCTCTTGACTTGACAAGACAAGACCAGGCTTAACATGACATGATCTTTCTTGACTGTGACCAGAAGAGACGATGAGTTGACTAAAGCAAAAAGGACTCATCCAGACTCGACATGGAGACTTGACGGAGCAAGACTAGACAATAACTTGAATAGATGAGACAGTATTCATCTAAACAGTATCTTGACTTGACTAAACTTGACAAGAAGACAGTCGCTAGACAAGGACTTGATGAGACAATGACTCGGCTGTTGCTGACTTGACTAACTTCACAAGAACTGACTAGATGAAATGGGTTTCGACCAAACTGTTACTTGACTTGACGTGGAGACTGGACTTGAGCAAGATGAGACGTTGACTTGACAAGAGGTATCTCGACCAAACAGTTTCTTGACTTCACGTGGACTCTTGACTTGACAAGGACTTGGTGAAACGCGGTGCACAGACTTGGTGACGACAGAGGAAAAGGCACCGACACTCGAACACAGGGACAGAGGGGCAGACTCCAGGCACGATCAATGAAGGGACTATTGGGGGAAACAGACAAGACAGACATGGTGCACACCGGAAGACCAGACACACCCCACCAAAATAAAACAAATGCAATGTTCAATCTAGCAGATGAACAAAACAAAACTGACAAAGTGTGACTGACACACTGTTAAATAGAAGAAGGAGGATAGATTCAATTCATCCAAGGACGTAATATGTACGTTGGAGCTCAAATGATAAATGGATGGACAAGCATGAAGTGACTGAGAGAGCTGGGTGGCCAGATGGAAACAGGGTTGAACAGTTGAATAGATGGATGGACAGAAGTTTATGTTGACACAGGGTTAGGGCTGGGATGATAAGGGAGGATGGAAGGTCGACAACACGTCAATAGCGAGATGACAATTGTTGTGAAGCACTGTGGAAGAAGTATCTTCTGACAAACGAAGAGGTTTCGTCTCCGTCATCACTGCCTATTTTTCTCTGAAAACTAACACGACTCCTCACCAAGGAGCTGCTGGGCTCCCAAGAACTGCCTTATAAGTGCATATCAATTTTCTGTTGTTTCTCAGGCGCAGATGAAACAAAAAACTGCCATAAAAGCTCATATTGAACATCAGCCTGAAGAGCAGTGGCTTCTCCTCAGCCACGAATCTCCCTCCTCAGTTGAGCGTGAGACTTGTCAGAGGCTAATTTTGGAAGTTAACACTCTGACCCTAAAGAATCTTAAGAAGACAGCCATGCTTTAGTTTGTATGAAGCTGCGATATGACACATGGAGTCAGGAATGTGCAGAGAGACACACTTACATGCGACAAGACCGCGAGGGGAGGAGCGGCGATGAGCTGCGGAGGAGAGAACAATTAGCAGCCAAAAGACACACAAGTATTTCATCACCAGTGACAGATTCAGTCATGTGGCGGAGTGATCTGCACATTCAAGTTTTAGAAGTCGGAAAACATTTTAAATCGTTGGCAAATAATGAGTTTGTAACCCTAGTATTTGCCCTATAACAGTTCATTTTTTTTCAGAAGTTAAATAGTTAAAACAAACACTAAGTAAATGAATCAGAAGGGTTTTTATTTATACATGAGACGACTTATTCCAGGACACTGAGGGCAAGAGAGTGTGGGGGGGGTTGGTTGTAATGGGTTTTACTTTAGATCAGGCTGCTGTAAAATAGGGCATCTTTTAAGTGAAATGTCACTTTCTGTAAATATGTATTGTTCCTCATGAGTCCCTCTTATGTGAGACTTTTTGTCCACTTCAGACCACCATAGATCAAGCTATTTGCACTCCCTGCTTGAGCAGATCAGGCTGAAATAAACAAAGAGTTTGTTTCTTTTACACGTCATAGCTCCTGTTTGCTTTTGTTGCTTTTTATCCTTTCTTTCTCTCGCCACGGTGCAGCGGGAATCAGTATACGATCTGGGAAAGTTATAGTATCAGTCCATTTTTTTAAAAAGAGCAATCACAAACAGTGACGGGAAACAAAAAAAAATGAAGTGTGCAACACTTCCATGCATGAGCGGAACCAGTGCTGTAGCTTTCCCAGATCCTGACATACTGACAGCGCTGATCTGTGCTGTGATTTTGGATGCATCTGATATTGCCTTCAGAAGTGTCAACATTTTCTATACTACTGAAACTAACCAGGGTTGTCTTCAGGACTTGAGTGTAGTGGCGACAAAATGAGCTGTGACAAAATAGAGTTTATTGAACGCTTTGTTTCGTACAGAACCCATTTGAACCCCTGTCTGCACAGCAAAACAGTGAATAAACAAACAACGAAAATCAAGGAGAGTCCCCTAAGTTTCAAGTAAGGAGGAGCCTGTGCACTGCCGACGCTGTGCTTCACATCAGCGGAACGGGAGAGCAAAGTCCTAAAGTTTGGAGGTAGCAAAATAAATGAATATGAAGCATGGAAGCGAGACGCTCTGGGAACATTGAGGGCCTGTTTTACCTTTATCTTTTGGTAGTAGATGCAGTGCATGTCTACACTGTATTTGACTTTTGAAACCAGCCTCCAAAGAGGGAAACTTTGAGGCAGCAATGAGTTCGCAAAAGTTTTGGATTTGTGCGACCATATTGATGAAATCTCATCATTTTTAAATGTCGACCACTCGTTCTGGGCTCTAAAAATGTCGCATCAGTCCATCACTACTCACTGCTGCTCGACTGGAAAGGTGTGATTGTGTTTCCAATTTTTTAACAGAGTATCTTCATGAATATTTTAATCTCAGGTCAAATATTCATATTTTGAGGAAATGAAGTTTTGTGAAAGAACAACAATTCACTGTGAGGAAATCGACTTTAATGTTTGACAGCTATTAATATAAAAAGACATTTGACCTGGGGCATCACTTAAGCTGCACTTTGAGAAACGTGATGTTGACATTTGTCTTCCAGCTGGACTTTGTATTTTGCTGCCAAGCCTTACAGTTATCAGCAGCATCAGTAGTAAAAGCTTGCTTCCTTCTTTGCTTTGTAATACATGGTCAAACAGAGAAGCTTAAAGCAGCAGGGATGTGACGGAGCAGAGATTTAGTTAAAGGGAGGCAGTGAGGAAACAAACTTCTCTGGCTGAACTATTATTACTCCCTCTGGAGAAAAACAGATGAACTGCGTCTTGTATACAGTGAAAGCACATTAGAGCCGAAGTAACCAGGTAAAACTTTAGTGATTCAGGGGGTGACAACACTTCGCCACTGGAATCTCAGCACGGCAACACAATCCTTTTAACAGTTGACCCAGCAGTTTATGATGTAGATTTGATATGATGAGTCACAGGATATGAACAATATAACACCCCTCCACTTTATCATTATTGTTTCAAGGCACTTGCATTAACATTTAGTTTAGCAATCATTAATCATCCTTATTTTTAAAAGTTGAGTGTGAAGGAAGCTCCAATGAAGTGTAGAAGAAAGTGTCCCATCTACCATCCTCTGACATTAAATACATCCAGTAGATGCATCATTTCAAACACTGTCTGGAATACTTCCGGGTTCATCGCGACATAAAAAAATGTTGAGTTTAAATAGGAAGGACAGTGGCAGGTACTGTATGTTCCACATTTATTTTTCTTTTATTTTTGTTTATTATTGCACGATGTGACAACATCTGATTCTGATGCAGTCAAATAGCCAAGTGGGTGGAGCATCTGTCCCTTTACCTAGTGTCCAACCTAGTGTCTAATCTAGATCAAGATGGTTGTTCCTGTCGTGTTGAAACGTCAATAAATTTCCAGTAGGTTTTTCAAAATTATTTCTTTAAATAAAGTAACTGAAGAATCACCTTTCTTAAAGAGTGTTTAATTTGCTGTTTGAATGCGAACTCTGCACCAAAAGCTACATTTCATATCCATTTATTGCTGGATTATTACATTACAGCAAAAATATTGTTATTATTTTCGTGTTCGATTTTTTTATTAATTTATTTCACCTCTCACCCCATATTTCACTGAGGGACTGTTGTGCGTCCAATGACCAGCAGATGGCAGTACTCCTCAATGAGCTGTTGTAACCCCAAGCTCCACCACATGCATCTTATGGGCTATTCCAAGGTTATGGGAAATGTCGGTCCCACACACCAAAATGAGTTCAGGTCTCATGTTATGAAGAAATCTGAGAGACAATTCCACAGATGACGGGCAACCTCTATATGTATATATATATATATATATATATATATACCTCTATATGTATATATATATATATATATATATATATATATATATATATATATATATATATATATATATATATATATATATATATATATGGAGCAGATGAAAGTGGATCCACCTGTGACGCAGTGTTTGCTTTATCTTTCCGTCAGAGAACTTACTGAACAGTGTCACAAGCACCATCCCGAGCACTACTGGGGCTCCACAAGGAACTTTCCAATAAGACGTGTTTTTCCCCCAGAAACAACACCGTTGTTGTTGGACTTGTCCCAGGGCGTGATGAGGAGCAGCATGCAGTCATGCCGCAGGCAACAACAGACTGGACCAGCAGATTAGAAAGGCTGGCAGGGTCTGAACAATGACCCACGCCACACGCTGGTGATGAGGCACATTCAGTCTGAGAGATTTGCACAGCCTTTCATACTAAGTGTCCGCAAAATTGTGTGGGTCAGAAGCTGCCGTGATGTTGTTCCTGAAAAGAATTAAGATAGGATCCATTGCTCGATGGACTATATCAGTAGGGGAATAACTGGAAGAAAATGCAGTGGTGTGGGGATTTATGTGGCCCTCATGACATCAACACAAAATGAAATTGTTAGATATTGAAATAAAAGACAGTACATTTATTAGTATTATTAGTGGATTGAAGAAAAATACTATGTGAAAAACTCTTTTATGAGCTATGTTTACTTGTTTTATCCATCTTACCAAGATGACCTGTGATAGATTTGTTTTTGACAATCTTTAAATAACATGCATATGAAAAATTTATATAATCAAACAACACACTTAGTCTTAGACATTTTCTTATTCCTCGTTTTAAAATTCCTTTTAAAGTAGCAAATCAAAGATGAACTTTTCCTTCTGTCCTTCTTTGGTGTGGCATGGGGCCCCTCACTTTAGTCTCAATAGCCATCGTGGCCCCTGAGGAAATGTCATCGCCCATCCCTGTCATCCCGCTATTTCTCTGCACCAGTGCATGGGCTTGACGTTCAGAAGAGAAAATGCCTGTGTGATCCTCACGTATTTGTGATGCAATGAAATAAGGACCCAGTGGCCATTCCCCTTAAAGTAATACACTTCTTCATTCCTGTCTACATGCGGCATTCATGTCATCAATGGATGTTTTGTTCCTAACTCTATGAATGTACACTTATCATTGCTGTATCGTACTCTGTAAGCACATTTGCATTAACTATTAAAGGACCCATGTTTATGCATTGCGGCCAGCTGTATCACTTAAGACGCATAAAGGAGCGGAGCTTCATATGTGTCTGCAGTCAATGCAATGTACAAAAATAAGACGGAAATTGACTTGCTGCCTGGAGTTTTGCTGAGAAACGTGTAACTCACATAGCGGTTTGGTGAAGAGCTTACTTCCGTTGTGAATATTGAAGGGGTGGGGCTATCTCCATGGCAACGAGATTGTATGACATTTCTGTTCATGGGCTGTTCACTCTCGCAAATGCATGGTGCTCCACTCATTTCCAGCACCTGGACAGGCCTGAAAGGGAAACCCCCAGGAGCTGCTTAAAATCCTAAAAGGTGGACTATCAAAATACATTTCTCTCTCAATGTTTGACATCAACATCCAATGACACATGTCCTAGAGCAGAGTCAGGACAGGAAAAGTGTCGACAGAATAAAACCAAAATAAAAGCAGGTCACATAAAGTACAATATATGGCTTACGAATGCATCAGAGTCAAAGCAAAGAAAGTAGTATTCAGTGCTAGTCCATTGAACATCACTGGAGGGGAGGTTGGTATTGGGGGCAACACCAAGGTGTTTGAAATGGCAATAAGAATAAGGATCTATTCAGGAACTTGTCAATAACTGTGGGCACAGTCATCGCCAAGCAGTTAAGATGGAGTACCAGGAGAGAATGGGAAAACCAAACAAATAAATCAGCTTTATACAAGGGATGCATTTCAATCATATAATAAAATTGTGTTGTATATTCCAAACATTCAAAAACCGTCAAGTGAACAAGTTAAAGTACCTTTGGGTCTTGTTCTCACATGAGGGGGCAAGGGAGTTGGAGATTGGTTGATGAATCGGTGCAGCAGGGGCAGTATCACTCTACCGCACTGTTGTGTGTGTAAGCGAGCTGAGCCAAAAGGCAAAGCTCTCCATTGAATGATCAGTCTTGATTCCTACCCTCACCTACAGTCATGAGCTTTGGGTCATGATGGAAAGAAAAAGATCTCAGGTACAAGTGACTGAAATGAGTTTCGTCCAACATAGACATAGGGTGAGGCGGAGTAGAGCCGCTGTCTCTGTGCCAGATGAGGTGTTGAGGATGCCCCCTGGGTGCCTCCCTTTGGAGCGGTTTCAGGATGCAGGGAAGAGGCCGAGGGATCGACCCAGGACCAGGTAGATGGATAATATCGCTTCAGTGACCTGGGAGCGTCTCTGCACCCCTCAGTCATAGCTGGCAGATGTTGTCTGACCCGGGGGCAGGTAAGAGGGGGAGGAGGGATCATTTCAAAATCAACTTGGATCTTTCTTATCTTGTGTGAAATACCAACACAGTTGGAATTCTGCTTGTACTATCTAATCAGGAGTCTGTAAACAACCTGAGCAGCTTTAGAGAATTCGTGGACTGCACCAAATCAGGTTGAGAACCAGGGCCACTTTCGACTGTTTTTTTACCATTTTAAATGCTACTTTTTTTTTTTTACATGGTGACATGGATATACATGAAATAAGTGGAACCACGTCACATAAATATCAATTCAGCTTTCACTTTATTCTACATTAAAAGAACTGTGACCATGAAATGTCAGAAGAAATTTTGACACAATGGTATCTAAAGTCACGCAAATGTCCAGTGGAATCAGAATGTACTAGAGAAGCTTGACATACATTCAAAAATTCATTCAAAAGAGAAGTGAAGAGTATGATAGGGAGTCTTTATTCTGTCTGATTGAGTTACATTTGAACAGAGTGGGCTGTTTGATGGTTATCAGTGCAAACAATTCAAGTAACATCATCATTGTTTATCAGCATGGCTCATGACACAAGATAGTGAGCGAACACTGTGACGTTCACCATGAATAAGAAGACCCTGTGTGTTTCTTTTTGCTCTTCTCTGGTTGTGAAGCAGAGTGTTTTTAAAACCGACCAACAAAACAGTGACTCCTGTGTCATGTGGTATGAGTCAGAGAAATGTGATTAAACTGCCCATCTTTCCGCCCGTGTCATGAGCCTGTCAGAGACAAACTGCATAAGTCGATGAAAAGTTTGACCAGTGGCAAGCACCTGATATATGAGATGCCTCAAATGTGTTTTAAATAAAAGGGAATGTTACAGGAGAGCTGGGTGTCAGAGACCTGCGGGCGTTCATGACTTTTTTCACAAGGCTCTTTGAAATCATATTTCATTACAGAAGGTGCCTCACTTAAATAGGCCAAACCTGTACACTAACTTTCCGAGACAGGTAAATTAAAACCCTGTACATTTGGAAGAGGACGTCAGATCCTTTAGTGCTCCAAAGGCCATCTTTTTATTCTGCCTGTTTCACACAGTCTCAAATATCCATTCATCCGTGTAAGTATTATCTCCAGTGTTGTCAGGTTTCCACGTCAACACCGCAGGTTCTGGGTCACTTCTCAGCATATTCTCATCTGTGGCAAACTTTGTTTTTCTCTGTTTATCAGTTGCTACGCTCTTCTGGTGTTCACTTCCTGTTTGCAGCTGCCGGTAGATCTCGTCAAAATTGCTTCACTTCACACCACAGTGAGATCAATTCGAACATGCCTGTCTCCAGTCGGAAAACATGGACACACACACAATGCATATGACCCCAGTGAAACGAGTCAGATATAAAGCAGTTGATTCTAAACTCTAAAAACATGGTGCTGCCATCATACAGTGCATGCCACATGATCAGAATATGTATGCAAATATATATATATAGTTCTATGTATTTTATTAATTCTTGTCTGAACCATCACTTTTCAACTGAAAACAAACAAAGACATTCCAGATTTAACCAGAAAATTCTAAGGAATGGTTAACCGCAGACGTTGATTCAGCTAAGAGTGGAACGTGGCCATTTATGGGCAAACCAACGGAATTTGGGAAGGAAAAAAGTGTTGTTTACAAGGTTCTAAAAGTTTATTATTGTCATGAGACGTACTCTCTAATATGCATGTGGATGTTAACAATACGGTACACATGACTGTAATTTAATGTAGTCTAACTCTGGGTGAGAGAGTGTGTCAAAGGAGGGGGGGAGCAGGAGGGAAAGATTGGGGGGGACGCTGGAGTGGGACGGGTCAAAGTGGCCAGCCACTGATTGAAAGAGAGAAGCAGGCGGAGTATAAGTTCCCCACTTCCCTCTGCAATCGTCTCTTTCTCAAGCCAGCCAGCACTCAGCCTCCACATCTGCACTCTCTCCCCACCAACTGCTTCAAAATGAGCTACAGGAGGACCACTATTCAGCATCAGATACCATCTACCCAAATCTCCATGAACCGCTCGGTGCCTCGGGCGCCTGTCAGCATTTACGGTGGAGCAGGAGGACACGGGTCCCGCATCTCCTCCGTCTCTGCGTCCTCGCTGCGTTCCGGCACTCCTCTGACCTCAAAGTCTGCCTTCAAGGTGAGCAGCGGGATGGGTGGCGGGGTCAACGCTGGGTTTGGTGCATCCATGTCCGGCTCTGGGAGTTCTGGAGCCATCCTGGGCAATGAGAAGGGAGCCATGCAAAATCTCAACGACCGACTGGCAAACTACCTGGAGACAGTGAGAAACCTGGAGCAGGCCAACAAGAACCTGGAGATGAAGATCATGGAGGCCCTGGAGAAGGGAGGCCCGGACATGAAGGACTACAAGAAGTACGATCCCATCATTGAAGACCTCAGACGGCAGGTGAGGAAAAAAGTAAAAATAATATTTCACAATAATGTTCGGTCATGTGATAACAGGTGATTAGAGTCTGACTGGTGCACTGTCTCCTTTATCTTATCATCATGTAACAAAACAATGCAACAGGTTAGATTGCATTTGAGAGTTGTCAAATCTCTATCAAGAGAATGAAGGGTGTGGTTGCTGCTGAACTGTGACCCTCCCCCATTGTACTCCCCATTCACTACAGAAGTTCTTCCTCTGGTGATTCATCCGCACGAGGTCTCCATCACTCAAAACTTTCCACACTTCCTCTCGTGAATACTCGACTCAACAAGCTGCAGCTTATATGTGTCTGCTCAACGTGAAACAGATGTGTGGTGTATACACACACACACACACGGCATGTGCCCACTGCCAGAGTGTGTGCAGCACAGATGTGTGTGGGTGCACGGCTCGTACAACAATCAGCTTCAGTCCCCCGAGTCGAATGTCACATTCCTCAGCTGTGGTTTACACTGCCCAGCCAATTTATGGATGTTGGTCGTGACACTTTCACACACATTTCGCGCAGTTGGAGGGAGCAAGACCCAGAAGCAGATGTTTCCATCTCTACTCATCAGACAGAGCACACGTATCGACTGATTCATTCAAACAGGAAAACTATCTTTCCGATGATGCTAAAAGAAACCAGACTGCGAGCTGGCACCCATCCCTGCTTCCTGTTCTTCAGTTTGTGGTTCCTTTTTGTTACCGAAGCTTTCGAAGGACCAATCACGCAGCGGTCTGAACCTGAAATACGACTCCTGGGTGGCTTGTGTTGCGTAAGAGCAGGATTTAAATCACATGTTTGTGATTGTCCTGGGCCAATAAACTGTTCGATTTGGCAAGTGAGCTCTTCAGATAGGAATAAACTCACATTTATTTAGCAAAGGACTGACCAAGTGACAGCACCATGAAGCATCAAAACAAACATCGGTGAAGACAGTGTCCCCATTCAGTAGGTGGTGCTCTACATTTATAAATGATGTGAGATTTCATCAGTAAGGTTGTAAGTCCAAAGATTTTACAGTGCCACCTAGAGGGCGCTGTTTCATGAAGCCTCATCACTTCCAGTTTGTCAAAAGCTTTAATGACCTTTTAGATTCTAAACGTGGATCTCATTAGAGCCAGTAAACAGAGCAACAATGCGGATTAAAACCAAAAGAATCTCGGTCTCATGATCTGACATTTTCCTTCTTCATCTCCAGATTTTTGACAAGATCCAGGAAAACGCTCGTTTTGTGCTCCAGATTGACAACGCACGCTTGGCAGCTGATGACTTCAAAGTCAAGTAAGTTTCCAGTTGTGTCATTGTCTGCTCCAAAAAATAATGCTGCAAAAAAATATAAAAATATGTTTTCCTTGGATCACAACATTGCATGAGAATGATTTTTTTTGTTCTTGCATTCTGGAATCCTTCTCAGTTACAAGATCACATTTTTTGGACAATTTTGATGCAATTTTAACAAACTTTGGGTTCATATTAAAGCTATGCAAAACTTGGATGGGGATTTAATCATTAAACAGGACAGAAGACTCACCGTACTAAAGTGAGTTGTAGCATTTTGAGCAAGGAAGCCGGAGCAAAGAAGTTAAAGCAGGCAAATGAGTCCTGCACACAAGCACGGGGAGAAGAATGCCACACTCCGAGAGAATGTCAACCATGAAGTAATATATGTGTCACTGCAGGTTTGATAATGAGATGGCGATCCGTCAGTCCGTGGAGGCGGACATCGCCGGACTGAAGAGAGTCATCGATGAAACCAACGTGAGCAGGATGAACATCGAGAGTGAGATAGAAGCTGTCAGGGAAGAGCTGGTGTTCATCAGGAAGAACCACGAAAATGTGAGACAAAAACAATTCGACTTGTCTTCCAATCGAGTTGACTTTGATGCGACCATCCTGCAGGAGGTGATGGAGCTGAGGAACCAAGTCTCTCACTCCGGTGTGCAAGTGGATGTTGACGCTCCCAAAGGTCAAGACCTATCGCAGATCATGGAAGACATGAGAGGCAACTACGAGAAGATCGCCATGAAGAATGCAGAGGACCTGAAGCGATGGCATGAGAGTCAGGTGATGCTCAGACTGCGACCGCCAGCCATGGGAATGTGCTGCTTATTCCTCATCAAAATATTTCCCTGATTTATTTCCAGACGGCTGAGGTGCAGGCGCAGGTGTCGCAGAATACAGAGGCTCTCCAGGGAGCACAGACAGAAAAGGGTGATTTATCCAGGCAGATACAGACGCTAGAAATTGAACTTGCATCCCAACAGAGCCTGGTAAGTATTTTGTTTTCTCAACTCACATGTAATAAGGTTTTATCAGGACTCTCTTTTTTTACGTCTTCCTGCCTTTTGTCCATCATCAGAAAGCTTCTTTAGAGGACACGCTTCGCAACACAGAATTCCGAAACAACATGGAGATGGAGAAGTACAACGTCATCATCATGAGACTGGAAGAAGAGCTAACAAACCTGCGTGCAAATATACAGCAACAGACGCAAGAATACGAGGCACTGCTTAACTTGAAGGTCAAATTGGAAGCAGAAATCAGCACCTACAAGAGCCTGCTTGATGGCGGAGACACCAGAGGAAGCGCTGGGTAGAACACTTGAGTCAGTTTGAGGTGATTATATCTTCAATGTAAATATAACTTGTCTTGTACTCTTAGGTTCCAGGCTGCTGTGGATGAGCTGGACTCCATGTAAACGAGGACAATGGAAACAAGACCAGCCAAACCAAGAAAGAACCCACAACTATTCCGACTGGAAACTCCCCGTTTTAATCAGTTCAAGATGCCTTGAATTAGAGAGAGAGGGAAAAATAAAATGATGGGTAAACATAAAAATGCTGGCTCTCTTCTTTGGTTTAGATTCACACACACTGTTAGTGACTGTTTAATATTATTATAACTGGGTTATTACATTTACATTATTGTTTCACATGACAAAGAATATCATTACATTTTAAAAAATTATAAGGTATAAGGCTGGTTTAGGTCTTAGTCTTAGTCTTGGAACCAAGCAATAGATCTCTCTTGCGATCCTGCATTCCTGCATGATTCTCTGATGACTTCTCCACACCAGAATTGCCTGTATCATAATCAGATCAGAAAAACTTTATTAATCCCAAGGGAAATGATGTTCGTAGCATGCTCTCTACTCAACATATCGCAATGAATTAAAAAGTAAGAATACTATAAAGTGCAAAAACAAAGCTACACTAAAGAGCTCAGAAACAATGTGCAAGAAAATGCAGTTCAAGAAGAATTCTTCATCATGATTTTTTTCACAGATGAATTGTACATTTTTATTGCCACAGGAAGAAAGGACCTCCTGTGGTGCTAGGTCTTTGAGTTGAGTAGTCTCAGTCTATTGGTCCATGTGCTTTCGTATAGGACCAGGAGCGGATGGAGGGGGTGGGTGATGTTGTCCAGGATGCTCCTCAGTTTCAGGAGCACCCTTCTCTCCACAACCATCTCCAAGGAGTCCAGTTTCACCCCCACCACATCACCAGCTTTGCGGATGAGTCTGTTGAGTCTGTTAGTGTCCGCCACCGTTAATCTGCTGCCCCAGCAAACCACAGCCAACAGAATTGCACTGGACACCGCCAACAATTCTGTTTAATGTAATGTTTAATGCCTGTGTATTCTTTCTCATCTAAACAAAAATGAGCCACACATTTTTTATTTGACCTTTGCTCCAAACAATGTTGAGGTTTCGTTATGTCTCGGTGACAGTAGGGAGTTTGTCATGTTTAAACCACCATTGTCCTGACAGTTATTTGGGATCTTCCTCCATGCATACAGTGTGCTTGTTAACCAGCCCAGGACCTCCAACATGGTGACTTTGATGACGCAAAGTGAAATGCAATAAGCAGTCAGATCACTGTAACAAACAACCTTTCACGAGTTTAAGGAGATTAAGTGTGGATTTAGCTATGTCTTTAAGGGTTTCTTATGAATGTTAACATAGTCTCAGCGTACCGACCTCTTCTTCTTTTCCACATGTTCCCCGAGCTCCATGCCGATACTGCCATCTGCTGTCCGTTTAAGACCTTTGACATGAAGTATGCTGATAAAATACATGCAGGACAATGATTTTAGATAAAATAAAATCGCAGTGTGGATGCAAATGAAAGCTGTGGGGTGTATTCAGTATTCACTTTTATCCATTTGCATGAAAAAAACAAACAAAAAGCAATCACACCGACAATGGCAACAGTAACAGTAAATCCGCTTCAGTATTTATATATATAACATTGTACAGTTTTGTTTTTTCAAAGCACCTTCAATGGAAAGCAAAACAAATAATAATAATAACAAAAAATCATGCGATACATTATTACACATAATTTCGCTAATTCCCTGCACGAAATGCAACAATGTTTTAAACACCATACACTAGTTAATAAGGGTAACAGAATAAACAGACTCTCGACACGCACGTATGAGGCATCCATATGAAACAGTCACTTACATTGTGTCTGGCCAAGGACGTCTATATGTTCACTTGATTCATAGTCGACTGTGACGTGATAAAGACAAACGTATTACATCAAAGCACCGTTTCCCTTGAAAGTTCTCGATTTTGATCAAATAGAGTTCATATTTGACTACTGTTGGACAGAGAACAAAATTATTTTTTTATTATATCTGGAAAAGCTTACGCTTCCTAAAATGAATGTGGAATTCCAACGTTGTATCAGACAGAATAAAATAGTTTATTAGTGACAATCGCCTCTCAACCGTACACAGATATATGTATGCGTAAGTATTTCTGCTTTATGTGCCATTTCTTCATCCATTAAAAGTGTATATAAAGGCTCGGGCAGTTCGATGGGAACAGAGATGAGAGAGAGAATTGTTGGCGCTCGATCGCTCACCTTGAGCGGAAACCACGCCGGGTCAGTAAACAAGGGAGGAGACGGGCGTTCGTGAACGGGGATGCGCGCTCCCGATATTAAACCTCTGACGCCTTCATCCGGGGACTACAACAAACTCGCTCTCCAACATGGCGGCGTCAGGTGAGGTTTATGAATGCGAACGGTTGGCGTTACTTTCTGTTGTTATAACGCATTAATACATTTGCGGTCGAAATAGGACCGTAGTAATTGTTGCCCAGTTAACCGATGTCGATGTCTCTTTTTAATGCGTCGGTTTGCGGCCTTGTTGAAACATGTCGAGGCGCTTCGAATGAACGAGGCACCAACTCGGAACACACCGATAGATACCCTTCTAATGCTAGCTGCAGTTGTTGCTCAGTTTCAGCCGTAATAAACGCGTAGTTGCGCTTGTATCAATAACCGATGCCGCTGGTGGAGTGAGTGGGGTGTCTGGCGAACTGTTGAGCAATATAGTCGCGGAGCGGCGGAGGTTTGGGGCCGAACATTCCGGGGACCCTCCCCACGTGTACACGGAAACTCCGTGGCATCTGTGTCTCGCCAAAAACCCATCGCCTTATTTCCATGTTCGCGTCTTGAACACACGCTAAGTTGGAGCACACGGCCAGACTTTCAACTTGAAACATTGCGACGACGATGATGGCGCACTTGGAACCGGGTGCTAGTAGGCGAGCTAGGCCCCAGAAGCTAGCCAGCTAAGCAGCGACCCATACAGTCAGCAGTTGAGTGCTGACTATGGCACATTAGCATGAAGACAAACATCAGCCATGTAAAATGGAAGCTCGCAGCGACTTGTGGTGTTTTACTGGCCCACTTATCCTAAGTTGTGTTTGAGGCAGAAAGTCGTCATGTGTTTGCGCAAAACGAGGGCCGCCGATTTACGAGGTATTGAACGTATTTCATGCCTTGATCGATTAGTTTAGCCACCCTCACCACCCCCTCGCTGGCTACGAGTCAGAGGCGCGCTGCACTACTCCAAGTGTCTAGGAAATGTTGACTTCCCAAAAGCTCCCTCCGTGGGAAATTGACTGTTTTAGCAGTTACATCGGTGTCTGCCAGTGTTTTCAGCTTAGTATCACCAATTATCTGCACTGTCTTCGGCACCTTCGCTGCTACTAATGTGAATTGTTCAGTGTCCCTAGCTACTGTACAAGCTACACAGCATGTCTACAGTTCATATTTACCTGGTAGTGTTTCGCTTGATAAATCCTCTGTTGTCCTTGTGACTTTTTGACAACATTTTTCTCAGCATAGGGTGTCCTTCCCTCAAAATTATAATTGTGCATTTTGCTACAGTGCCATGTGGAACATATTATACATGATGTATGGAAGAATAAAATAGATAAACTGCATAGTGAAGTCATAATGCAACAGCATGGTCGCAGTGGTGCATACCGTTCCATTCCTTTTCATCAGAAGTTATTTCCTGCTGGACAGTTATTGTTCCTCATAGGATCAAACCCAATCCACTAGGGAAGGCAGTTCTTCTGCTTTCCACATGTCTTATAGGGTTGCCGACATGTCTATGAAGACTTATTTCGAAGAAATATTGTTTTCATTTTGTGAACACAGAAAAATTAAGCTTCCAAAAACTACCATAAAATAGACCTTGATGCACACAAGCAGGAAACTCGATCCTCGGGACTGGTTCAAACATGGCCACCATCTTGTAATGTAAACAAAGGTACTGACTCTGTAAACAGGCACGGAAGTGGGAAGAGTCATGAGCAATATCAAAGATTTGAACGATTTGTAGTTTTGTTTTGTTTTTTTCCCTGAAGATGAGCAAGTTCATGTAAACAAACGACTTATTTTTAATTATACCATGTCCTTAAAGTAGCACTGACTCGCACTTTGTTCGAGAGTGGGTCTGACGCTGCCATTACAGTTGGACATTGGCACTCGTTCTTCGAACTTTCAAGTTGTTTTCACCTTTTTTTTCTTCTTTTTTTTATGACTCTACCTCTTTTGGGGAGAACAGGCTTCCAGTTCCAGTGGCCATCCAGCCACTCCACAATGGTTTAGCATCTCTTCTATGTGGCTGAAGAGGTTGTTTACCGGATCAAACTCTTGTGACATCATCAAGGCGCATTTCCGGCTCTGTTAGTGCAACGCGGAAAAAAACGGTCACGTTCTGCATCAAATGAACGCAGGGGTCATCAGCAGCGTACTTGCATTTCTAACGTGCAGGCCAGGCTCAGATGTGCGTTACGAAGCTGGCAAGTGGTGCAACAGTTGCTTAACCACCTGCAGATTGAAACAGAAACGTGAGGAGGATGATGGGACGTCAGAGTGCATCATGTGCCCTTACTGCTGACAACATGGTTGTTGTCATTGACTCTCACAATAAAAACCTGCCTCAATGCTGGGGAAATCTCGACAAAGGGGATCAGAAGTTTAGTGACTGCAGAAGCGCTGTGGAGAACCATGGTTATTCAATTACTCTTTGTCTTCATTTTGATTGCCTTTTTTTATGCTCTGGTGTAGACAGTCCCAGTTAATCATGTTTGGACTTGTTGTTGTGGTTGACTGCATTTCATAAACTTTGAACACTAAGGGTGCACTCTATATTAGGTTTGGGTGATGATGGCCCTGCTTTACACAGGCTGCTTCACAGACCCTGGTGCAGTAAGTGTCAGCTCAAGCTTGATCACCCTGTCGCTTCGATGAGGGTCTCTGGTGTTGTGAGGCTCAAAGAACTAGTCATTCAAAGTGAAAATACTGATAGTGATGTGTCCTGAAATTTATGTCTGTCCTGTGTCTGAGAAACATCTCCCCTACCACTCTCAATATCAAGTGAACCTCGTGACCTTCTACTAACTCAGCAGTTATCATGTTGCATGATTCTTGTGTATGGGCAGGGTTGTTTTTATGTTACAATGGAAGAGGAAATTTCCTCCTAATGTCTGTAGTTTATTAACTTGCTGCCTTCCCATTTCAGCTAAGAAGAAGAATAAGAAGGGGAAGACCCTCACTCTCACTGATTTCCTGGCCGAGGATAGTGGAGGCAGCGCTGCCCCAAGCTACCCGACAAAGTCTACAAGCTGGGCTGATGAGACAGATGATCTGGATGGAGATGGTGAGTTATGGGACAAGGACGATGTCTTTAGTAATAAAGCAAATTTGAAACCACATCAACCTTTACAATCGTCAGTAGTTTTGTAATACTCTTTTTCAATGGCTCCGTCTTACAAATTATATTGTAAAGTTTGGTTTTCACCTCTTGAAGTTTTCTTCTCCACTACTTATAACAGGATAAGTGTTTTGTGTACTAGTTCACACATCTTGACAAGCATGTACCAAGTATATGACTTCTGGATTTCTTTTTCCCTCACCCTTGCAGTTTCCACTTCCTGGCACACAGAGGAGGATAACTTTCGGGCACCACCCATTGACAGGTCCATCCTGCCCACAGCCCCCCGTTCAGCCCGTGAGCCCAACATTGACCGGTCCAAGCTGCCGCGCAGTCCACCGTACACAGCGTTTCTGGGGAACCTCCCATATGATGTCTCAGAGGAGTCTATCAAAGACTTCTTTCACGGCTTGGCAGTAAGTCTAGTGGCCCAGATTACTACGATTAGCTTCCAGCTGTTCCATTATGTATTCAAAAATATTCAAAAAAGTCGAATGTGTCCCTGAGTAAACCCTAGTTGGTATGTCCATGAATACATCATTTGTTTTGTTTATTTTAAATCTGGACTTTTTTCCCCCAATTTCTGAAATTCACACCCTCACTATGCAACAGAAAACTGTTTACTTTGCACTTTGTTTTACAGTCTTCCTTTACGAGTTTTGGTGTTTATATTAATGTTGCTGTGAAGAGATGAATGAGTCATTCATTTTGCCATCTTTAGATCAGTGCGGTGCGTCTGCCCCGCGAGCCCAATAACCCTGACCGGCTGAAGGGCTTTGGGTATGCAGAATTTGATGATGTAGAGTCGTTCCTGCGGGCATTGAGCCTGAGCGATGAGGTAAGTACATCCAGTAATGTGCCGTAGATGATGTTTGATACGTGATTTGTGCATCTAAAAGATTTTTTTTTTCTCCCCTCCTCCCCCCCAAACTATCTGTGTCAATAGAACCTGGGCAACAGAAGGATCCGTGTTGACATTGCTGACCAGTCTAATGATAAAGGTAACTTAGCAGTCTTTGTCAAATAGTTTGGAAGTGTCATGTTGAAAAATAAGTTTCCTTTATCTTTTGCTAGAGAGGGATAATGGGCCCATGGGTGGTCGAGACAGGGGTGGACGAATGGCTGATATGGGCCCAGACAAGACGGACAGTGACTGGAGAGCACGACCAAGTGTAGACAGTGATGATGGTCCTCCTCGAAGAGATGATGCCTTTGGAGAGAGTGAGTAGTCGATGTATTATTTTGCAACTTGAAATTGATGAATTAACCATGACAAATGTCTAGTTAGCTGGTTGAGGTGCAATCTATATGAGTGGAATGTTTATTCCATTATCCTGGGCTTCATATCGCCCAAAATATGAGACGTTATCATTGGTATCGAGGGATTATGGGATTTGATTTTTGGATTTAATTTAATGTGTTAATGTTTTTTGAGAGTGAAGAAATTTTCCATGTCCTAAACTGACCAAATCGTGTGTGTGTGGTGTCACTGTGCCATGCTGCTGTGTGCTCTTCCAAGTCCTTTAAGTAAACAGCCATTGCATTTGTTGCGCTATGTGTCTGTGTAATAACATGAAATCAAACTTGAGTTTAATTCTCCTTTTCAGGATCACGAGATCGCTACGAGTCGGATCGTTTCAGAGATGGACCTCGACGGGACAATGATCGCTATGACAGAGGAGACCGGTACCGTGATCGTTACGATGACAGAGACCGCAGAGACTACGATAGAGGAGGTAAAATACATAAATAAACACGCTGTGGTGGTGTTCACCAGAGATGATTCACTCGATCTTTTTTTTTTTGCTTAGGTTTTGACTCTCGTGGTGGAGGTCGTCGCCCCTTTGGCAGTGGCTTCCGTCGCGATTATGATGATAATCGAGGTAGCAATGATCGCTATGGCGACAGGGATCGCTATGGTGACCGCGATGACCGGTTTGAAAGGCGCGATGATCGAGGTGAGTCAATCTGTTTCATGAATAGATGAAGTCTTTGGTTTATCACTTTACTCTGCCTAAAATGTATAGCCAGCTTCTGCGACGTGCCAAGGTTTACAGGGCCTTTCTTATAGCGTCTGAAGTGCTGGAACAAATGAGTCAAATGTACAAATTATTCTACATAAATGACCATCTCAATGAGCTGATGGACCCGTGGTCGTCCAAATCACTTGCTTCTAATGTTCTTCCACGGTAGATAAATGATTCAATTTTAGAAGTGATCTGGATCTTGGATTTTTTTTAAAGGATTCTTAATTGGTAAATTTTCGTGTGCTCTTGTTTCTGAAGCAAAAGTAATAAATGGATTTAAATAGTTACTTACACACTTCAGTATATGTCAAGTTGATGCTTCATCTTCCCAATACTGTAGATGGCTCTTGCCGTCATAAGATAAACCCAGGGAACATTCTCTCGCTTTAAGTGTGTTAGCTTTGTTGTGTGAATGAATTTCTACTTTTCCTGATCGTAGGTCTTCAGCAGAGACCCAAGTTGAACCTAAAGCCTCGTAGCATTCCCAAGGACGATGACGGTAGTGGTAGCAATTCCTCAGCAGCAGCTCAACCTGCCAGCGCCAGGTCCTCGTCCATCTTTGGAGCTGCTAAACCTGTTGACACAGCAGCGAGGGAGAGGGAAGTGGAGGAGAGGTTGAAGAAGGAGGAGGAGAGGCTGCAGAGGCAAATTGACGAAGACAAGGGTCGAGGACCGGACAGAAAAATGAGAGACAGGTCAGGGGTCTAAACATGCTGTAGAAACAGCGATTTTCCTTCATGGGAGCACGTTTCGATTTACTAAAAGATGGTTTTGTTTTTCCTCTAAAGGGATCGGGACCCTAGCTGGCGCAATGAAGAAAATCGCTCAGAGCGGTCCCGTGCAGGAAGTGAGTCTTCGAACCTTGGTGGCTCATCTGGTAGAGGTATGATTTGTTGGGGTGCTAACATAGATATAACATAAAAATATCTCATTAATATAATCATTTAATTGAGAAAAAGTAACATAGTTGAATAACAAATCTAATAATACATTTCCGTCTGCTGACATTGTTAGCATCAAGGTGTCGAGATAGCGATCGCACTGTGGAGAATGAGGATCATAGTGGGAGAGAAGAGGAACCCTCATCCCCCGTTTCCTCCTCTCGACCACCAACCAACAGCTCCCCCAAGGAGCCCCTGAAGGTGATGCCTGCTCCTCCTCCCAAGGAGAACGCCTGGGCCAGGAGAAGTGCGGCTAACATAGGCTCGAGTGAGAATGATGGTCGGTCCCCAGTGTCACCGAGCGGGTCGCTCCCTCCCAAGATCAGGTGAGCTTACACTTTTCCTAAATGCTTGCACAAGTCATGCCACAGTCATTTCTCCACAAGAAAGTTCCCAAAGTGTTTGTAATTGTTCGAGGAATAATTGCTGTTCCTTTTCCGCTGCAGCTCCTCCAGTTCTACAGAAGAAAGGGGATCTGGAAAGGGTAAGACTTGACCTCACGATATCGAACCATGATTAGATACAAACTTGCATCATTTTGAAGTGAACTCAAGGGAACCTTGTGAGATATCACACCAGAGAAAACTGGGTCATCTTTGTAACTGTTACCCATAAGTATACTAAGGTGCTCATTGTGTTTTGTTCAGCCTTTTATCTATGTGCCTTCGTATGAGAAAGGTATTTTTAACTCGCCAGTAAAAGTGTCGGAGATATTGATTGTGGTTAAAGGTTGTGTAACCTATACATTTCAAGTGACCCAGTGTTTCATTGTTGTTGGTATCATCTGGTGTGTGCAGTGACATCTTAGGTTTGTTTTTTACCAACTCTACCAGAAGCTTTTGCTCCTCTGCAATCCTGACCTCCACCTGGATGGTGTTGCATTTAGTTGAGTTTCCCCTGGTTTTAAGCTTCCAGATGCAAACTGGACTGGTATTTGAGGACGTCAGCCCTTGGTTGTAGTCGGCTGTTTGAAGTCCACCGTCCTCTCAACTATCTGGCTTCTCCTTTAAGATGAGAACAAGACTGATGGTGTGCATCGGGACCGGGGGCCCCCGCGGGCAAGAGGGGGGCCAACAGGGCCCTCAGCTGGCCGGGGCCGAGGAGATGGCCCCAGCAAAGACCGAAGAAAGGAGGCAGACAGGTCAGCCTTGAAGATTAGAGCTCAACTTTAGGTTCCATAGGGAGGCTTTTGTCTAGTACACGTTTGTCTTGTCCCGTCAAATATTGCTTACTTCACTGGCAGCTTTTCTGCTACATGGTACAGCACTGCGCCAAGGTACTTGCTGTAAAGCACACTCTGCTCTGTCTTGCTAGAGCTTTCCTTATTTCACCGTTGGTCATAAAAGTTGGTCAGTTCCCTTTCACTTTCTGCTTCTTGCTGCCTTAAATGAGTCAAGCCCGTACTTGGTGTGCCTTTGCCAGTTTTTTGACAGACATGGGAGTCATTTAAATCGCTTGTGCTCGATGAATGTTGATGTGCTCATTCTGCGGACCAAACCTTGCTCCTCAGGCAATGCAGTCTAGCTTGTGTTTTGTCTTTGCCCTGCTCATCTAAAACAAAACCACTACCGTCATAAAACACTTGTTTTTCTGGCATTCATTGCGTGCTGCACCATGTAGCATTAATGCTTGTCCAGTACTGTAAAAGTAAAGTTGATGAGATGGTGTCTATGACCATGACAAACTGTTAAAAAACTGAGTAGTTTTTTCATAGCATAAATCATTTTTTTATTGTCTTTAGCGCTGTGCAGACTGCAGGGGTTTTATTTCCCTTGGTGAACCCTAAATGTAACGTTAGAGTTCATTCTGATTTGTAGAAAGGATATCAGAAGAGACCGAGACTCCAGACCGCCACCAGAGCCAAAGAAATACGAAGAAACCCCAACCCCCGTAAGTCCTTCACTGGGCATTAAAATTAAGTTTAACATTATTGGCTAGTCGTCATGAACTAATATTTTTAATTTTGAAGAGCAAGAGCAGCAATGTTGAAAGCCTTTTGAGAGTGTCGTATTAGATTGTGTTGTCCTTAAAGGGCCCACAGAATGTGCTATTTGTCTGAGTGTGTCACATTACTCATTTTAGCACCCGGCATCTCTGACTAGGCCCACGTTCACACATTCACTGGTGCCCATGTGGGGTTAGCTGGTAGGCTTGAGTGATTGTTGGTCGTCGAGAGTCACTGTTTCATTTCTGAAGTCCTGACACCATGGAGCAGTGCCAGTGCCAGCAATGCCCCTGTGTAGGGACATTCAGGGAGGCCAGAGGCTCAGCTGCACGTTCTCCTCAGCTGGCTGGCACTGAGAGTGTATCATCTGTCAGATGCTGGTGAAGTGTGGCTGCATGCAAGTCAGAAGTATTTAGATAAAACTTGGTGAATTCTGAGTTCTGAGAATCTGAGTCAGTTGAAGATGATCTCACTGCAGGGTTTCCATTAGGGTATTTTGGGACAGATTAAACAGCCCCAAATCTCTACCTGCCTCCTAAAAAAATAAGTCAATCTGAGAAACAATGAAGCAAAGGGGGACGGTTTGATGTTTGATTTATTTTTATTTTTATTTTATTTATTTATTTTATTTATTTTTTTTAATCTTGAAGTAAATCTCTCCAATCTGCATCCGCCCACATGCAGTCCATCACTTCATGTCCGGCCAAATCGGCAACTTCAGTTCTGCAAGCAACTGGCTTCAGTTACTATGATAATTCTTTTGAGATTTTTATGTGCAAAACATGCAGAAAACCACTGTCATGCTGAGTGAAGTACCTTTTGTAGGCGTATTGTTCCCGTGTAATGACAGTTTCGTGCCATCAGGTCTCAAGTCAGCCTTGATTGGGCAGCTGCCTGGTCTTCCTTATCTAAAACTGTCAATGTCTGTGTGTACACAGCACATGCACCACACACGTAAACCTCTGGATGTGGCATTTTGACATCAAACTAGGGATGCTACGATCGATAGGTCACTGATCATGATCGGCCAATTTCAGCGTGATCGGTGAATGCCACGAGAAAATGAATGCACGGGAAAATGTTGTGCAGGGAAGCGCCTTCAAATGAAACATGCCATTTAAAGCACCAGCACTTGACGGAGCACGGAGAGTTTTCTGGGCTCATGAAAGTGAGACCGCTGCTTCCACAGCAGCAGGCTGTTAGCAGGTCCGAGTGTGACTTTCGGAACTAATTGCCCAAGAAATAATTCCACCGATGTGTTGCCGTTTTGGAGTCAGTTACCACATTTGCTAGCCACCTGAATCTGAAACTTTTGAAAACATTTTCTATTTTTTTGCCACCTTGAAGAGGTGTGTGTGTGTGTGTATATATATATATATATGCGTATATATATATATATATGCATATGTATGTCTGAATTAAAATGATTCAAAGTTCATTTGTTTCACATCATGTACACAGTAGGTCTCATCATTTTGAGTACAAATTCATTGTCAAGCCATGTGATCGGCAGCAAAAACCCTGATCGGCGCATCCCTACGTCGGACAGTAGTAGTCTTTCATCCGTGCTCCTGTCGCCGACACGGTTTGACATGCACCTTTCAAGCTGGGATAACAGTAAAGGTTAATCATATCTGGAAAATTCAAACCTCACCTTTGTGCTGGTGTAGCTGCCATTTACAGTTACAGAGCCATTCTAATGATTTATGGAATGAGAGTTGTCAGATGATGGAATGGCATGTGCAAGGTGACACACTGCTGTGGCTATGAAGGGGCAGTGTTGCACTGTGTGTATGGAATTAATAACATGAGAAAAGGTCTTCGGGGGGCCACACACACACACACACACGACAGTCGGGCTGTTTTTGTCCCCAATTCACTGTAAACACCCAGTTATGCTGACTCTTACAAGGTTATACAATGAGAGAATCCTCATGGGTGTGTTAAGAGTTTGTCCCTTCATAAGTCCAGGCGGCGTACTTAGGTTATGTGAGTGCAAATGTGATCCTGTCATTCAGTTTCTTTTGGGATTCTTCCACTGTAAAACCTCCTAAAACCACCATCACCTGATGCACTTTCAGTTTCTTTTTGTGATGGTTCCATCTTGTTTCATTACATCTGAAATTTCTGGCTCAGAGGATGTGATTCTGGAACTGGTGTGCTATGAAGTGGCAGACTTTTTTTGTCTTCATATGTGGGTCTGAATGATAAAAAGGCTGCAACATTTTTGACACTCTGTGTGTGTTGCCCCCTTTCGAAAGCTGGTAGGGCCGTGCTGTTGCTGTGTCCTCACACACCACCTGAGGATAGTTGGACATTAGCTCATCAAATAGGAATTAAAAAAATGGAAGGTTACTGTACATGTGTAGTTGCAAGTTCAGTTTATCAGCTTGGTTGTCTGCTGCTACATGTGGGGCAGTCCTGTTGCTCTTTTCTTTTCTGTAATGTTTGATGACCGCCAGTTTTTGAATGTCTTAAGCAGAGAAAATCCTTCACTCGTAGCACATTGTTCAAAAGACTTGCATACTGTAAAGAAGGACTAATTCAGCGAATCCCGAGCCACTGACTGCATCGATCTGAAATGAAGTGAAGATGTGCTACTTGTCTGGAGAACTGTTGGATTTGCAGCGTGTGCCGTTTCATTTTCTGCCTGGGTGAACATCCCCGGGGCCTGGCCTGCTTCTGCATCCCTCCCGGTGCTGAAGACAGAATGTGGCCTGATGTGTCTGGGTAAAAATTGTATCCCCAGAAGCCCCAAATTAACTGAGCAAACACCTGGAATTAAAGCACAGAGACATTGTTCTGAGAGCCTTGCTGTGGCCTCTGGCTTTGTAGCTGTTGTAGTTCTGCATTCTGTGGCCCCTTTAAGCACAGCAACACCCGGAACCAAGGCAGGCGAGTTACTACAGCCTTCATCATCTCCCTCCCCACTGTGTCTTTTCCAGAAGTTCAGCTCAGCCAGTAAGTACGCTGCCTTGCTAATGGACGGAGAGGACGCTGACGAGACCGCTGATGTTGAATAAACCATGGCATGAAGAGGGGCGAATGACCAACGCAACCAATGTCGCATAGCTTCTAAACTATCTTCCCGCAAGGAAGAGCCTCCTGGGAGAAGATCACTTCTCCCTCATCCAACCCTAAGCTACACTTTCAAGCCTCCCACCCTTCCCCCGCGTCACCCCAAGGACTTTCAGGTTCCAAACAATACTGGACTTGTTTTAATGGAGTCATGGTGCAGTGATGGAGAACAAGGAATCATTGTAATAAATAAATGAAGAAGTGGGGAAAAATGAAAATTGTATATTTGTGGATCCCTGCTAAGGTAGGGTCTTGTAGCTGACTAAAACATTTTTTTTTAATTTGTATAAATCTTTTTTTTTTTCATTTATTAAAAAGAACACAAAATAGCCATCATTGGCGTTTTATGAAGAATGACTAAATCACTCCTAGCAAATTTGTTGATCGAGAACTAGCCATGAATCATGTCTTCCAGCGCTAATGGTCCTAATTCTGAAACTAATGTCCAGTTTAAAAAAAAAAAAAAACATGTATCGCTGCATCAACAAGCGTTTGATCTGTACTGAGCTGATTGTTTTGTTCTGTCTGAGGAACCAGTGTTGCAGCGGTGAATGTCGGCGCAGAAAGCTGTCAGGCAGTCAAGTGCCATTGTTCTTTCCCCAAGCATTGTACAGATGTCTATTTCTACACCCTCTGAATGATCTCGATTAAAGCTCATATGGTCTCATTTCCAGCTGTTACGTGATTGTTGATCTCTGTGTTTGCCGTAATTCGTGCTCAGTTTTACTTCAAATGGAAAGGTTGAAACTTTTTTTTAATGTTTTCATAATGCATATGTGAATCTGGTGATATTCTACTTGTGTATTTAACAAATCCACTACCTCCAGCCTCCTGGGAAAAATGGGTCCATGTAGTGACAGGTAGGTGAGGTATCATGATACAGGATCTGCAGGATTGACAAAAGGGTGCCCTACTTTTCAGAGATCACCAGACCTCTTGATATATCGGGTTCATTGAATGTTCAACATTGTACGGCGGACAGCGTCATCTGATGGCCTCTGAAAACCAGGACACTTTCATGAGCATTGTCATGAAACCTTATCCACTCATCACTAGTTATAGTTTTCACGTGAAAGGGAATTAAAGCAGTGAAAAAACTACCTTTAAATGATAAACATTGACATCATCGTAGACAACAATTTATTTTGCTTACTAGTGACCTGGAGTGGGTATTTTGTGTGGAATATTCATGCATGCATGTTGATGAAGCTCCTCTTTGGATGTGAAATATCATTCAGAATATTTTAGAAAATATAGACATAAAAAAAATCAATGAGCTACTGCCATGACATCAGTGCAAAGAGAAATGGTGATCACAAAGTACCAATGGATCAGTGTTTCTGACCCTTCTGACGTTCAGAAATCCTGTTTCACAGCCGAATCCTGCTTCATGTTCCCCACTCCCAGGCTTCCCAACCATCATGCCCATTGCTTTCATGCGCGGCAGCCATAATCCTCTACCTGAGCCCTCCGCTTGTGTGGTCCTGAGACTGGACCCCTCAGTATTGCCTCCTGAGTCAGACCCCCCGCTGACAACCAGGCGCTTGGTGGCAGCTGGGTCGGATCCTGCGGAGTGTAATGACTCACGCTGGTCTTAACATGAGCCCGAGAGACGTGAGAACTCAAGTGCTGAATACTGAGCCTTCAATTCAATACACAGAATTTGTGTTCAGCTCAGTGAGAGCCTGAGCACAGGTGTGGTATTAGGGTTTTTTCATGGCTGGCGATGGACATTGTGCTGGATTTTCTCTAATACATTTGCTTATAAGTGTAGTGTAAGATGCAAAACATATTTCCATCTTCTTTTCTGTTGATATTCACCACTTAAAAAGATTCTCCTTTATTTAGGATTTATTATGACAATATTAAATACAATGAAATATATCACAAAATATATAATAATTCTATTACAGTATAATCACAAAACACAATTACACATTTCCCGATTGTTTTATAAGTCACAAAAATGAAGGTTCATTCGTTCATTCAAGATTCAGAATGTTTTTTTCAGGCTGTGGAGTTGTGTTCTTGGACCGTGGTGTCAGGGAGGCTGGGTGATCCTACCAGGAGGTAGTGGGGAAATAGAATGGGGCCCCCAATAGAATCTTGAGGAATCAGATGCAGAATGACTTTATTTACCTGCCACCAGTGGATGAAGAGTTCTCAACGGTGACTGAACATGTCTGAAAGATATAACTGAAAATGGGAGCGAGTGTCCTTCCCTTCGGGAGCGGAGGAGGTCCAGTTACATTTCCTGATCGTGTGAGAGGCAAGTTAGTCTTCATCCTTCCAGATTCCAGATCATTCAGACCTTTGGTTTAGCATGTATGATCAGGAAGAAAAAGCAAGAAGCGAGTCCAAGGACATGCAGTCGGGGGACATCGGGAAGTCTGAGCTGCGTCTCCACCAACTGTTCGCCTCCAAAGAGACACAGAGTGAGTGAGAAGTCGCTGAAAGGCTTGTATTCAGGACCTTTATGCGGATCCTTGATACAACACTGGCACCAGCGTGCCTTCATCTTCTCCATAAAAGTTTTACAGTCGGTTTAGAGCTCACGTCCGTCTGCCCTCTCCCAGCCCCCGGTCCCAGGTGGGTCAGCAGCTGGTCCACTCCGCAGGGTCTCGCTTGTCTTGCTCCTACAAGCAAAATGGTTTGGGCCTGTGGTGGGACCGGAAGTCTCTCTTCTGACCCACTTGAGTGCTTCACTTCTAGTTCCGCCTGATGCCGCTGAACTCCTCCGCAGTTTTATAGAGGGCGTATTGTTGGATTTCCTTGCCTCCTCTTCGCCCCGAAACCTCCGCAGCACAGTGGTGCGTGTGTGTGTGCGTCGGAGGCAGGAATGTGGTGATGGAAGCACAGAGCCGGACATTGTCACTGGAGAGCGCTGAGGAAATAAGCAGGACATTAATGTTGGTGAGTGGAAGTACAGTGCAGCGTCTCACAGCTGCGTATTTGGACCGTTCAGGGTTTGGAAAAGGGCTAATGGAGGGAGAAGTAAATCTCAAAAAGTGAGGAAATAACTCAGAAATTGAAGTGGATTTTGGGGTGTCATGTTTCCTTTTGTACACACCTTCAATGCATTGATGATGCCACACTAAGATGGCTCTTCGTTTTATGGTCAGGTCCTCTCCATCCATCTTAACTTTAGGATAAAGAAGAAAGCGCAGTAGCATGATCCACCAGCGAAGTAGTGATGGGATGATGAGGCCTCATGAAACAGAGTCCTCATTTTCAGAGCCCAGTAGGTGGCGCTCTACTTGAATGATGTGAGATTTCATCAATGTGATTGTACAGATCAAAAGATGTTACAGCAGAGAGTGCCATCTAGTGGCATCTGACATTGAGGACACTGTTTCATGAAGCCTCAGCAGCCCATCACTACTCTAAAGGTTACATTCTGAACACCATGGCAACTTTTTTTAGCTATAATTCTGGCAATATGTAGCTCAGTGGTCCATGTGATCCATTACTGCAGGAAGTGAATAGGCTCAAAAGGGAACATGCAGCTGTTTTAAGGCATTAAAATGTCATTAAAAATGGGAGTAAACTCGTTTTTAATTCAATTTGTGTATATATATATATATATATATATATATATATATATATATATATATATATTTAAACAACAAAATATTGTTTCTTTTGCATCAGTTTGACAACAGCACAACAAATCACGATGGTGGCTATATTTAAGTTTTTATGTAACCTTATTTAAACTAGTAGTAAAAAGTATTTGTATAAGAATTTCAATTTTATAAGAATTTCAAATTTTCAAATTCAGAGTAGTGGAAACCCTGGCCATTGTGTAGCGAAACATCCCCGAAACATGCAGTTTGAATTCAAAAGTCCTGACTTTTCTGTCCTCGGTAGGTACTGACCACTGCAGCCATACAGCACAACACCACCTTTGTATCCATTCGTAACTCCTCTTGCTACTATAAGACTAGGAAAAAGCCAACTTGACTAAATAGCCCCACTGTCTTGATATCCTTTAACATGTCCTCCATCTTGTGATGGTGATTCTTGGTAGTGATTTCAAAGGATTTCATGTGGAATTGAGGCCCCAGAATCTTTTCCTATAAATCCTATCAAGTGTCTCACATGGCTGAAGAGGAATCTCCAGAATGTTCTGGAGAGCAATGACGTGATAGAAAGAAGTTGTGTCTAATCACTCCCCCCCCGAGGAGAGAGGAGAGGGAGAGAGGCTGAAGTGGAGCCAAACCAAAGGGGAAGGCTCTGACATCAACAACCAAAACAGCTGCCCCTTTTTCCCCCATGCTGAGGGCAGTCAGAGGAGCCTGATGGAGTGAGAGAAGAAGGCTGAGGGTGTGCGTGCAGCAGGAGGGAGAGAGACGTTTGAGGGCTGTGGAGAAGTCGAGAGGAGGAATTGGCAAGTTAGGTGGGTGCATGTCGAAGGGGACGACGAGGGTGATGTAAGAGAAGAGGGGGAGAGAAGCTTGGTGGCACTTCTGAGAGCGGAAAAGGGAAGTTTGTAAGACGAGAGGCCAATGTGAAAAGTCATCCGAGGGGCATTTAGAAGCGTGTCAGCGAGGAGGTGCGAGGAGTAGCTGGGGAAGAGGGGCGTGCGGGAGTGGCCCCCCGAGAGAGCACACGGAGGCTCTTCAGAGAATGGAGCACTGAGAGGAGCGGAGAACCGATCATCATCTGGAACCGACGGGAAGAGACTGGACCATGGGGTGTGTTCACAGCAGGCGGATTAAAAACCATGGAGCCCACACTTTGATGGCAGAAGACCCCGAGGTTCTCCCTGAAATCCTGCAACTCGCTGAGGTCAGTCCTTCCTTCTGAAGTTGTGAGTTCAATTCCCTTCCGCGAGAAGTCGTTTCTTGCTCATCCTAAATGGTGACAAAAGGTCACATGCGAGACACGCAATCGATCATATCCTCGGGGGTCAAAGGTCAAGAGGAAGTGGTGTAAGTTACCGCCAGCTCAGACCATCCGTCTGCGGGTCTTCTGCCTCTATTTAGGAACACATGTGGCTTTAGGAACATTCCCTGTGAGAGCCTCCATAGGGGTTTATGAAGACCAAAATAAAAAAGGTTGAACAGGAAGGCTCCACGGCAGAATGCGTGTGTGTTCTCAGATGTCACAGTAAATCATAGCGAGGCATGTTGTGCGTCTCTGCGGCGTGGACGACACATCGTCACGCAGCAGCCATCTGTTTGGTCATCGCCGTTTCGCTGTTCTCCGGAACTCAGAGTGAAGAGCATTGTGGGATTCAACTGGACAGGCTTATTAATGAAAGAAAAACATTACGCAGGTCACACGGGGATTCAAATTTCACTCAGCAATTATGTGCAAGAGCGCCGCCACGCTGCCAGATCATGATGACATCGTCCCAGCTGAGTGGGTGGAGGGGCCAGAAATGGGCCTTACATTCACATGCTGGGTGTTTTTTTTTTCTGTTTGAAGTTTGTTGTGTTGTGGCTCTCTCACCCACACACGCGTTCCCACACCTATTTTCAGAATTCCCGTGGATGTTTGAAGGTGATTGCCCCCGCTCACGCAGACACACGCCGTTATAAATACCCCTGAAGAACTCGAGAATACCTCTGGCTTGCCACCTGCTCCTGTCCCTTCCAGTGTGTGAGAGCATGTCTGACCCCCACCTACCTCCCAGCGACCCCCCTCTCGTGTGTGTCATCACCAGCAGAGTGACACTGTAAATAAACACTGCCACAGACAAATGCGTTTTACACTTACGGTGCGTGCAAATATGTTTAATTCTTCTGTGAATCCTGAGCACAGACTCTTGCTGTCAGGCTGCGCCGGACCGTCTGGTCACATGATCCCCCAGTATCAGATCTGAGAGTGATCTCTTTAACCTGACGCTGCAAGTTTTGGACGTGCTTTCAGAGTGACATCGATGGGTGCGGTGTAAACCTGCTTAAAGCCTGGGCGCAATACACTCAAAGAAATTCAAGAGAGAAATAATGCACTTATTCTGAACACTTATGCAAGTCGTCATATCCATAAATCAGTGTTTATTTTGATGGAGTCATGCAGCAAGCTTCATACTCTACAGACCAGACCTGGGCAAAACATGGCCCCCACAGTCTGTCTTTATCCAGGAGATCAGTAATATTATGGTCTGTAGGATTCACAAATGTGTTTGTTTTCATAAATCTGTTTTGTTTTTGTTTCAATACAATTCAATTGCATTTTAAACAATGATAATAGGTATTTTATCATCATATGAGGTATTAATTTCCTTTTTTTCCTACACTATAAAAATGTATATACTGTACACTTTCCAATATTTGTTGCCATATTTATTTTTTGTTAAACAGCAGTAGGAAAAATATATGTACATTATTATATTGTGCCCAGATATTATTTTTATTTCAATTAATAATTATTTTTTTATTAACTTAAAAAGTTCATCGTTATTATTATGGTGTGGCACCAGCCCCTGTTCCCTGAAGGAGAAAACAGTCCTTTCTTTATTCTTAAAAAACAAGTTGTTTTTTTATCAATTCTCCCCAAATGTATTATGGTATTACTTTTTATAAGGATATTTTCGGTTTGCACATAAGATTATTTGGTCGTTTAAAACCCGTGCTGTGGTTATTTGTTTGATATTTCGAAATTTAAAAGCGAACTCTCACTTAGATCACGTGATCACAGTTTTGTGTTTTTCGTGTGCAAATCTTCTTAAATTAATATATTGTATTGTATTGAATATTAGAAGCATTCATTCATAAATGACAAACTTGTAGTCTCTAAACATAACGTGCGCTTTACAAGGGAGCCGCAGTACTACCACCTCACCAGCGGGCGGCGCTGTTTACCCATGCGGCGCGACAGACGCGGTGACGGCTCAACACACGGACGCACACACAGCCATCCGAGCAGAACCCGGTCCCCTCGTGCACTTTGGACGTGGGTCACGTGCAGCACCTGTCAGGGCAGGATTAGCCTTTCAATTTCAACTTCAACGATTGTGGTTCATGTTTAGCTTGGAATGGACAGGTGAGGATCTCAGCCCTGTCTCTGTCGCCACTTCAGTACCTTTCAACATTTGACTGCAGCAGACTCCAAACAGTCGAACAGCTACAGTTAGCTCTGTGGTGCTGCTGGAAGCTACCAGCCTCGCAGTCCTGTCGAGTCCACCTGTGTTCCATACAGGGAACCTCTGCATCTCGCGTCGGAATATATTGGTGTCCGTTGGTGTATTCCATAGTTTCTCAACTTCTACATCCTGTTTACATTTGGGGAGGCCATCTTGGATGCCGAACTCGGGGTGGTGAGGATTCTCCCACCTTCAGGTAATGTCATCTTGTGGGCGGGGCATGGAATTTTCCAGTTCCGAGTCCAAGTTACCTCGGAAGTGGGAAGTCGGAGCGAGCCTTCCGGTTACCATCGGAAAACACTCACACTACAGAAACACCTGCATTGAAATGTGTCAAACAATATGCTGTGTTCAACCAATTTAGAAAGTCGAATACACGCAGTATTATAGAGGGTTTTCACGGCGCGTCATCACCGCGCCATCCAACCCGGAAGCCGCCATGTTGGAGATACTCTTTGTAAACATCCCCATAGACTGTGAATGGAGTGCAATGGAAAAACGCAAAAAAAAAAACGTCGAAACGAGTTGGGAGTGACAGGACATACAGAGAGGGACTTAATATGAATATGAAAAAGCGCGACACTGGGAAAAGTTGAGCTTTATTGGTGGTGCAGACCCGTACGAGTTGGCTCCATTGTCGTGGGTGAACGACGTTCCGGGCAGTCTGCTGTCGGTGACCTATCCTGATACCGTCAATTACCTGTTTTTCGCCTATTCCATCCACCGCCAAGGACCTGAACTGTCACCGGAGTTCGGAGGCGTATAACCAGATGGTGTGCGGACGGGTCAGGGAACTGTTATACCGAGTCATGGATGACATTTGCACCTTATATGAGAATGTGATGTATTTAAATATTTTGAGTGTGTGTGTGAGAGAGAGATACAGCTTTTTAAGGGAACGTCTGTGGGTTGGCATCAATAAACATGTTCTGATAAAAGTTCTGTGTACTCTCTTCCACGACAATACAATGCAAAGTAACATTGTATTGTAATTAACAGTCATTTAGGCTAAACTTTTTATTTCTTTAATGAGCACAATATTCGGATGTTATCCACAGTTTTGCCACAAAGGTCCTGGTTCAGCTTCGCGAACCACAAGCGACTCCTTTCTTCCGACAACTTCTGGCATTGTTCTCCTTGATTTGTCATAACTTTTGGAAGTCGATAAAATTCCAAATGTTTTTCACGATCGGAACAGCTTCCGGGTTTGATGACACGCCGTGAAAACCCTCTATACGGTATCCTTGCAGTTGACACTCTGAGCAGCCATCTTGGATTGCAAAGTTGGGGTGTTGAGAATTCTCCCACAATCTGACTGGGAAATACATTAGGCAACGTCATCTTCGGGGCAGAGCTGGGAATTTCCCAGAACTGTCACTATTAAAGACTGTTTGGAGTGAGGCGGCCATTTTGAAAACTTTAACTCATTATACATTCCTGTTATGATGCATAGCTACTCTATTCACTTGGGAGATTTGATTCCTGAGGATAAAAAGCACCTATAATCAAAACAAGAAAAAATATGTGACAAGAAAATAAAAAAAATGTATTATTTTATGTCTACATTTAAAAAATAGTAACCAAAAAATGCTAATGAAATCATTCACACAACTTCCATTTGTATAAAAACATTCTAAAAGTCCAGTCAGAAATAGAAATGAAAATAAGTTACAACTTTATACTTGAATGTTTTAAGATATTTCTAATTCAACCTTGTTGATGGCAGATGCTATAGACGACTGATGTCTCCGTTGTTATTATTTTCGGGGACAGTTGTTTGTTGAAGACAGGGTTATTTTAATATTCATCTTCCACATTGATGTTTAGATGCTGTTTTCTGTTTTCATGCACAGTAGATCACGATCAGTTGTGAGTCACAGTGAACCATTGCATAAGTCGTATTGATTCAACAGCCAAAATTCCAGCTTACATAATGAAATTTACAATGCAGCGCTGATCCTGCTTTGCCCTCTCCTGCCAGGTTCATCAGTCACCTCCTTGCTTCCTTCTTTAAAAAGTCAGCACTGTATTTTTACATACATTATAACCCCCCTGTATTTCTGGGTTCAACGTCAGTTATGACTGAATTATTAAACTGAGTTCATGACAGGAAGCATATGGCGGTTACGAATCTGGCAGTAAATATAATTTCCTCTGCATTTATGTAACAAAGGGATTCTAAATTTAGATTTATAAAGGATTCAGCATGCACACATTTCACTCAAGAGATTAATAATGCATCACTCTTAAGTGAATGAGTTGGTTTGTGCCTCCAAATCGCCGTGTTGGGACAGTCGCGTGTTTGTGAGAGCTTGACCACGAACGCGCCACAGCTAAATGATACCTCTGTGGGGAAAACTTGGTGTTTTTCCAAGGTCATGAACAGCGAGAGACGTGTGTGCAGGTATGCACCACGGCCCTCCCTCAAACACCCAGCGACTGATGTGAGAACAGCAGGCCGCTCCCCATGTTTCCAGCCGCCTCTTTCTCCCAGCTGAAGAAAACACTGGACGCTTTAATGCGCGTCACATGCTGAAGGGCGTCGCCGCTCTTCCATAAACGCTCACCATGACTTATTCACTAGGATGATTATAAAAACTCAAGGAATTATGACTCACAGCAGATGGGTCTTTAGGAAAAGTTAGAGTGCAGCTCAAGGTGTTTTCGAGCGTCAAAATTCCATTTCTTCATTATAGCTATAAATAAGCTTCCGTCAAGTCAGTAGGAAAATTCATGATTATAGATTTAATATCGCTCCAAAGCCAGAAGCGACTCCTCAGCAGTTACGCTCCTCTGAAGGTACTTTTATTCAGTTACCAGAGAAAAATGTGCATCAATGAAGGAGTTCTCACCACACAGAAACTGTGCCGCCGCTTCCTGGTTTGTCGAGCGACGCGTTGTGATTGGCTGACATGTACAGCTTTGTTTGTTGGGTAGGGTTTATTCTGTTTTTGGCTTGAAGAGTGCTTCATTATATTTCCAGCATTTACTGTATAAAGCAGGTAGAAGTGGGGGATGGCAGTTTTTTGTGGGGAGGGGGAGATCATTTTTTGGAGGGGTGCCATCCTCTCGTGTCCCCCATCAACTCGAGTCATGTATCTGTAGCAGAACTCTGCTAGTGAGGCACTTTTTAAACAAACTAGCTATGACCATGATCTGGTGCTCACATGTAATGTGAAGGCTCAACCGGTTGACTTATATTCATTTAAACTATAGTTTAACTGTTGTGTATTTCAGTATGTCATGTTTAAATGTCTTTTAATATATATTCACTAAGATTAAATTCAATTTATTTTTGATTTGTACTTGAAACAGACCTGTTGAGAGTTGTGTGCTGCTCGAAGTGGATTGCTTGAGTGGGTTCTGCCTGATGATATTCCTCCTGACTGAATGGGTCAGCAGCATTAAAATGCAGAGTTGGCAAATACCTCAAAGCAATAGATGAATCAGACTGATACTGTGAACGCATAAATTAATTTAGAACAACAAAAGCAGAGAAAAAAAAAGCCAAACAAATTCAGCGGATGCACACATTATGTTTATCGTCTCACCGCATCTGCCGGCAGACCAAGACAGAATTAGGTCAGGCTACATGACAACAGGACGTGTTGAGGCGCTGAGATGTTCCTCAGCATTTGTTTTGAGAGGAGATTCATGAGGAACCGTTTTACAGTCTAACCACCAGCACTCTGCTTGCAGCTTGCAAAGGCAGGCAGCCACACATTCACCAGGAAGAACTTTAAGAAAGGTCGTGCGTGTGATGTGTGCCAACAGGACATCATCAACCCGGGCTCTTTCTGCAAAGGTGGGTCTTCATTTCCGCCGAGTCAGCAGGTCTGACCAGCCCTAACCTGAACTTGTACTGTTCTTTTTTTTACAGAATGCAGAGTTGCTGTTCACAAGATGTGTGAAACGAAGGTAAAGCCCTCAGAGAAATGAAACATTCCTTTCCTATTCAACAAAGCTTGTCGCTGTTGCCGCTCTTGGGTGGCAACGTAAATATGATGCGAGTGTGAAGTGGGTGAACCGTGTGCGATGACCTAAATGTCTGGTCATAGAAGGCCTCCCCCACCGCAGCAACCAAGCAGGTTGCTAAGAGTAGCTCAGTCATGTGTTAACGTAGCATTGGGAACTCTTGTCATGGAGGACCTTCAAAGGGTTTCAGCCATTAATGGACATTACACAAATACATTCATCATTTACACTCATTATTTTTGTGGTTCCAAGTAGATGGATCATTGAACAGTAGATTGGAGACCCTCCAGTTTATCCAGGCTACAATGACCACGTGTCTCAGACATCGGCCTCAGTTTATGGAGGACATTTTGGACGTTGTGTCCCTGCCACACACAAATCCTGTTTGCCATCATAACCCAGTTATTTTCAGTTGTCAAGAAAATTCCAACATTCCTGAACACATCATCTTTAAGCATCCGATACACGCAGATCCGCACATCCACTTGTGAGAGAGAAAAAGAAATAAAGAGCAGCAGCAAAAGCAAACTGGTGCTATGACTCCCACGGACCATCACATGTAAAAGAGACATATTCACCATTTATTTCAGCTGCTCCAGCAGGGAGCGCCAGTAGCTTGATCTACGGTGGCCTGAAGTGGACAAAAAGTCTCACTAAAGAGGGACTCATGAGATAGGATCAATATTTATCGATGTGAAAAATGGTTATATTTCACTTAGAATATTTAATAGGCCTGTCGCCCTAGGTCTCAGAGAAGGTCTTGACTCTTGAACTATCATCCCTGGGGTACCCACACTTCTCAGAGGCTATATCACTTGGCTTATCCCCATCATCATCTGCCATTTTGCCCCCACTTCTAGGACGTCCATTTCCAGTAGCTCTCTCCTTGAACTTTTGACTTACCTGTCCATAATTTTAATTTTTCCTGAGGAGTGAATCTTTAGAAATAGTGTTTCAAAGAAAATAATAACTGTAACTTAACACACAGACATGGTTCATAAATGTCTTAGTTTCAATGACAAAACAGTCTTAAAAGAGAAGTAAGAGGAACCGTGACATTTGCTCTGCAGCTCTTTGTTTTGTTCATTACAAGAAGGTCAGCAGGGTTTTGTCTTGAAAGCCAAAAAACATCACCAAGCGCTGGCATGGCTAAAGGGCACAGTTAGCAGAGATGCAAAATACTATCTGAGGTACTGCACTTAACTGTCAGCATTGAATAATTTGCTGGTTTTGCATTCCACAAAGTACTAGTACATGCCTGAAACTACGGTTGGAGTTTGAATATGTTGTGTCAAGACTATGAAGACGGTGCAGTCGATGACATAAGGCTATGGTTGCATGACCTGAGACCCCCTCCCACACACACACACACACACACACACACATGCACTATATTTCTCCTCCACCAGCTGTTACACTACAGGGTGATTAAGTATTTTTTTATTTTTGTATTTCTGTCACACTGGTCTCTCGGTCACCACGGCAATGGCCAAAAACAGCTCTTCAGGAGAGACAGGCGCCGCAGACCAAAGTGCTCATCATGGGACGTTGATCAATCTGGATTGGAGTTGCGGTAAATATAGCGAATAGCGAGAGTGCCACAGATGCTTGCCAGTGAGTGATCGGTGCAGTGAGCGGCAGCTGGTCACACTCAGCACGTAATCTGTTACTGAGGATGTTCACATGTGAAGCAGAACCTGGATCCAAGGTCGCTCTTTCCAGTCGATCTGAGGAGACACTGTGTTGTGTGGACCGTATGGACAACAACATCCTTTTACAGAGAGTGCATTGCTTTTAGTCATACTTCTTTCGCTGGAAAACGTCACTGTTGTTTTCAGACTGTTTTAGTGTCCATCTGAAATCCTGTCTGACAGCTTGTCGTCTCGACTGTGTGCAGTACCTTCATTTGCCTTCAGGGAAATATATACTGCTATATGGCTTGTGTGTGTTTAATACTGTATGTTTTGCCCTTGGTTTAGATGGTGTGTGTGTGTTATCGCAGAAATAGCCCCATGATAACCGCACACCAAGCTACTCAGATGACGGCGTGCAGATGAGAACTACTGAGAGATGAATGCACGCCAGAAAATTGGGGAAAAAAGAGCTCAGTTTGTTTGTTTGATTTGTTTTTGTTTTTGCAGTTGAAATGTCCTCCAATCTGCTAGAAAGAAAGAGCCAGACTTTAAAATTCTCTCTCAGAGATGGAGTGTTCATCAGCGGTTGCTGTTTTAAAAAGACATAACATCAAATAATGTTGAGTCTATTTTCCATATTTGGCAGCGTGGTTTATGTAGCAGACTCGATTCTGACTTATCGCAAGAGATCCAAATCAAAAATGTATCACTCATGTTGCCATGCAGCGCTGCCATTTTTCGGTCGATTTGGAGTTGAGAGGACCCCTCATGTGGGACATGGCTCGATTAAACTGAAGTGCCAATTGTAAGGTTTGAGGATTTTGAATCGTATTGTACTCAAGACACATGAATGTGAGACTAGTGGCACAGACACCATGCAGTCAGATGAGAGACGATCTCACTTGATACTCAGCACCACAGAAAGTCATAAAGACTGGTTCATGATTTTGTACTAGATGATAGAGGTAAAACTCATGAAAAAGATTTGAGCTGAAATAACAAAATATTTAAGCCCATGGTACACGGAAAAAAAAGCAAACTAAGCTCATCACAGACATGAGCCGAAGCTTCTTTATCAATCCTGCAGTGTAGCAATTCTCACGCAGTGGAGTGAAATGATGTGCAGCATTTGCTGTGTGCCCATGGTAAGCTTTGTTTCCCGAGACCACACAGCTATTTTCTCCTGTACATGCCATCAAGTATTAGTACTTGGAGTGGGTGGATTTTAGGAGAAGCTTTGCGTATGGTGGATATCTCTAATAAAACACATTTCACTTCTCCCCAGATTTGTTCAGACAACTCTGTGTGCTGCTGCTGAAAATATCAGCAGAGAAGTCTTTGGTTTCCCTCCATTTAGATTCTCGATCCAGAGACCAATCAAAAAATCTATTTTGCTCTTCAAAACAGTGTGTTTTCCATCTGCGAGCTTTGGAAGGACGGTGCTCTCTAAAGCAGGCTGGGCCGCCGATTGTCTGACGTGTGTGAGAGAACACGTGTGAGGGGAACACAGTCGACATGCTCTACTGTCTGTGCGCCTGTGTATGACCCAGGCAGTGAGAGAACGAGGAGCGATGTTGGCAGAACTGCTGGCTCAGTGGGGGTGTGTGCGAGTGTGTTACAGCCAGAGGGAGGGAGCCAGAGAGAGTTGTTGAGAGAGACTGAGCAGAGAGTTTGTGTGAGAGAAAGAGAGGAGAGCCGTGCATCACAGTCTGCAGACAGGACCGCTCAGAGGGGAGAGGGAACACTGGAGCTGCTCATTTGGAGGTAAAACAAAACCACATTGCCTTTATTTCCAACTCATTTTGATTATTTTCCGGTAACTGGACCTAGCACTTCCAAAAGAGCAGTTAAATGACCAGCTAAAGGATACATGCATCCTCATTTCAGCACTTATCTGTGGAGATGTTTGAAGTGAGCAGGTTTGTAGGAAGTTCATGCAGTGAAGCATGTGACGTCCATCTGTCTGTCGGTGGCCAAATGTGAAGAGGAGAATGGCACTTCTTCAGAGATCAACAGCAGTCCTGTCTGCCAGTGATGGCTCCTAATGTGGCACAGTGACACGCAGATGGTAACAATGTGCAGCAGCTGCTCTGCTAATGTTCCAGCCCGATTTATTCATGAATTGATTGGGATTAAGAGGATGAAACGTTTCGTGGAATGGTGCCGCCAGTTTTTCAAGCCGGTGCAGTTCAGAAGAGTTTTGGGTGTTAATCTGCTTAGTTTTGATTGATATAGTACCATCCAGCCAGTGGTGGTCAGTCACATCAATAGGAAGGTTCAAATGGACTGGGGGGACTTCAGGAGACCATTGAAGCTCCACGTACGGCTGCAGCAGCCCGACTTAGTTGCCGAGTGGAGCCGACAAAGGATGGATTTGAGCAGACAACCATGAGTTGTTTTCCAACTGAATTAAACATTCATGTTCAGAGTATGTTTTGTATATGCGGCACGCACCACGGCTACACACTCCTCCTGAGCTTTCACAATAGTAAGTAGTAGGGATGCGCTGCTGAGGCTTCATGAAACACTGCCCTCATTTTCAGATCCCACTAGAGGGCACTCGCTGCAGTAAAATCTTTGGATTTGTACAACCATATCAATGAAATCTCATGTCATTTTTAAATGTAGAACGTCACCTAGCGGCTAAAAATGAAAACACTGTTTCATGAAGCCTCTTCGGCCCATCACTCATGATTAGAACTACAACTAACTGACAATTTTGGCGATGAATCGGCAGGTTGAGTGCTCGAGTGATTGTAGTCTTGTAAATAGTAAACTAAAAAGAGCAGAAGAATACATGGCAATTGTTGCGAACAGTAGTCGAGCTGTAAAAAATTTCCAGGGGGATGAAGGGTGCTACATCACTGACACGATGGGACACACACACATTGCCCCCTAGTGGTGCAGAGGTTCAGAGGGTTTTTTTTTTTAATGTTTTAATGAGCCAGAGAAACGTGACATTAATGATATGATGGCAATCTACCACAAGCCAAAGATTTAAATCTGCAAAAGAAGAGGTCTGTCACCAGGTCATTTGCAAAGTCTGTTCTACTTCCTGGTCTGCCGAACAAAGAATCATTGGGTTATTTCATTCCTTATTTTTTTCTTTATTCATTATTTTTGTCATTCCTTTCTTTTTGATATTGCTCCAAGATGATTCTCCTAACCAGAATCATCTGACAATTACGCTCATAAGAGTCTTTTATGGATATTACCAGGGAAAAATGTGTGTCAGTGAAGGCGTTTTCAGCCTTACAGAATCGGTCCTAGCACTCCCTGGTTTACCGAACAAAACGTCGTGATGGTTTATTTGGTAAGGTTGTTGGAGCCATAAAAGAGGACCATTCGTGTTGATTCGTGTTCTTAAAGATTGTTTCATTATATTTCGAATATTTACTATAAAAATGGGAGGGATGGAAAGCAGGGATGGGGAAGGTTTACAGGGACGCCATCCCCTCGTATTACCCCTTAACTCAAGTTGTTTTCAAATGTTCATTGTTCAAAATAAGGATTTAAAGCTATGTCTGGCAAACGTTGCCTCTCATTTTGGTCTTTGATGTGAAGTGCACTGATGTTTTAAGGCTGCTTACTGCTCAGTCACGCACAGGCAGAAGGAAGAGCGATGACCTCACTACACATGAAGCCACCTGCGACTCATTCAATAGTTGTGCTATAAATGACCAAGGGTCACTTCATGAAATTACAAATGGCTCCTTAAAAGCTAAACGCCTAGGTGTGTCTGAATACACACAATAATGTGTGAATACTCTCTTAAACATTGTGATGTATTCAAACATTAGAAAAATTGTGCCATGAAAACAATAGGTCTCTGATAGCTTTCCTGCGCTGATCTTGGTCCTTATTTGTTCTACTCATGTCCGACACTGACGACAATCCAAGGTTGAGCAAAACATGGGGGGTTATTCACCTAAAAGATCCAACTCAGTGCTGGATCTTTGAGCTCCCAAGTCATGTTTATCTCTTCCCATCCTTTTCCAGGTTGGATTTTCTCCTCTCAGCTGCTATTGAGATTAATAGAAAATAAAAGCGACATCAAATGATGCCTTGCATTTGACGTGATGTTTGTTTCCCATCATGATAGCAACAGCAAAAGCCTGGTCAGGCATCTATGTTCTTGCAGTCCACGTTTATGTAAGCCAGTTGAGATGGTGGAATGATTGGCAAAGATTCAATATGTCTGATTGACGCCATAAATACCAAAACACTGGACATGATTAGATACAGAGAGGACCTCACTGCTGCAGGACAGTAAAAAAAAAAAAAAAAAAAAAGATCCCGACCCACCCTCAAATGAGATGAAACAAGCCTTTAAGTGATCTGAGGATCTAAATTAAGAAGTTTATCAAAATAGCTCTGAGAAGTCTGTCTGATCTTTATGTGTGGTAGGAAGGCATGTTCAGCTGTCGTCCCTCTGCATCCACCACGTCAGAGCCCATAGTTCCACTCTCGACAGAACTGGTCTGTTGCTCTGCTCTAAATATCCATCACTTTTTTTTTTTTTTTAATCCCGGGGAAAGGATGAATGCATCCGGTCCTGAGGCTTGGAAGAGAGGGGCTGAGTGTGTGGTAGCTGAAGCAGAGTGAGGCTGAGGGGAGTGACGGACTGCGGGGGGTAGGAAGTGAAGAAACCAGGGATCAAAGATGAGAGAATGTGGCTGAGAGGCAGAGCGATAATGAGAGAAGAAACAGCCAGAGTCAAAGTTTAATAGGACCCTGGTTACGTCACAGCCACTCCCATAAGCCCTCAGTGGCGCGTGTTTATTTTGTCAGTGAGACCGTGGAATTAGAAATAAGCTGCGATTATTTTTGCCTGCTTTACTCACTTCTCCCGCTGATGTTGTCAGATCCAAACTGAGGAAAAGTGGCTGCGTGTCATGCTTGTGTTCCTCCATGACTCAGCAGCTGTGTGTTTGGTTTTCTCCTCCCAGGAGGAGAGTGATGATTCCAAACATGACAGTGGAAACCTTGCTGTCAGTGCACGGGTCCCAGTGGTGTGGAGCGGGATTATCTGTCAGTCAAAACCACAAGAGATGTGAGGCCGCAGTTGATACGGATTAAACAGCTCTGGAATTAACCTGCCATTCTGCTTCTAGTTGTTGAAACAAATGTTTAAATTGCAAAGTACATCATGAAGTCCATCTTGTTTCTACACCGCTCCACCTGAAAAAGAAGTAAAAGAAGTATGGTACTGTGAATGACGGCAGCAGTATAAAATGTTGTGGTGGTTATCTCTGCTCCAATAGCCAAGATATATCTATTATTAAAGACGATAAATGGACCTCCGGATCCTGCGCTGGGGTGCAGTTCTTGAGAGCGTGACGCTTCCATGCATCAGCTGGGAAGGGAGCGCCTTGTCAAAAGTCAACATCTTCTGCAGTTCACTTTCCACCAGAGTCATAAGGGAAAGCATGTCGACATGAAAGCTGCCTCAAACAGTGAGCGAGAGACAGAAAGATGCACCAAACATCATTTGTACATGTGTTCATTATCTACAGGTTTTCGCCTTCTTTCGGGAATAGTAGTAACCAGTGTTGTAACATCCCAGTTAAAACCATGCTGATCCACTCATATCCACATAGGAATCACAGACACCAATTGCCTTCGCAGCAGATCCGGGATGGACCTACCAGGTGGATATCTAGGGCGGGTCACGCTGCTATCTGGAGTCTGGGTGTTATATTTTGCGCAGATCCGCTTTGAATCAGGCAAACGGATCCGAACATTGTTCAAACAGCATGTAGTCCAGATCTGGACTGGATTGCTGAGTACATCCCGGGTCGGGTACATTTTGCTGTCAGGGATCCTACCTCCTCACACCCTTGATGGCAAAATGTATCAGGGCCAGATGTTCTCTGTGATTTGTTCCGGATCCGGGCTACATGCAGCTTGAACAATGGGCGACATCCAGCAGGGATCCGAAACAGAATTTGGACTAGCTCTGTCTGTGAGTAGTAAAATCAAGTGAACATACAGCCCCTATACAGTACTGATCTGGGCCACACCCGGGCAAAATATGGCTCCAGATTCCAGGTAGCGGCCGACTCTTTGGCCTGGATCTGGTGCGGAGCATCCCACCCTGTTTATTAAAGGTATCCATGAACCTCAATGGTTGTCAAGAAAAATGTGAGAAAGAAAAATATATGAACAAAACACATACCAGCTTCTTGACCACTGTAGCGATAGCTACAGGTTATGCCACTCTCATGCAGCTGCTGTGACTGTATTTGCCAGATATCTTTGCCATCACGGCACTTGAAGGACACTTAAAATACCTCAGTCTAGCGCATGTTTATAAAGAATTGCCCCTCAAATGAGCGCAGCATTTTTGCAACTTGATCTGAGGCAGAATTGTCCCCACAAAGTAAACAGAAATAGAGTGTTAATGAGTAGAGCGGGGGCCGCCAGTTCCTCTTGTCATTACTGATCTCCATCTCCAGGGACACGCGGCAGTTCCATATTTACAAGAGTAAAGTTTGGCAGCCGTGGTTCTAAATCAAATATGAGAAGGCAGAGATGCGACTGAACAGCCACGGAACGAAGCGTGTTCGCAGTCAAGCTGTCAGTCGGTTCCTCGGGGTGCGATTGGTTGTTGTCAGTGGCGCCTCAGTAAAACTCAACTGATGAACAAGACAAACTGAACCAGATGGCGCAGCTCCCAGCAGCCCCACTGAGCAGCCCACATGCATTATGGAGACCCTGAAGCTCACAGCCGCACCAGAGTGAGCGTTCACTCGGGATGTTTGTGTCTGACTGACCTGCTCTGACGTCCTCTTACAAATTGCTTCCTGTTGACGCTGGTCTCTTCTTCCTCCGTGTCAGTGGTTTTTACCTCCAGGTACTATTCCAGTCTACTCCAGTGTTTACATGTGTTTTCTCCTGGAAACCACCAACGTTTAGCTACCATCATTACACACCCACTTATAGAGAAGAGTTCATCCCAAAGGGTGATTTTTAAATGATGTTTTCTACAATGTAATTACAATATTTCAAGACCAAATGAGTTGATGTCAGTGATGGCTGTTACACCTTGGAAAGAAAAACTGAACACAGACTTACACAGGAACAGACTGATGTCACCTTTAAGAAAGTAAAAGGAGGAAGAGGTACAGTTGAATCTACCGCTTCTGGCGCACCCGTGCTACGTCGGTGGTTGTTGCCAGTGGCACATCAAAGTCGCATGTTCTCAACTACAAATAGCTCCTTGGATTCTGCTGCTGTTTTATGCAACAATTTTTTATTTTAGAATTTTCATTCTGACCAGTTTGTTTCAAGTCAACAAGAGCGTTCCAGTTTCTGTTATGGTGACCTGACTTGTTAACCTGCTGGCCGGCACCTGTCAGCACCTGTCAGTCATAATCCACAGAGGTCAGCTCAGCTGTCAGTCATCACACTTATAAGGTGCAAAGGTCATTTTGTGCACACTTTTCAGATTTACAAGGGAAACATGCAGAGCCAAGGTCTGGGTTGTATTCTGCACCACTGAATTCATCTTTAACTTGGGATTCACTCAACAAGGAAGTTACACCAGAGTGTTGGAGTCTAGTGAGCGATGATCAATCCAAATACGCTCGATGGGCTTTGCTCCAAACAGCTGCTTCACACAGCGTGTGCCGCGGTGATTCTCACCAACATCTCACTGAGTTTTCTCATCTGTGCCACTGGAGCGAAACCAAGATCATTAAAGCAAACACATGACTTGCCGTATGTTGCTTCACTCCCCTTCTGTTGCACTGCATCAGTGCGACCTGGGTTGACCCCTCGCTCTGTGTCTTTCAGGTGTCGCCCGCCTGTGCCTTGATTCCAGATCAGGTGATGCATTTTTCTGTTTGTTTCAAGCCGCGCAACAAAACACAGAATAACATCTCCCCTATTGGTTCCCTGCAGACCTCCACGAAAACCGGATCACTGAGGAAAAGAGGCTCCATGCCCAGGTAGGTAAACAAACGGAGAGGAAGTTTTGCCAAAACCAGCCCCGCTGACTCTCACTCTCCTGTGGCTCAGAAGCAGGAGCGAGGAACAAGTGATGGAGAACGTGATGGAGCGCCACTATGACTTCGACCTGACATATATCACCGAGAGGATCATCTCAGTCTTCTTCCTGCCGGAGCTGGAGGAAGAACAATATCATAGGGACATACAGGAAGTGTCGTCAATGCTGAAATCAAAGCATCAAGACAAGTTCCTGGTGAGTGTTGCGAAGACATCTGTCTCTTTTGAGGAAGGGTCGATACAGAAGCTTGTATTGTTTGTTCTGGAGTAGCATTTGAACATGGTCTATTTTTAAATGTGCTCTGTGGAGGTGGGACTTCCATCCATCTGTCTAGTGCTGCTTCTAGCCCCATCGAGTGCAGAGGTTGCAACATCTGTGCAGCTCAGAGTCCATTGACGGAAGCAGCGCGCACGCTAACCTTCATGTTGATGTTCATGGAGGCAAGATAGATGCTAAATGATCAATACAGCTGAACACTTTCCGATAAACGTTTGGCTGAATGAAGTGATTGCTCTTCATGACGTTGTGTATTTTTGGTGTTTCCAGCTCTTGAACTTATCCGAGAAGAGGCATGACATCACCAGATTGAATCAAAAGGTTCCAATTCCATTACACGTTCCTCTATCACATGACCTATTCAGGGTAATAACCAGCTTCTTGTTTGGCGTGTGTAAGGTGCAGGACTTCGGCTGGCCTGACCTTCATGCTCCGCCTCTGGACAGAATCTGCTCCGTGTGTAAGGCCATGGAGAGCTGGCTGGTGTCAGACCCTCTGAATGTTGTAGTCCTCCACTGCAAGGTGAGTTTAGATACTTGGATACTTAGCTTCAGATACGTTCTCAGATGATTCCTCACCATTTCTCATTGTGTGGCAGGGTCACAGAGGGAGGACTGGAGTCATTGTCGCAGCATACATGCACTACAGCAAGATATCAGCAGGGTAGGATTCCAGTCTTCACAACTCACTCTCTAGTACCTGGCTGTCAAACTTCTGAAATCATACGTCAAATCAATCATCTATGGCAATGTTGAGGTTGTATTCTTCTGAAGCAAGGTAACCTCATAACCTTTGGGGTTCCTTGAGTTTTACCTTTATATCTAAGCTTCAAAACTGTTACCTCACTATGATTTTTTTTTTCAGGACAATCTCTGCTGTGTGAATGTAGAGTCACAATGTTAATTTGACATACTGTATTAATATATTGGACCTAATATCAGGCAATGGAAAGCAACAAATCAAAGGGATATACAGCGATCTTGATAAAAATGCAGGAAATGTCAGGATGGACAGGGGATGGGAATTCATATGATTGAAACAATTCCGATACCACTGTCGATTCTGCCTAACAATACGGTTCCTTAGCGATTCTCTTATCGATTCATTTGCAGTTAAAAAGTGGATTTAGCAACAGATAAACAGGAAGGAATCGTGCGGTCTGATCTGGAACTGAAATGAACCCTGTGAAGCCTGAAGAGAGATCCAGTTCTTTTAAACTGTGGTCTCTATTGGTCCATGTGAGCCATTTAAATCATCAACATTCATGTATTTCATTTTAATATATTGCACTCAAACAGTCCTATTTGAATAACAATGATATAACAACAACATAATATGTAAAATGATGCGTTCACTGTAGTCCAGTTCTGCTGACTATCATCGGTGCAGGACCCTACACATGCTTCCCCAGGTGACTGACTGGGGGCACTTTGCTACTTCACTGTAAAAACAACAGTCTGACCACAACAACAGTTAGCTCAGTTAGCTCTACCAACTATCAGGGTTGTCCACTGTCACTGACCAAACACACTCTCATCTCAGACCATGATGTCAAAGGGGTTCAGTCGTCCTAAAACTGCGTCGTCTCTGCAAATATACCGAAGCTTTATGACCGTTTGGGATCTCCAAACTCTCCGCTCAAACTCCTCCATAACTGTGATCGAGAACACGCAGCAACGGCATCAATTAGTGTCAGACTTCACAGAAAGAAACTGATAAGAACCAAAACTAACTATTCCTGAGAATCCCCAGTGAGGATGGTCCCTGTCCACAATAGGACACAGTTGGACAAAGCCTGACTGTATCACGTCAGCTGTTGGCACATACGTGAATGCCGCAGTGACCATGGTGTCGTGGTGTGCATTTCATTATCGACTTCCAAGAGGAAACAGAACAGAACATCAGTACCGTTTCTTCCGGCACAAGCATTAAAAAGACAATCCAGAAAAGTCTGGATGGCTTAATTCACCATAAGTGTTGTCTTACTCTGCTTTTCAAGATGATTTTAAAAAGTTTTCAGTCAGCACTTCTGACACATTCTGGGAGGCTGCCTTATTTCACTTTCTTTAATCGGTCATTTCTGCGCATCCCTGGACCCTGCAGGGTTAAAACTGTCATCTGTAGCAGGCACCTATTCAAGACTCCTCTGTCGTTATGGCTGGTCGCTTGATGCCCACACGCTGAAAACGTGACCCACACATGATGTCATGTCACCAGACTCAGCAGAACAAAGCAAATATAAATAGTTCGCTTCCAGAAAATGACAGAAATTGTAACGCACAGTGGCTTGGATAAGTGACGTATTAGTTACAGAGTTGGAAATGGTAACACACAAAAAAAGTGGCTGTATAAGACCGGTGCGTTACTAAGTTGACAGCATCACTGCATGTGACACTTGACTTTCCTGTTAATTTTGTGGCTGTGTGATTTCAAGTCCGCTCCCACTTGTACGACTGAATACGCTGCTCTTGGTGTCCACAGAGCAGACCAGGCTCTCACCACACTCGCCATGAGGAAGTTTTGTGAGGACAAAGTCACCTCATCTCTGCAGCCATCTCAGAACAGGTCAACACCAAACGTTTCAGCCATCCAGCAGCAACAGTATCACGGTGACTCACTCCCAAATTAACTTTTTTTGTCTACTTCAGGTACATCTATTATTTCGATGGCCTGCTGTCCGGAACCATCAAAATGAACAGTAGCCCCCTGTTCCTCCACCAGATACTCATTCCTTCACTCCCAAACTTTCAGTCAGGAGGAGGTGAGTTTTCATGTCAACAGAACCATGTTTTCCATCATATGTTTCTTCTTCCTGCGCGTGTTTAACGGCCATCTACATCTTCAGGATTCTATCCATTTTTGAAGATTTACCAGTCTCTGCAGCTGGTCTACACTTCAGGTCTCTAGTAAGTTCCCCGCCTTCTCTGTTCACTCTCGACAGATGGTGCCTCCAGAGCCCACAGTCTGTTTAGGTGCAGCCAGCTGTGTGTTTATGTTCAACCAAAATGTTATTTACTTCTGTTTTAGCCAAGTGAGACATGTTAGTTTTACAGAGTAGAAACAGGATAAATTCAGTGTGTGTGTTGCAGTGACCCTCAAGCCTCCAGGACCAGGAAGCTGTGTGTCACACTGGAACCAGCATTATTGCTAAAGGGAGACATTATGGTGAGAGACCAACTCTCACCGTGCTTTTAGGCACCTCACTCGATCTTTAATCTCAATTAATCGCACTAAAGATCGCGATAATTGCCAAGTTAATCCCACATTGTATCTGCATGAACCCCTGTAACCTTCCCGCTTCCCTTGGTCTTGATTTCCTGCACACCTAATATTCCTTTCTTCACTTCACCACATCAGCCTTTTCCTATTGCTACATTCAACTCTTTTATCCCTGTGTGCTCTCTTTCGTAACATCTTCACTTCTCTTGTACTGTAGTCTACGAAGCCCTGGAAGAGACATGCATGTGTTTATTTTTTTGGATGTCACATGCATGACTTTATTTTTTTTATCCCGCAATAATTTTTATCTCAAGATACAATCGTGAATGTCAAGCGCATGCGTAACTGCCTCTCTGGCGAAGCATTTTACATACATCCACCTGTAAATACTATGTCTCCCATGGCTTTGTAACTGTGTAAATGTTGTCATTCGCTGTCTGCAAGTCAGAATATTGCCGATGGCAAAGTCGTTTTTAACACTCTGATCAAGTGCCTTCTACTCAAAATAATACCACATGTGGCTAAGCTATACATATAAAAATGATCTCGAGATACAAATTATCACAAGATAAAACGTATCACGAGATCAAAAATAATAGATAATCTGTATCTCCAGATAACTGTTATCTTGGGATGAAAAAAATAAAGTCATGCTTTTCGCTTCGAGGGACGCGCAATACCTATAGCTTAGCCACGTGTGGTATTATTTTGAGTAGAAGGCACTTGATCCGAGTGTTAAAAACACACTGACTTGCAGACAGTGACTGACAACGTTGACGCAGGAACAGCTAGGAAGCCATGGGAGACATAGTGGTTACAGGAGGACGTATACAAAATGCTTTGCCAGAGAGGCAGTTACACATGCACTGACATTTACGATTGTATCTTGAGATACAAATGATCTCGAGATAAGAGTTGTCTCGAAATTTTTAGCCCGAGATAACAGTTATAAAGTCATGCATGTCATATCCAAAAAAATAAACACATGCATTTCACTTCCAGGGCTCTGTAGTAGTCAGCTCTGACTCAATCTCCTTTGGTGTCCTAACAACACCATACAGTTTTTTTTTGTTCTGGACCAGCACATGTTGACACTGGGTTGTGGCCCCTGTGACTGTAAACACTGACTTTGAGTGCACATTGAGTGGTCCCTCAACAGGACCTGTTAGCCATGGGAGGCACAATGCCCCTGGAAGTAAAACCTCTTGGATGATCATGTGTGGGTGGCCCCAAATGAAGACACAAAAACAGCAGGTGTAGCTCAGGAAGATGTGTCAGGTAGTTTAGATGGACGAGGACACTTGTTGTTGCAACCTCCCGATGCCATACGAAGAAGATATTCCCACTGAGTCTAACACCAAAACATCTATGTAGCAATGAGGGTGAAAAGGTCCCAGAAGTGGAAGTTAAATGGTTAAAAATAACAGGGTTCCCCCTTCTATTTTAGATGAATTCAAATGTCAATGTATTTATTGTTCATGGCGCTGAAAATCTGAATTACATTGAATGAAGTTTGTCTACCATCCCAGGTGAAGTGTTACCATCGACGAAGTCAAGCAGCAGAGCGGGAGGTGGTGTTCAGGGTTCAGTTCCACACGTGCACTGTTCATGGAGCCCAGCTGTGGTTTGGGAAGACTGAACTAGACGTGGCCTCCACAGGTGAGATGGATAACAATGTGAATAACACTGCTGTTTCCATGTGATTCAATCAGCTGTGTTCTTTACAAGACACTCAAACCTACTCTTCCTGAGTAACACTCAAGGATAGTTCTTGTCACTGGCCCGATGTGATGGATGAATGGATGGTGGATGGATGGAGATGAAAATGCACTTCTTTTTTGCCTTTCGTCTTGTATGAAACACAAACCTTCATTTTCGGCAGTTGCTTTATGCAAGTCAGTTGTCACGCTCAGGCTATTTTGAGCATAATCTTGTGACTGTCTGTGTGCAGATGACAGGTTTCCTCCTGATGCTTTGGTGGAGTTTATTTTCTCAAATGGGCCAGACAAACTAAAAGGTGAGTGTTTCTGAATTCACGGTTGTATTATTTATGTTGGAAATATCTACATAGCGTATAGTTTCTCTGTTATAAATATGTACATGTAGGTCAGCAAGCCAAGCCTGATGTTTTGGTCAAAGTCAAGAACAACACTTCAGACCCGGTGGTCAGATGGGATTCTTATGAGAATCTTCACCAGGACAGCACGGAGAGTAAGTAGAGTAAATACACAGCAATGGTCTTGTCGTGTAGAGGGATAGCTCTGTCACATCCTGCCACATAAAGTGTCCGAATGAGACTCTAACATTTCTTTTCTTCTGTTTTGCCAAGGCATTTCTCATACAAGAGGTCCTCTTGACGGGAGCCTTTATGCCCAAGTCAGAAAACGCCGTGGACCAGGTTCCACTTCTTCAGCAGCATCGCCCAACGGATGCCTGACCAGCAGCCCGACAGTCACGACGCACGTTCCCTGCAAACCCCAGTCAGTAATCTACATATCAGACTCGCAGCCTTCTGATCGTTTGGAAGATCACTCTGGTAAAGAACGCACCATGAGTCCGGTGAGGAAAGAAGAACATTATTCAAAGGCAAAAGAAAAAGAGAGGGAAACAGAAATTTTGGATGACGCCGACCCGTCGAGTCCTGGAGGGATGCGACGAGGGCCATCTTGTTGTGGTCGCGCTGGGACAAAGTGCGGCGACATGAAGTGGGAGAGGGAACGTGACCTTTGCCTCTCCAACAGCCATTGTCTTGGACGTTGTAGCAGCATCAAAAAACAAGCAAAGAGTCAAACTCTGCCCGCCATACCCTCCAAATCGGTGTCCCCGCCCCCTCATTTGGCTCATGTGGACCTCTGTCATCGTCATAGCTCTCATCCTTTGCCAGAATTACCATGGGAACGACAACCCGTACCCCTGCCGTGTCTTCATCGATCCTGCGTGCCGTATTCCAGCCCTGAGCACATTCACACTCACACTTTACCCACCCTGAACAGACTCTGCCCCGGGGAAGAATGCCACCTCCTCCATTACTCCAATCACGGTCACTCGTCTCACCTCTCCCAACCAGCGCTGCCCACAAGTCCTTACAGGGAGCTGTTCTTTGGCTCGCACACATCGTCATCTGGATGCGCCTGCAGAGAGTGCCGCAGCAGGCGAGAGCACCAGTCAGCCAGATCATTCCACCCGCAGCACCCTGACCAGCAAGTAGGATTACAAAGGACAAGAGAAGCCATCCCGTTATGGGAGAGTGAAAATCCATGGGAGGTGCCAAGAGAGTCGGAGTTCTGGCAGTGCAAACCAGCCATGCCGTCGTTATGCACCTGCCACCCCACAGCGGTAGATCCTGCCTTAAATTTGGAGCAGTCTAGATTTTCTCTTGGACCACCTCAAAACTACCCGAGCCCCCAGTCTCTGGTTGATGTTCGGGACGGAGCCAGCAGTGGGTATCACACTCCGCCTGCGCCCCGCCACTCCTGTCCCTGCACTCCTTACACGGCATCTCCAGTGGAGAGCCATGAGAGCCGGGGTTATGCTTCTGGGTATCAGTCAGGGTCAGCATCACCTTTGCCGGCAAGCAGTCCTTCTCCTGACAGAGGAAGAGGGCCAGACGTTTCCCCAGCTGGCAGAGACCCAAAGTACACAGACAGCCACATAGGTGAATATTAATGAAACCTTGGTTTCATTGGATTTGCATTGTGAATACAAATATTGTTCTTATTCTGCTTCATTTGTCAAAGGAGAAAATGCGAAGACATTCCGGGGTTCAGAGAATAAATCGGATTCCAATGACAGATCAAGCAGCCTTGGCCTGGATTCTGATCACGACTACACACTTATTGGTGGGAACAGCCCGACGCACTCAGGCGGCAGGTGGGGTTAACACAATGTAGAAACATTCATAAACATTTACATGCAGTGTTAAGAATCAAATCACACTCATGTTCAAACATGATTGAGAGTGTTGTCCTTCACCTGGTAGTTTTACCCCTGATGATCCTGACTCTTATAAGATAGCTCGATGAGAGAATCCTCATGTCTGGGGTGGCTCTGAAAACAGTCAGGGCCGACAAGGGTAAATGTTTAACATGTTCAATATTTTGGATCAAACTCTTGTGTTGTGGGGAGAACCGATTGATCCCGACCCAAACTGTGACGTGGAAGGGAGCCAAACAAAAAGCGATCTGACAGAGAAACAAGGAAGCAGAGTAGGATGTTTCGAGGTTTATTGAAATGCTGGCAATAAAAACCTGGCTCCAATCTGCAGCGTCCTCACATGGTCCTGATCCTGTCATTCAGTTATGATGCTGTTTCTTTTGGGATTCTTCAGTTGAAAAACCTGAAAGGTCTTCCATCACCCTGATGCACTTTCATTTTGTGAGATCCACCTCAGTTAATCGCGGGATCTTGTGAGATTTCTGGCTAGGAGGATGTGAAGTGCAGCGATGGGATTATCCATGACACCACACACCTAACTTATTTTGGTGTGTGGAACTCTGACAGATGAATATTTTGAAAATCCTTAAATCCGTTTTAGTTTACTGAAGGACCTACAAGTAACAAGAGACTCTAAGTTGTCTGTAAATCAGAGTGAAACCCTCCAGCCTCCTTTGCCTTCTATGTTACTGCTGAATCAGTGAAGTTACACAAGTACCTATGAACACAAACGTTAATGAATTTCTGTTTTTGCAGTGTGACTCCTGATTTCAAAGAACACCAAGCTACATCAGCAGATATAGAATCTCCAAGTGCCAACATATCGACCCACGCAACGCTGCCTTCCGTAGAGACAACCCAGAATTCTGATGGAAACGCCGCAGACAAAGCTCCGATGCCCGACAATATTGAGCCACCGCAGTCTTCCACCCTTACTGTGGTCACACCAGTGCAAGTGCAACTCAACGGTTCCACTATTCTGGTTGAGTCGCCGACTGACAGTAGCAAAGCCGAGCCGACTGCCAGTCTCAGCTCAAGCCCCTCCACTGCTTCTTTAAACTCTCCCATGGATTCTCCAGACCCTCCCCAATGCTCTCCTTCCAATGCTGACCTCGCAGGGCAGCGGCTGTCTTTAAACAGAGACAGTTTAACTGACACCAAGCCGCCATCCCCTGTGCCAGATGGATACAGCACACCAACCTTCCCCTTAGCCTCCTATTACTACCCGCTGTTAAACGTGCCCCATGTGCCTTACACTGGCTATACTGCTGTAACCATCCCTGCAATTCAGCCTCCACTTCCAGAGAAGAAAAGGCTTTCGTCGAGTCCAGGGGTTCTCAATGGACATGCCTCTGTTTGTCGTGTCGCCTCCGCACCGGCGCCTTCCCCTACGCACCATGTGACTTTCTCTGTGCGCGAGCAGAGGCGCGGATCTGCACAGTCCCTCAGCAGGGAAGAGGGGGACACCAGGGTCAATGCTAAGTTTGTCCAAGACAGCTCCAAATTCTGGTACAAGCCTGGGATCTCCAGAGACCAAGGTGAGGGTTCATGGGCCCACATGATTTTAACCTTGGGTTTGATTATGCTCATGATGTTTTTTGTTTTGTTTTTTTTATGATGATGGTCATTGTTTCTTACTTCATTAAATTCTCTGTGCAGCCATAGCTGTGCTGAAGGACAAGGAGCCAGGCTCTTTTCTCATCAGAGACAGCAACTCCTTCCAGGGTGCATATGGCCTCGCCCTCAAAGTGGCCACTCCCCCTCCTAATGCCAACATTGCACCAATGAAAGGTAAGTCTGGCGGCGCGTAAGCAGTCATAAGTCAGAATCAGATTTATTGCCATGGTCAGTGGGGATCCCACCAACTAGGAAAGCGCTTTGGAAAACATGCCGCCAAAAACAAATAAAATAAAACTGGTCACAAATTCATCAAAGTCACACATCGTGCCCCCATAGACCTGGACACCATGTTCTTCAAGAAATAACCACAATATTTTTGCAATTAAAACATACATGAACAAAAAGAGCAACTGATGTGAGAGGTCAGGACCCAGTCGGACTGAGAGAGCCAAACAATCACCATATATAAATGCTGTTAAATTGCATCCATATATTTAATATTGAATACAGCCGAATCAAATGAACGACCGGAATGTTTTACCTAAACAAAACCACAGTCATCAAATAAGCCACATTTAGCTGTAAAGCCTTGTGTTCTAAGGAACTAGCTTTCTGCTTTTAATTTGTGTTGGCTCTTCCTTTATGACAGCTTGTGTTCTCCTGCCTCACTCTCCTCTGCTCCATCTCAGGAGATCCTCTGGAACAGCTGGTGAGACACTTTCTCATCGAGACCGGACCCCGCGGAGTGAAGATCAAGGGCTGCCAGAACGAGTCTTACTTTGGTTAGTAGCAGTGGATGAAATTCATATAACCGCTTTGGAATGAGCGGATGCCTTGACCAGTTTGCCTTCTTTCTCATCATCAGGAAGTTTGTCTGCTTTGGTATATCAACATTCAATCACTCCCATCTCTCTGCCATGTGCCCTTCGAATCCCAGAAAAAGGTGATATTTCCCTTTCCAAATGCAGATATAACACCCCAAAAGCTAACATTTTAATTTCACTTCAAGTGAATTACTGCTGATGCACCAGAAGGTGTCAGAAGTCATAACATTATACAGCAGAAAGCGCCATCTGGTGGCCTCTGAATATCAGGACAATGTTTCTTGGCACCTCACCAACCCTTCACTAGACAGTTGGTGAATTGCACTTGTCAATATCGTGCAGTGCAAGAGTTGGAACGTGTTTTTTCATGAGCACTTCTCTTGGAAAAAGACAGCGGTGTGACTGATACGAGTGTTGTGTTTTAGATCTGGTTGGCGAGCTCCAGGACATGCAAACGGCAACAAGCACAAGCACTGCGGCAGACCTCCTTAAACAGGGAGCAGGTAGGACAGACAAAACTGTAGCTGCACTTTTGGCTCAGGCCAGAGGAGACTCAACAAGACTCATTTTGACATCTACTCCCACCTCTCTAATTTAGCCTGTAACGTGCTCTACCTGAACTCAGTGGAAACTGAGTCGCTGACCGGACCTGAAGCAGTTTCCAAGGCAACCAAATGCACTCTGGCTCTGAACCCGCGTCCAGTGGCCACAGTGGTTCATTTTAAGGTGTCTGCACAGGGCATTACTCTGACTGACAGCAAGAGAAGGTAAAGGCAGCTTCTCACCTGACTTCTCCGCTTAGCCCCTGCCTCACCACAAGCTCCCTGTCCACAGGCTCTTTTTCAGGAGGCACTATCCCATCAGTACCATCACGTTCAGCAGTCTGGATCCTCAAGACAAGAGGTGTGACTGAGTTTAATGACCTTATTCTGCCTAACAACATCTGTGTGTCCTTGGTGCTGCGCTGGCTTATATTTTAAATACTCTGAAAATATAAGTTCTGTGTATAATTTTGCTTATTTGGAGCAAATTATAACGCAAGTCTTTACCTGTCTTTCATGTGTCTCTGCATTTTGCTTCTGTGTGTGCCCGTGCTTCAGATGGACTGATAGCCCATCAAGCAAGTAAGTGCTTGTCAGCATGCGCTTCTCTCTGCTGTCGACCGCACGGCCTCTGATCCAGTCATATTCTTTTGAAGCGTTGGTGTAACATGGGCAAATATTGAACCTTCTCTTCATTCGTTTTTAGGATGTTTGGTTTTGTGGCCAGGCGGGCAGGATGCAGTACCGAGAACGTGTGCCACCTGTTTGCTGAGATGGACCCGGAGCAGCCAGCTGTAGCAATAGTCAACTTCATCAACAAAGTCATGCTGGGACCACAACTACGAAGATGAAGGCTGTGAATGGGACTCTTGAAGCAACGCGAAGTGGCGTGTTCAGCCATAAATTTGATCAATTGCACCATAATGCCAGAGCAGTGTTTACTCATTCACTCACTTCTATATTACTTTGAAACACAAGAAATATCTGCATTAAATTCCCCTTACACCTCAGTTGATGACACATAATTTAAAAAACTGAAAGTTGTTGTCACAGTTGCCACAAAATAATTTTCAAAAAATGTGTTTCCTTTTTTTTACATGTTTTATACATGTGCGATGATGATTGAAGCTCTTATCCTGAAAATGAATTAAGAAATTCAGCACATATAAATGTTATTTTCCTTATTTAAATGACTGCAAGTTGGTGAATTAAGGATATTATGAAAGTAATTTATTAGGTATTTGAGCCAAAAGTACCAACCAAAGTGTGTTTTTGTTTCTAGAATGAAGTAAGCCGTCTTATTTTTCAATACACTATTTGCATCACCAAAAACAAAGTAGGAAGGTTTTGTGGCTTTATAAGTTTGCATTCATGTTTAAACAACAAAGCCATTTGTTTAGTTTGCCAAACAAATATTTTAATGCAATTGCAATATTTAATAAATAATATATTTTACGCCTTTCACAAACTTGTCGTGTTTGATAATAAAATTATAAACCACATGGTTGTCTGTTGACTGGTCCACAATTAACAAGTCGTGAAAAAGTTTCACTAAACGTATAAGAATAACTAAAGTTCTTACTGCAAAAGATACGAGGTCCCACCGAGATTTGAACTCGGATCGCTGGATTCAAAGTCCAGAGTGCTAACCATTACACCATGGGACCGGCCACGCTCACGCGGTGATACCATAGCTACTTGTGCCTTTCCAGCGAATAATGTCTATTATTAATAATATTTTAACTCAGTAGGAGCGCCAAAATTAATCGAGGATCACCTATGCACAATCCATTTACTCGACTGTTTGTGCTACGCTAGCTACTTAGCATCAGGGATAGCAATGGGCGGGTGTTGAAACGTGGCACGTCCTGTTGTAATACATCATCGATGGATCATGTTATTGCCATCCTCCTCAATCGATCCATTTAGCTCATTGTTTTTGTGAAATGACATCGATGAGTCGGCTTGGGTGTGTTTGAACACCGACACCGACGGAATTTCAAAGTACTACCTCCATTCCTTAATAAAACCACAGAACCCGAGACTGGAACGCAACATTATATTTTCGTTTCGTATCGCACATTTATCGTTGCAGAAGTTGATCTCTGCGTTTCTTTTCCTAGAACCTCGGATAACAGCAACAGTCGCTGTAAGTAAACAACAAGGGTTGGCTCTCTTCCAGGGTTCAAATAAAACTGCTGGTCACTGTATTCATATTATCATTTCTGGAGACGGAAACATGGGCAGATAGTTTTGATGGTGTTCATTTTCAACGTCGCAAACGTAAAATGTTACATAAAATTTTCTGGGTCGGACTAGTTGATGCGCAGCAATATTCCAGATGCCCACCAGGGGGCGGGTTGAACTAACTGAAAGTTATCCTTCATCGGGAGAACCTCACAAAACCGTGTTTTTAGTCCGATCGTAAAGGCGTCAGTCCTTAGTTGGCTCTGCTGTAGTAGTAGCAGAGTCTCTGCAGAGATGATCAGTCTGGCTTTGCATTGTCAAAAGAGGGCCACACAGTGGCTTTTAGAGGACCTTTGCCTCACATGTTAAAAAAAAAAAAAAACATTAAAAAAAACATAAAATAATAATAATAATAATGCGTGCATCAAAATATGTGCAGCATGTGAAGCTATGGAAGCAGTGTGGAAGCATTGTTCTTCAGGAAGCTGCAAAGGATATGGCAGCAATGCATCATAGTACATCAGACGACCTCCTCCAAGTTTTAAACTGCAATATGTTACATGGAGATATTTACAAAAGCTGCCTGAGTTTGTCACTATTTAAACTTCTGTGATAAAAAGTTTTGTTTTACTGAACTTCTACTGAATGTATTTTTTCCCTTGATTCTGGTCATGATCACTTCTGAATTTGTCTCCAAAATGTTCAGAATCAGAATCAGAAAAACCTTATTAATTCCAAGGGAAATTGTGTTTGTAACATGCTCTGTACACAACATATCACAATAAATTAAAAATAAATAATATTATAAAGTGCAAAAAAAAAGTGATACAAAAAAGCTTAGAAAACAATGTGCAACAAATGCAGTTCAAGAACAGAAAATGTGCCAAAAAAAACCTTCATTGTATTTTTTTTCAGGGATAAAATGTATGTTTTTATTGCCACAGGAAGAAAGGACCTCCTGTGGTGCTAGGTCTTTGAGTTAGGTAGTCTCAGTCTGTTGGTCCATGTGCTTTTGTATAGGACCAGGAGCAGATGGAGGGGGTGGGTGATGTTGTCCAGGATGCTCCTTAGTTTCAGGAGCATCCTTCTCTTCATAACAGTCTCCAAGGAGTCCAGTTTCACCCCCACCACATCGCCAGTCTGTTGAGTCTGTTCGTGTCCGCCACCGTTAATCTGCAGCCCCAGCAAACCACAGCGAACAGAATTGCACTGGACACCACCGACTCATAAAACATCCTCAGCATTGTCCTGCAGGTGCTGAAGGACCTGAGCCTCCTCAAAAAGTAGAGACGACTCTGACCCTTTTTGTAAAGGGCCTCATATCAGATCACATTAAAATACCTTAAAGTGTCCCTGAAACGCCTCTGGAACGATGCCTAAATCCACAGCAGGAAATGATCATGCATTCTGTACAAAGGTGCTCCTGCCAATTCACAATACTAAACAAGCGTAACTCTAGTTCTAAGTGAATCAAAGTCAGAACCGGAAAGCGAGAATCCAGAACCAGAATGGAGCCTTTGTGTCATCACTGGAAGTGGATTCTGTCGGCGCACCTTTAGAATCCAGGTCAGAAAGTTCTTCATCTTCAGTATTTGAGAAGAAAGGGCAAAGCATTGCATGACAGCTGGATGATCCAATGGAGCCAGTGAGCATGGAAGCCTGTTCTTCTCAGCAATAGATGAAGAGCGTCATAAGAAACAGGTGAAGCAAGTTTAAAGAATGAGGGACGAGTGGCAACCATCTGCATTTGGCTGCTTTGCAGGATTATTTTGCCCTGAAAGTTTGCCTCAAAAGGGTTTTGACTACAAAACGCCCACGGTTTTTCCAATGTAAACGAACGGCAAACAAATGACAGCAACCTATCACTGTTGACCCAAACCCATGACTTGCTTTGTACTGCTGACCCTTCTGAGGAGCGTTTTACATCCATCTACACTAGCATTCAGTGTTGCTGTCCATCTCTGATCCGTTCAGACACTTCATCCGCTCACATAGTCGGAGTCGTCACTTCCACAACAACGTGGTTAGAATCACAACAAGGCCTTCGTTCACATTAACCTGCTCTTCTTCCTAAAAAACCATTGACAAATCCCTCATATTTGGCCAATATTTCCACCGCCTCAGAGCACAGAGCACCGGTGTTTGGTACCTCCAGTGACGTCAGAAGATGGCGCCGGCGTTTCACCCACTGAACCAGTCAGAATCACGATGGATTTTATGGTAGGAAATGGGGAAACCAAGTTCTATTGAATTGTTTTGTATACACGATGACATGAAAACTCAGTACTTGTAATACTAATTATGTATTGGTTGATGCTGGTGTCGGTGACTCTCTAAAGTCTGACTGTGTTCTCTTCATGAACTATGCATCACAAGGCACACTGCTGCTAAGGTAACTCATCTGTGGCTTCCAGACCAGAGAATGAAGCTCTGTTAATCAAGTGCCTGATTAGAAACACTGCTTCACATTCTTTGTTCAGGCTCCAGAAGCCGCACCAAAGCCAGATCTTCTGTTGCTCACAAATCAAAATCTTGGGAAGCATGATCATTCCGTAGCTGACAACTGTTGAATTTATGAATTGGACCCCTAGAGTACAGTATCTTCAAGAGTACAGTATCTTCAAGCTTTCAGTTATTTTGGCAGAATCATGACATACCTTCAGCATATGTAAGTTATTTTTGACAATGAGAAACACTTTCATGCTGACGGCAACTCTTGTTCTTCATAACTGGCCCTGCATCTGCGTCCTCACTTTGGGTATGACACACACAGGTAGAAGACGAGCAGACAAACTGACATATTATTCTGAAGCAGCACATTATGCAAGCAGTAACAAGATATCTGGAATACGGAGAAGAGTCATCAGCTTTGGAAGAACAGTTATGTGACCGCAAGGAAGTCTCAAGGCAAGATGAAAGGATGACTGGGGAACAGTTGACCAGGAGGCAGATATAAAATACAAGTTGGGAGCAACCATACAACTTCAAACAAGAAAACCGAAGGATCAGACATGGCACCTTGCCCAGAGGAGAATAAAATGATAACCAAGTTAGATCTCCAACTGATGCAGCACAAATGACAAGGGTAGCTGGTAGAAACTCAGAAGCCAGGAATCTGATGGAGTCATGTCGAGGAAATGAATCAGACATTGGGGCCGGAGATCTGGAGATGCACCAACCAGTGCCTTGAAGGATGGAGGAACTGAATGAGGAACTCCAGGGGGGTTGACCCAACTGGAGCAGAGAGATGGAGGAGGTCATGTCAGGTCAGGTTCCTGGTCTGGAGCCTCATACATACATCTTCTATTCCGCATTGTCCTCCAGAGGAGGATGGCAGGGGGAGTTGTGCCAATCTCAGCATCAACGGGCGAAGGGCAGGGGACACCCTGGATAAGTTGCCAGTTCATCACAGGGCAACACACCTAAATACAAACAACCATTCGCTCACACATTCACACCCATGGGCAATTTAGAGTGCTCAATAACCTGAACCCCAAATGAGCATGTTTTTGGACTGTGGGAGGAAACCGGAGAACCCGGAGTAAAACCACGCACACACAGGGAGAATTATAGATTTAGATTTTTAAACGACCTCTATTGCCAAGTCAACGTTTTATGTTTTTGTCTGAGATGAAGATGCTCAGAAAAGCAGTCAGGTGTATGGACGCGTGAACAGAAATGAACATTGTGCTGCAGAACAATGTAAAAGATCTATCGATGCGATGCTCTCATCAGTTGATCTGGCCGGATATTTACTGCAGGGAATGCACCTCGTGGCTCTTTCCATGAAAGCTGCTCACATAGGAGAGGAATGCATGTGATGCACAGTCTTGTCATGTGACCAACGATGGCTTTTTTTTCTTTGTATCCCATGTGTCTCGTGTTCTAACGTACGTATAAAGCTGTCAGTCAAATGGAACTTGAAAGTTAGTCACCGTTTTCTTTTTAATAATATGCACTCTGGAGTCTTTCCATTGTTAGGAGGTTGTGTTTGAAGGCACAATAATGAACACATTAATGTCATCAACTTCTGCTCAGAATACAGCTGTGATGATCAAAGCATCAACTACCAACCTGAGCTGATCTTAGAGTTCAGATCCATGTCGTCTTTTATTCATCCTGATACAAAAGCTTTGCTGATGACACTCAGGAGTGCTTTGGCTGGGACACCATATGAAGCATAAGAACACCTGTGTTTATTTAAATATTTCAATGAAAATTGATGTTGTTACTTGTACTGTTAAGGCGTGGTGCTCCTGCTTGCTTGTAAAGTACCTGGTGATTCCAAATCTGTCCTGGATCAGTGATGTTGCTTTTTAATTGAATTGTTAGGATTGTAGACAACTGTGAAGGCTTTAGAAACTCCCATTGTAAACACTGACTGCCATCGGTTTCGTGAATCAAAAGTCTTGGATTTGGTGGTTTCAAGTCAGCAAAGCCTTCTCGTGTGGTGCAAGAGCATCTGAGGACACAGTATAACAAGGCCAGGAAACATGCTTGACTTGGGTGACGTGGATCCAAATGAGTCCCTGTTGGCAGAACGGTGTGAACTGGTGTCGGTTTCAAACTTGGAGGCGATCCAACAGGACAAGGATCAACTCTACATCTATGGATGTAAACATGTCTGTGGACCTTGGACATCCTGCAGAGTTTCCTATGACCTTAATTGTTGTCAGGTTTTGCAGTTTCTCAAAACAGAAGTGACAAACACTGACAGAGTACTGGACAATGGTGTGAACGTTTGGCCAGTCACTCCCGGGTTGTAACCCAGGAGAGTGGAAGAGTGGATTTTTTTGTTACACTTATTAGTATAGTGTGGTTGGTGGAAAAAGTGTGTTTATAAGTAAGTGCTGTTACTTGATGACATTGGTTTTGTCACATTATTTGGCAACACTTTACAGTGGGGAACACATATGAACTACTACCAAGTCAATTACCTTCTTATTAACGGTTAATAACCAGTAATTATAATGTTGCTTAAAGTTCACTTTCACTGACCATTTCAAGGAAAAATATGACTGACTGAAAAGGATGCAAAGTGGTATTTTATAATGATTAATTACAGGGTAATATCCTGCTTTATGTATGGTAATATATATTCACTATTGTAAAGAGATGTAAAGAGAATAAAGCACAACTTCAATGAGTGAAAATATTGAGCAATCATTCTGATTCACTCTGTAGACCTCATCAAATCTATACATTGCTTTTTCGAAGTTGCAAAGAGACAGATAAAATATGACATCTCTGGAATATGCAGTAGAATGTAACGTCTCTGACACCATGCAGTTTTCTCTGACACATCACATGCCTATGACGCAGATTCCAGAACTGTCAGATTATGTTTTAGCTGCACAGAGCACATGCCAGCTCGGGAACAATGAGTTAAATGCAGAACCCATTTCCTCACTGTCCCAGGTTCTCCTCGCAGCCTGCCGCAGACCTTAACTGGGAGAGGATATTCAGCACCGGATGGGGCCCACCTCCCTTTTCTCTCGTTCCCCTTGATATCTGTCCCCTTTACAGTGTTTACGTTGCAGACACACCCCTGGCCTTCACCCCGGCCCCCGACACTAGCCCAAACAGCATATACACAGAGCCGTTTCCCTCACATTCCAGAACATGTGCGCAGCCCAACAATAGACAGAATACATGTAAGCGCACTGAAGGGGTGAAACAACACGAACAAACACCGTCACAGATTGCGTTTGTTTTGCCGTCTGTCTCATGCATTGCGAATGTATGGCAACATGGCCATGCAGCGGCGTCGCCTGCCAGCCTACCAGTGCACTGCAGAGTTGACACACCCCTCCGACACAATCGCCTGACTGCACACGTTTGATAAGTGTCAAAGAAACAACGTCGCTGAAGTCACCAAACTGCATGATTTGAATCGGGGCGAGAGCGTGTACGCATTTCACCAGCGTGACATCGAATCTGGTACAGTATCGCGCTGTTTTCTCAAGAATGAGCGGCTCAAACGCCTCGGTGGCAGAAAAACAAAGACGCTTTGATGCAGCGGGGACAAACACGACCTCACTAGTGTGATTTAAAGCGATTGATTCGCCGCAGGGCAGCCAGTGTTCGGCGCGGTGACGCCCCGCTCCTCGTTGATTCACAGATCCGAGTCACAAGGATGCTGCTTTAAACCTCACGCGGTCAAAGTTGTTTACCTCTTCGTTACCTCTGACGTCACGACACACCCCTATTTGAGGGGCGGGGTCTGTGATTGACAAGCAGTGGCACGGGCCAATCGAGCGCTCGCTGGCTCTAAACGAAGCCAATCATCGCTAAGAAGACAAGCCAGTCCCCCTCGTGATTGGTAACCAGAGGGGCCGGGGGGGAAATCCCTCGCTGCTGTCGAGGTCCCGAGGAGGGGGCAGGGGGCGGTGCAACCAAAAGTAATGGCTATCTATTTGGGTCCTGAAGAAGGAGGGATATTTGTCGTCGCCCCACGGTAGGTCCAATTTAGTTCGTGTAGCGTAAACGCCTTCGTTTGAGTGTCAAGGACACCCCGCTGCGTTCGCGCAGTTTCTGCGGTGGATGGTCGCCGCACGCGGTCGGCTCGAGTCGCTGGCTGAACTTGGCGCCGCGTTTTAGGGTTAACGCAGCCTGCTAACCACGCTAGCGCTAGCTACTACCAGCGCTGCTGGCGGAGCCGACGTCTGGAAGGGCGGACGAGTTTCTCCCCGGGTTGCCTTACCGTCCCGAGTTCAGCACAAACGCCGCCCCGGCCGCGGAAAGACTCGGGCAACATGGGGCGGACGCTCGCTGGCTCAAATGCGGAGAACTAAAGTGGACTGAAGGCAAAGCGGTCTTCATGGGGGAAAAAGTTAACGCTAAGGTACGAGACTCGGCTGCACAAGAGGAAACAAAAGTCTTAACAACAGACACTCGGGGAAATCTTGTCACGAAAAAGAGCCGTAGCACGCCAAACGCGTGTTTGCTTTTTTAACTTCGCGACTTGTAACGCCTGTGCGATCATTAACCCACAGCGTGTAAGTTGAAAACAGTTTAGCGTTACATAAACAGCAACTGCAGGTCAGGTACGGGGGTAAAGGCCCGCTCGATGACTTGTGACATACCGTCTGCTCTTGTGTTCAACAGGATTAACAACTTCGGATAAAGTGGAGAACGGCTTCAACTCTAACTCATTGAGCAAGGAAATGCTAAAACCTCAGGTGAGACGTCTTCATTAAACTGTTTTTGTATCGTCCCCATGACGCAATAGTGCTCAGTTTCACCTTTGACACAAATTGTTCTGAGTTTCCATAACAAAGTTGCTTCATATTCCAGGGCACGATATTATGCTGCAATTACAACTTTCATGCGAGGAGTGTATATTATGATTATTAAGATTATTAAGACTAAGATAGCTCTCCTTTATTATTCCATTATTTTATATTTTATGTATTTTTTAATCTTTATTTTAGTTGAATGATATCTAAAATATATTGTTGGTACAGTTGTACAAGTTTGTTTTTTGTCCTGTCTGATATTTGATTTTTGTTTTCCTTCCTTTCTTTTTACTTACTTATTTCTCTTCAAACAATAGGTGCTGCTTAAAAAAGTATTGGTCTATCTGATTATCTGGCAATCTGTTAGAATGAAACGCTGAAGTGGTTATTTTGTAAAAGCTATAGTTTTAATTATCTAAGCATATGTATAGCTTTATGTTTTAAAAAGAAATATCTCTCCAGATATTCCGATATTCTCATGATGACCAACCCTATATGTTCACGACATAAATCTTGAGCAGCACTATGAGTACTCATAAAAATCTGGATTTATAGGTCTTAACTTAATAGGTCACAAGAAAATTTGGTGAGGCAGTAAAATTGAGGATCCATAGTATTGCTGTAACATATAACTAACTCTAATTTGGTTTTATTTTTATTCTCTGGAAATTATCAATTCCAATACAAAAAAAATCATAATTTTCTAAAATAATTTTACATGAACAGAAGCATTATAAGGCTAAAATCAAAATAAAATTGGGGAAAGCATTCAAAAAAAAATCTTATATGGGTGTGTACCTTCCCAGCTGGTCCATGTTGTAGCAGACTTCTCATCTGTTTTTGTTGTGCAACCTAAGTAAGATGACGTTGATCTCAGCAAAGGGACTTCACTTTAAGCCAGTACACTTTTATAACATTGTATGTTGCAGTTGCCATGCGCAGATTAAATACTCAGCAATCTGCCAGCATATCCGATTCACTTATTTGAAAGGCAGTTAAGTTGTTATATGAATTGTATATGTTATATGAAAAAATGTTGAGTTGTGGCAATGGCTAGTGGACATAGTCGACTATAATCAAGAAATTAAATTTGTTGCTGACAGGTTTATTAGGCAACTGGTCGCGACGTCACTGCACAATCTGCAGTCAGAGCGGAAATGGCTTAAATACAGGACAGTAGTGACCCAAAACGCTGAATGTATGGGACACATCAAAAGGGCACTTACCTCTCACATCACATTTTCGAAATTAAAAGTCAAACAAAGTATTTCCATTAATTTGGATACATACATCTATTTATTCATGTTTATTTTAGTGGACTAGGCGTATAATCATTAAGGTAGTCAGTAACTAGTCGACAATCAAAATAATTTGTGAGTTGCCCTAGTTGTGGAACAGGTTGTATACTGGTGACTGACTTGAATTTTCCTTTGTGTCGAAAGCAGTGAAAGCTTTCCTTTTGATGCTTGTAAATCAAAGTTAGCCACCTGATGTTCATTCATCATGTTAATAATCTGAATAATTTATACCAAGCAAGTGACTGGAACCAAAATATAAAGAGTCTTAAAGATGTAACATTTTCATCAGCTTTGGGCACGTTCATGTTTGCTCGCCATCCTGACCAGCTAATTCTCCAAGGAAAACCAAAGCATGGGAAAGCTTCTTTGACTGAGCTACCGATTGATCATCCTCAGGAGAGAAAGGCTGGTACAGTCCATTAGGTATCCTATATGCCGTCACCCCTCCCCCTTTTGTGAATACAGTAATTGGTTGCTTCCTTTCACATGTAACCCTATAGAAAGAAAGAGGCTGCTGTACTTAACTGTAAAGACCCTCTTCTCTGTACGCTTGTCATTTTCATCTGTGGCAAAGCACATATGTACATTAGCCTAAGAAAACAATTTCATGTCAACGTCTTGCTAATATTTGTGGCTTCTCCATGGTGGATGGTCTCTTATCCAAAACTTCAGTTGCTTACAATTCATGAAGACACATGTGTGGAGTCATTATTTATGGATAGCATTGGTTCTGATATAATCAGAATTACAAAATTAAAGTTGATGTGAGTAAATGAGTGAGTACATTTGATTAAAAAATGTTTATTTTCCACATATTTGCTATATATAGACCTTTCATGAATAATTGACAACAATTTTATGCTTATGTAACTTAGCCATGTGATGACTTGACCCACTGTGGCTTCATGTCGGTGGTCTGACCAGTTCTGTCCTGTTGTCTCAGTGTGTGCTTGAGAATGTCCGATCTCTGTTAGATTCAGCATAGACATAAACAGGACTTTCGGTGTGTGTCGAGTGGGCCTCTCCCTGCCTCTTCTCTTTCCCCTCTCCAGAGTCCAGCAAGGGGCCCTGTGTAAGGGGGTAGGCTGCCGTCACTGCCTCTCTCTCCATTTGCAGGCCAGCAGAGTGGGGCCTGGACAGGGGGAGTATTGCATAGACCATAGGGTTGGACATAGAACTCCCACCCCTTCCACCCCATTTTAGCCCATCCTGTGTGGGGCACAGGTCACCTTGTCATGTGCTATTACCGCTGCTGTAACTTGCTCAATGTGAAGGTAAGAAAAGAGCAAAGGATAGAACAGAGGAGTGGAGGTAGAAGGAGTGAGGGACCCTCAGGGATCGAACTGTCAGCAGTATAGCTGTATTTACACTTCATTTATCTAGGCTTTCCATGAAATAATCTTTGGATACGCAAACCTCCTTGTCTTATTTGAAATGAGCATTACGAACCTATGAACCATTTTACATATTTGTGCTCAAGATTGCCACCCAAAGCAACATCTGAAGTACAGCAGCTCATACTTTTCATCCTTCTTGTAGTTTCCCCCATTGAGACTAACTTTGGAATCATGTAACAATTCAGATTAGTCTGTGGCATTGAATCATGTGATGCCGACTGATGCCGATTGGCCAGCGTCAAAGGGCCTCCTACATTCACCTCAGCGTTCCGCAACTTCCTCTTTTTTTCCCAGTGTTGTTATGTGTCTGGATGTGATTCTAACGTTGACGCTTATATGTTGGGATGTGGTTTGCAAGTTCATTGCTAGCATTCTTGGGACATAATGCCAGAGGGATTGTTTGAATTCCACGTTCACTCTTCTTTTCTTAATACACGGGTAAAATGAATTGCTGCTGGGATCCTTGAGTAGCATTGCTGTAGCCTGCATGTCCTCGATCACATTTACCTTAAGTACTTTAGTTGTGATAACTCTTCTTAATTTGGCTTCTTAGATGTGATAATGTTGAGTTTGATACATTTTGTCGGCAGTGAATTAATCTACACAGATGTGCTCCTCTGAACTCAGGTTTCATCTGTGTGCTGAGAGACCAACCAGGTATCCAACTGTAGACCACAGGGGTCCCTTTCTGTTTTGGTATTCACATTCCTTGTCGGTGCAAGTTCGGCGCAAGCTTTTAAATAATTTATTGATCGTTGACAGCTCACATCCCATTCAAACAAAAATATACATCTGTTAGTGCACTTTTTTTAACATGCCTATCAATTTGAAAGATGTGAAACGGTCATGCAAATGTTCTTCATTTTTTTTAGTTCTTTTCTAGCTTGAAGATATTGAAAGAGCAACGTGTTCATGCACTTTCAAACTCGCAAAAATTGCACCGGGCAGCATCACAGTAGTTATACAAGCCCTGCTGCAAGCATGGAGCTTACTTTACGCAAGCAGATGGTGTGCACCTGTAACTTTAATCTGATCAACATTTGAGGGTTTGTTTCACCCATAGAGTATGACCTGAGGGTGACGCTGTTTTGTGATAGTATCATGTTGTTTCATGATAGTCTTTTCTGAGTTGCTTCTAAGGCAGAAATGAGGCTTTGCTACACAGCAACTCTTCTGTGCTCGCCTGTAGACGACATGCATTTTCCTGATGTTCATCATTATTTTTTCGCTGAGAATAAAGAAGCAGAAAGGAGTCTGACAAGGTGTAGTAGCAGTAGATTTGTCGATCAAACAGACACAAGTTTTGTCAAGCTTTACTGTGGTGTCCTCTTTATTGCTCGGTGGAAGATGTGATCTTGTGACCGTGAGTGGCTGTAGTGATGCACTCCTCACAGGTTGTCGCTTCATCCTCATGTAAAATATTTTTAATAACCTGTGGTAGCTAACATTGGTCTGGTAGTATAAGTTGAAGGAATGCATCAAGATACAGTAGAAAGTCAATAGAAATATCTTAATTGTGTTCAGTTTAGCCAACCAGCAACGATAACTGCAGATCGTATTGGATGACAAAATAACTGACATAAGAAAAACATTCTTCTGTCAATATAGACACTACTTGGATAAAAATTACGATCACAGTATATACTTTCCTATGTAGAGTTTTCATCATACTAAAACTCTGATTCATTTCAAACAAGGTTTATGTTTAGAATGTGAAAATATTACAACTTATAACACCTTTTTATTCATTTTGAGGGAAGAAGAAGTCAGCACTGACACATTTATTTATAACCAGCATGTAATTTAAGTAGCAGGTTATATTTAGAAATCTTAAAAACTGCAGGTAAAAATAAGCTGTCACTTCGAATTCTTAGTAGGGTCTTCTGCGGAAAGTTAAGATGGCTGTGAAGGTGCGTGTGCTTTTCTTAGTATCTTTCCCATATATCTGTCTGATTTTACTACTTTGTCTGCCCACTATACTCTGCTTCACTACAGTGGGATGTTCGGGTCCTCTCTGCAAACTCACAAACTTCACACACATACTGACTGTGCAATGTACTCCATTTGCCACAACAGCTGATATCTGTTCTCTCGGGTTTGAAACAGAGTTTTGAAATTTGTTCTGGAGGTCGTAGCTGATGCATTGATGGATGGGTATTTAAATGAATAGCTCTGATATCTGATCCCAGCCATGTTACTAAATATACTGAATATATATACTGGTATTCATTGATGTCCGTGTGCAGTTCACTCCTGTCCTTTGTCTTGTGGTTTCAAGTGAGATTTTACAAGTCTTCAGTGGTTGTGTGACACAAAATCTGTGACATTGTCAAATATGTCAACTCAAGCTACTGAACTAACTTTTTCCCCCCACTGTTCAACTACATTTTAGTGCAAGCTGAGTACAATTTCTAACCAATCATTCCAAATCCAAAATAATGAGTGCACCTACGAATGTGAGCACTGACACCAGCTAGAATATCAGCCTCCGGACTTGGACTCTGGTGTCTCTCTCAAATCTTTGCTGCGTATTGGAGGTGCATTATGCAACAGCTCAAGTTATTTGACCTAACAGTAAAAAGGTCTAGAAAGGAACTGAAAAACCTCCACTGTTGAACAGTAAGGGTCAAACATGTACACATATTTTTCATGGCTTAATCGTGTCAGGTGTTTCAAGTGCTCAGTTAGGTGCTTACTCACAAGTAGGAATGGAAATTGTTTGTCAGTCTGTTCACTTTTTTGAAACGGGGAGTCCAAAGCCACACACCCTGTCCATTTCCCTCTAGAGGCTACATGTCAATGACTGCCTATACAACTTGCTTTGTAAAAAACAAGCCTAAACCTCTATTGGTACAAAAATAGCTTTTTATAAAAACAAACATCTGACTCAAATAATCATTAACAGAGAGACACTTTCAGATGCAGGGGTCTCCTGGGCAGCTGTTTTACTCAGCTGACCATGATTAATGATTTTTCATTTATAATTATTGTAATATTTTTATTTATAATTAATTTATAATGATTCTTTCCCATACTACAACCTAAATTTTTATGGTTTTGTTAATCCTCTTTTATATATTTATCCAAATGTAGCATCAGCTGTGAATCTGTTTTGTAAACTTTCACACATTTAAACATTCATTCATCCAAACAATATATATATGAAGGCTAGAACCATGTGAATTTTGATCCCTGTTAAGCTATTTTGCTCGCAAGTGCTGTGTGATCCTCTGCTGAATGGCACTGGGGAGCGGGGGGAGCATCAATGCCAAAATGCTCCTCCAATTAAATCAGAATCAGAAAACTGCATTAATCCCAAGGGAAATTGTGTTCGTAACATGCTGTGTACACAGCATATCACAATAAAATGAAAAAGAAATATTACAAAGTGCAAACTGATCTGGAACTGATCAGCATTTCTTACTCTCATCAGTGCCAGACATCCCATCAATCGCAGCGCTTCTACTGGGGTTGGACAAAACATTGGAAACACCTTAAAGCTTTTTGAGCTCTAGCTAGACTATTGGACTTATAAACCCTGTATGCAACGAATTGAATAGCCAATTATAGTGGTCTATGTCGACTAATTGTTGCATCCTTAGTCGCAATGGAATGTGTAAGTAAGTAAGTAAGTAAGTGAGTTTACACAACTGGGAACTCAACTCTGAATATTTGTTTGTTTTGCACAGGGCTGTAGGTTTGCTGTGCCATCATGCTGTTGAATCAGGTGTCCCTTGAAAGCAAGTTGTCATTTTCCTCTGTTTTCTCTTCTTATCTGTGCACAGCAACTTCTTTTAACAAACCGTGTCTTTTGGAAACCTTGTCCTAGTAATAATACTAAGAAGGGTCAGTATTATTGGTGAATACATTTACATTTGAATCTGGAGTTGTACTGCACACTACTACCATGTTGAAATCTGTTTACTGTTAGACTTCTCTGAAAGTGTCACGTGATCGTGATTACTATGTGCGGTGATGACTCCTTATTTGGCTGATCCTTCTTTCATCTGAGCAGACGTTTGGAGAAAGTTTCCTTGTATTTGTTGCACGCTGTTGGAATGAGCTGATCTCTGGTTGAATAACCTCGTGAATAATTTAGATCCCTATCAATACAACTGCATTTTGTCTAATGGGCTTGTCAAAGCTGAATGGTATCACAGATGAGTGACTTCACGGATCAGCCGTAGTCTGGTTAATGCTTGCACTTTCCAGCTGGTTTGTACAGGACTTCTGGGTCTGTTGCGTTGCATGGTAAAGACATTCTTGTCCTTTACTCGTCCCATAGTGGGGAAATTCAACAAAATTACATGCAAAACCTTGCTATGACCAACACAAAATGTGATACAACATATAAACACAAGCCATGCCTATATATTACGGTGATGTATGAATGGATGCATACATTGATGTGACTAACATGTCCATATTTGAATGTTGAACTGTAAAAAGAGATATATTTAGCCACAAAGAGGTATTGACTTGAAACCTTGTAAACATAATCATAATCATCAGTCACTCAAAATCAGAAAGGAACACAGCACCGCAGCACAAAAAAGCATGAACCCAACGCTAGTCATTTTGTTGAGGGGGACGCAACCACGTACATGACACCAGTGACGAAGAGAGTGACCAAATGAGGAGCAAACATGAAACATGGCTCACACGGTCCAGATTATCTTTAACTGTTGTTGAACCGGTCCTGTTTAGGTTATTCTGCGCTACTTCAACGGCATGGCACCTCTGTGCTTGGTGCAGATTTTCGACCATGGTTTCGGCAAGATTTATTTTTTCAGCTTTTGCAATTCAAAAATAGCATTCTGTTATATTACGATGTCAATAAAATCGTACTGGACTTTTTTTCATATTTAGCTGTTGAATATCTCGACTGATATTTAGTGAATGCAGATGAAGAAATCAGGTGTATACAGATAATAGTACCCTTAACAAAGCTTGAACATTATCCTTGCTTTATATCCCTGCCTCCCACAGTGAAATATAGTATAAAGGTAAAGGCTCCCCTTTGAGGTCATAGGAAATGGATGTGTCGATCAGCCCTGGCTCTCATCCAACGAGACTGGATTTTTGAAGCAAGCTTTTTCTGTCACTTTTTCTTCTTGGAAGTTTGTAAATGAAGCCGTAGTGCCTGATGGTTTTCTCTGATAGCGTTGTGTTCTACTTTGTTAATCACTTTCAACTCATAGTGACTCCTACTGATCCTGTACACTGATTTGCTGCCCTGTGGCGTTAAAACAGAGTATCACGGAAGTAGCATACGGCAATTATGATCAGTGTCATGCTGTGAATGTTGATGGACTGGTCTCCATACTGTTTACAGCAATGGTGACTTCACTCTTTACCTTGTTCTTCAGCGTGTTTTTGATAGTGCTTTATGATTATGTTACATTTTATATGTGATTTAATCCTGATGAAGCATTGGCTGAACTTGCAGCATGCACCCTGATCTGTTTTTGTTCTGTGAGACTTGTACGATGAAGGGATTGGTCGAAACATATTAAATTATTCATCTTATATTTCTTGTTTGATTTGTGACTTCAGGTTTAATTTCACCCCCATCCCGCTGGATCTCACTTCCCTTCATTTGCTTCCGTTGTTCTGTTGCAATTGAGTCAATGTTAATGTTGAGAATACCAGCTTTGTGGAAAGTACAATGATTGTTTGTTTATGTGGATGTCTGCTTCACAGTGACATGCCTGTTTTCCAGTCACAATACTCGTAAGTGATAGAAGGGAACTTTGTGGAATGAAATGTGTCTCACATTTTGCTGTTGAAAATCTGAAGCAGATCCACTTGTGTCTGAGTTCCCGAGTACTAAAACTTGGGTGTGCAGTAATACAATTCTTAACACTACGTCATTCCAATTGTCATTTATTTATGTGGTCTTCATGCGTTAATGCTGAAATGTCTCTCATTTTCTTGTAGTGATGGAGTCCACTGTTGTGAGCACGTCTACTTTGGCCCCCGAGGAGTTTGACAGGAATGTGCCTCGGATCTGTGGCGTTTGTGGCGACAAGGCGACAGGCTTTCATTTTAATGCCATGACCTGCGAGGGTTGCAAAGGATTTTTCAGGTAGGTGAATGGACACAGTGTCAGCGAACTAGCGCACCGGCTAAATTGAATTGGATAGTTCGCGTTTACACATTGTGTGGAGGTTGCATGGATTGCACGAGGGAAGACGACCCCCAGCGAAAACAAAAAGCTCATTGAAAGTTTTTGACATGCACATTAGCATGCATGCACATGTCTACACTTGCAGTCTCATGTTCAAATCATGAGGTGCAATTTCGGACTAAGACGTGCAGTTTGGTCTGAAGTTGCTATTAAAATGACCATTCTTTACATGTAGCAGAAACCTTGACATGTATTAATGTTTGCGAATTTAAATCGTCCTGCACTCTATGAAAAGTAACTTAATGCTGAGACTGGGCAGCAGACAAATTACAGGGAGACATAATTGTCATGTCAACACCTACATCTTCTTCATCTGTACAAAATAAATGACACGAGCCTTTCCTATTGTCTCCCAGGCCTTTTTATAAAAAAAAATTATAAAATGAAAATCTGTATTCTATTTTATTTTATTGATTTTGTGTAATTTCACTGCGAATTGATGGACATTTGAAAATTGTAGCTAGTTTTGTCGCTTTGTTTTTTGTTGAAATAGGTCCATCTTAGAAATGTTATCAAAGCCATAAAAATATAACACACTTGAAAGGGTTATGGTGTTGTATTGAAAACCTTTTCACTTAATTTGGGTATCAAGACATGTCTGATGAGCCACTTGGAGGAGACAAGAACCATAGCAAAGAACTCCAATCTCATGCAACTTACAACATTGTGGCAACATCAGGTTTGTCCTCATAGTCTATGGTAATGTTTGCTGTGTTTTGTTTGTGTTTATATCTGAGAGCTAACTGGTTTTATCTCTTTTGAAACGTTCATGATGAAAGTTATTAGTGGAGTTGGTCCCCAACATAATCACTTGTTTATGTTGACAATGTCATTGTTTCACATCTCTTGGAGAACACCGTATTGACTGCTCTGCCAGTTTTATTTAGGGGTTGAATTGAGCCGTCTGTCAGCTGCTCCCAATGTATCTCATGTCTCTTAGTTTACTTCAACTATGGACCAATGTTCCCTCTAATTTTTCACGTGTCTGAGCAAGCACTGTGAGCAGTCCCTGGGACCACTGTGAGCAATTGGTCGATGTCGGCTGTTGTACTGCTGTAATAGCATGTAGTACGGATAGGCGATATGGACAAAAAATATGATAAATGTCATCATTTTGGCGATAACAACAAATTACATATGTTGGACACACTACAGTCTGTTGACACTGGAGATTGTCTCCAACATCATCATTTGTTTATGTTTAGATATAATAGTCAACTGTTGAGATGAGATATTCAATGTTTCTTGTCTCTCATAGAACCCGGTCCTAGTCATTGTAATTCACCTGTACAGCTTCAACTGGTTGGTTGGCCACTAAAGACAATCATCTTCTGTTGTCCAAATTATAGGTTCAGGTCCACTCTTGTGTTTGAATCCATCATTTTGTCAAACGCCTACTAGTTGTCTTGTCTGTGTGAATATTATGTTATTTGTTTGACCTCGACTTGTCAACTGTTTCATGATGATGCAGTGACAAAGTAGTAGGATAATTGTAGTTGTAAATATACAGCAGTGTCCAACAATATTGCTTCAGTTATTTAACCGTGTTATTGACAGTGATTCAACGGATTAAAGGATGTGCAGTTACGTATCCATCATCTAGTTTTTCAGCATCACCGCAGTGCAGCTGGAACTTTCTATTATTGTGTTTTGATTTTTTGGCATTGCCTAACTGAAAACAAACATGATCCCATCATCCATTTAGACGCAGTTGTTTAATGGTGAACTAATGAAGAGTTCTCCTACAGTTTGATCCAGCTTTGATGGATATTCACCCCTCAAAAGCCATTGAAGACAATGTTCATCTGCTCCAGTGTAACCAAAACAAAAATGCTGAAATATGTTTCACCCCTGTCTTTCTTTGTGGTTCATATTTATTATCTATTAACTTGAACTTGACATTACATTTCATTTCAGACGCAGCATGAAGCGTAAGGCCTCGTTTACCTGTCCCTTTAATGGCAGTTGCACCATCACAAAGGACAACAGGCGCCACTGTCAAGCATGTCGGCTTAAACGCTGCGTGGATATTGGCATGATGAAAGAATGTAAGTGCAACAGGTGACTGACACAAAGTGTTGTTGTGCACTCTGCACCTGAGCTTTTACGGGAAGTTCAGAAATGGTCTTTGGGAGGTGTGCGTTTTTGGCAGTCATATTAGGGGTGCCACATCATAAGGGTAGAACTGCTCATAAATGTTTGTTCCTGTGCTCAGAGGAACAAATTGGGAGCACACGTTCTTCCTTGGTGAGTTCACAAAGAAATACTAATGAAGGAAATGGCAAGAAAAACGCAACAGAAACATTGAAATGCAAGCAACGTGTGTTCTGTCCAGGGATATAGTACGGGAAGAAATTGTCTTGTTGTAGACAATTTAGGGGATACATGATTCAGCTTTATAATAATGCTATAATAAAGCTTTATAAAAATGTCCACCTATTTACCAGTTATGAATCCGAAAATTTAGTTTAGTGTAGTTTTTGTAACGCAACATACAATTTAATGAAAACAACTTTAGATTTTATTTGATTGCATCATCAAGGTGGCCCTTTTTTCTGAAACAATGTAAATAAAAAAAATGTAATGTAGAAGCACTGTCTTGAAGTTTCACTTGTTGGCCAACCTGCCATAGGTTTGGACTATTGCAAGTGTGTAATTAAATATCCTCATGTCATATAATGCCTGAGTTAGGCTCAAGTTTTCCATGGTTTTGACCCTCTCTTGTTTGCAGCGCCAACAGCACCGTCATCTGAAGCGTTGCCATGACAATCTGCCGTAACAGTACACTACTTTCTGATGCATTTATTTATGCCAGGCATTTTCAAATGGTGGTTAACGGATGATGTACGTATGTTTGTATATCTGCGACTTTGCTCTCTCCTTAATGTCCGGGTATTTTTCAGTCGCCTATTTTGTGCCAAGGTTTTGAGCAAAAGTTTTGCATTGTTTGAAGGGTGCATGAGCCAGGAAACTGATATCACCATTAACTGTATACAGGACAAGAGCGTCTTGCATTGGTCCCGTCAGCTGGTTGTCGAGCCCTATTTGTCTTTTTTTCTTCGCTGTTTCTTCTTCTGGGTCATTTCAGTGGTGACAACAACATGGAGGGAATAGAACAAAGACACTTATTCCATGCTGCGGGGGTCCCAGTGTTCCACTCCCATTTCCCCCAGAGAATAACCGCATCACTTACATTCCACTCATTGCAAAGTGAAAAGTAATTTTGAAGGACTCTGCTACCAGCAGAGTTCTCTGTGATTTTTTTTACATTTTACTCGTTTCAGGACTCATGCGCTTTTATTTGCATTAGCGCACAACAATTCTGAGACTCACTATGAAGTCTGTTGTATGGCTCTGTTTAAAAAAAAGTCACTCTTGTCACATCACATGCTTCTGTTTGATACCATGATTGAGCATGCCAGAACCTTGGAAGAATTTAAGGTGACATTTTCAAATCATTAGACTAAACTAATACTGAGCAGCATGGGACTTGTATTACCTCCACCAAGCATCGAGCATGTAGTTTTGCTTTGTTTGGTCTATGGTAAACGGCTAGCAACTTAGAAGCGGTATGTGATTTATGGTGATGTTCTGTTGTTCTGTTTGGATTTCTGAACGTAATAAAAATTTGCCTCTGTTTTCCATTGGCAACCATTGCAACTGGAAAACTTGATTTTGTAAGACATGGCATACAATGGACTCTCTTCAAGTGGCTGGAAGTGTTCATTTTCATTCAACATCTTGAAAGGCACGTGATGTGGTGGTGGTGTGTGTGCTGTGATGCCTCTCTATTCTTCTGTCTGAAATTGTTGAATGTGATGCGTCTTTTCGTCCCTTGATAAGGTATCTATGACCGCCTAAGCCACCAAGCAATTCTGCAATTCTTTCATGTTAATTAGTTCCAATAAACGCAGCATTTAATGAGGATGTATGGAGTCATGTCACAGGCAGGATGACTGAAAACAAGTCATCAAAACAGTTGCTGTGAGTCACTTGAAAGCTGACGAATATTTGTTTTACAGTATTTATGGAAGATAGTGAAGGGGATTTGTTGATGTTGATGTGAAGTTCTGGTCGGAATTGTTTAAATGTTGACTTGTGATCTTGACTTACAAAGTCTAATGGGTCAATTGCAGTGTCCTGTCAGATCTATACAAGTCAATGCATGGCTGTTTTTATTTCATTTTTCATATGTATGCTAAGGCAAAGAAGCAACTATAGGCCCAAAAAAGTTACTCTTCTGATATGGTTTTCTGATGTTCCTTCATCCTTTTAACCGCACCACATATATTGAGGATAAACTGAAGGATGATTACTGACATGACTGTTGAGTACTGAAATTTAGAATGCAACTGTGTGACGTGATTCTTCTCTATTTGTTTCACCCTCGCCATTTTCAGTCATTTTGACAGACGAGGAAGTCCAGAGAAAGAAGGATCTAATCCAGCGCAGAAAGGATGAGGAGGCTCAGCGTGAAGCAGAGAGGGAGGCACGTCGTCCGCGCCTGACGGACGAACAGACACAGGTCATCGCCACGCTGGTGGAGGCGCACCACAAAACATACGATGACTCCTACTCAGACTTCTGCCGCTTTAGGGTTTGTGTTGACCTCTTTTGTTATAATTTGGTCTCGCTCTTCTTGTCTTTTTTCTAAACTGACTGCCATCAGCTTCTTAATGGTCATAATGTACTGTCATTTCTCTTTCACTGAATCTGACAGTTGTCAAACATGTTTGTAGACTGTGTGAACTCATACACAAAATGAAGGAAACAGTTTCTTTGAAGCTTCTGGAGAGAAGGACAGTGCTGTCAACACGGCAAGGGTTTGCCACTTTGAGAACTCTAAACTCCCAAAAATATTTGGACTTGTAACTGGTGTGTCCGTACTTTTGTATATGTCGTATCAACCTGAGAAGCAGTGGGTTGGTGCTCTCGGTCAAACTCAGGAATGGGAAAAATAGATGGTGAAAAATCTTCTGAAAGTGTCAATAGCTAGTGTCTCCCTTCATGTGTACCCCTAATATATTTTCTTGTTTTTTTGCGTTTGTGTTTGAGAAGGGACTCAGGAAAGAGTTGTTTTTATGTTGGCGATCATTTTGTGTTCATTTGTGTTCTCAATTGAATGATTCCGGTTTCCTATCCAGCCTCCTGTACGTGAGGGCCCAGTGACACGAAGCGCCAGCCGAGCTGCCTCACTTCACTCTCTTTCTGAGGCCTCCTCTGACTCCTTCAGCCACTCACCAGGTAAGACTGACAGTAGAAACTCCTCTGAAAAACACATCAACCGTTATTCATTTTTCAGAAGAGCAGTGATAGATCAGGGAAGCGTACGAAGTGATGAGGTGCTGCTCAGCTAAAATCATATACACAGCTTTTAAAATAGAAAGCAGAACTAAAATGACTTGGAAGAAAATGCAAACTGAAATTAAAAGAACAGCCAGAATGTCCCAAACCTAGCCCATGATGAGTTCCACAGGGGTCAAAGGCCAGTTACCTATGTGTACTGACCTATAGACCTGCTAAGAAGGATAGACCTTGCCAAAGAACACATCCACAGGCCTGAAGAGAAGTGGCAGAACATTTTGTGGGGTCATGAAGTTATGGAGTGACCAGCCAAACCTCTGGATCTCGATCTGGAACTGGTTGGGTCAAAACCAAGAAATGCACAAGAATCATGGAGTGCAGTCAAATTACCCAGGGCCTTTCACCACAAACTGGTTGACTCAAATGTGAAGCACTTCACGGATACGGTGTGTTACTTCTCATGAATGCTAAAATTTAGTTTCTACAGAAAACATTCATTAAGTTTGTAATGAATGTGTTATTTATTTGGATTATTAATCATGTATATTGACTGAAGATATTAAAATAATTTTCTCATTTTCCAGTGCACAGAAATGGAAACAAGGATTTTCCTTATTTTCAAAGTAACAGCAAGGTGTTTAAAACTGCAGCTGTAATAATGGACTCAGCCTTACCTAGAATCTGGTCTAAAATCTGGGAAAGAGGGGCAGGCACATGACTCGTAAGCTGTGGTCGGTTAATTTATTAATCACGAATGGAGCGAACAAAGAAAAGTGCGTGAAGGCACTGACGAGTGACTCAAAACCACCTGTTACAACATCATTCTCATGTTTTCACTTGAGGCTACATTTCAATCGAACTGGCATGTTTTGAGCTGTCTGTCATTATGCTACTTGTTGTTTCTGCAGAATCGGTGGACACCAAAATGAACTTCAACAACTTGCTTATGATGTATCAGGAGCAGGGCAGTAGCCCTGTATCCAGCGAGGAGGAGGGCTCAAGCTTGTCCATGCTGCCCCATCTTGCTGACCTGGTCTCCTACAGCATTCAGAAAGTCATTGGCTTCGCAAAGATGATCCCAGGGTTCAGGTGAGTGTGTTGATTTATGTGTTTGTTGTTGCTGATAAAACCTCTACCACAGTGACTCTTAACCATTGGGCCCGTGAACACCCCCCTGAGGGAAGCAAAAAAAAAAGAAATCAGTTCTACAGTAAATCTGATAAACACGACTTGAATCTTGTTCTGGTCTTGGTTTAAGCTTGAATGACAAATATCTTAGTGATAGTTGTCATTTAGATTTGATGTCCTTTATTTGTCCCAGTTATTTAATGCATATTAAATCTAGAGCTCTAATATTCTAATGGGCCTCAGGCCTGTCTGTTCCAGGACGGATGGGCCTTGAGATCAAAAAGCTTTAGAACTCCAGCTCTCAGAGACTTGTATGAGGTACAGTTGGGTGCATGTTCATGGTGCCTCGCATCATGGACTTCTCCAGCTGCAGGATCACTAAACTGGATACAATAATGAAAATCCAATGTGCAACTACATAGACAAAAAAGGGCACTAGCTGTGAGGCCTTTTCACTGTTGCTGCTTTGCAGACAACATGAAAATGAAATGTTATGTTGTTAAGTTGTGTTGTGCCAATGGTTCCGGTCAAAGTTGACGTGTTGCCTATAGTTTTAGGAGGAATGTCGGCTTGTTGTTGTTCCTGCTTGGTTGTTTGTTTATTGTCTTGCACGATGTTGGTTGTGTGCATTATAGGTGATACTTTGTTATGGTAGTAATTATCGGATCACTTTTTTTTTTATTAATGTTGTTTGCCGTCTGATTGATGATCATAAAAGCATGTCAAGTCAGTCAGGTAGGTTTTTATGAGCATGGAACAATTTGACAGTTAAAACACTTTAGAACCGAGGCTGACAAAGTAAATTCCTTATATGTGTGATTAAAGAAGAAGGAGTTTGATTAGAATAGCCTTTCAGCAAAAGACACACCTCCGTGTTGTTGTCTTGTGGGCCACAAAAGCAGTGGTGACTTGTAACAGCATTTAGTTGTGGCCTATAAATACTGACATTTTTGCTGGCGAGTGTTTAAGTGTGTTGACAAAGAGACTCACTGAGTACCATGGGGTCATGCAGCCAAGGCCAAACGAGTCTGGGCCTGTATTTCCTGAAAGTTGTCATTTCCAATGGCACTGAGTGATGGATGTGGTTGGATTACCTATGGAATGTTTGCACAATTATAATCTTTCCTCTTAAGACCAGAAAACCCAACTTCTCTACTTTAAGTGGGCTATGCAACAGGCCATTACAGTGTTTACAACACATTGTTTTCTAGGCGAATGATTGACCAGGATGTCAACGCTGTTAGCTGTAGTGACAGTCGTATTGAAAACGTACTTTTTCTTATCAGGGATTGCAAAAGATGGTCTGTCATCAAGACACAATGAAGCCCTGTCTGCGATATAAGTTGTTTCAAACTTGTCAAGTTTTTTTTATTTGGAATCATTACTGGATTCTTTTGAATTAATTTCAGTATTTCTTAGATACAGGGGTCTTTAAAAAAAGATGTCATACATCACTATTATTTGTATTTTTTGTAAAGAAACCAACTGAATCCCACTATTCCAATAATGCTTTTGTTAAGAAAAAAGTAAGCATTCACCTTTTCCAACTTGGTCAAAGATTCCATTTCCATTTGCATGTGAAATCAATACTGTGAAATTGCTCCACGAATTCTCATTTTAATGTGTTCCACTTTGCTTCACATTTGTAAAACATTTTTAAAGACTGTGATAAGGCACTGTCACAGTAAATTGGATGCAAATATATATTGGAAGCAAAACAAGAACACATTTTTCCCACCATTCTAATATGTTTATTTCCAAGCACATTAATTCACATACTGTATATTCGACCACATGACCACTCCCAACCACCAACAGTGCTGTTAGAAGGCCAAGTAAATATTCAATAGCATCAATAAGTAGGAATAGTTTGTAAATATTCACACAGATCAGTGTATGCGTTAAGTGTAGAGTAGGCCATGTTACTTTGTGGGCGTTTTAACAGGTGAACTTCTGAGGGTTATTTACCAGTCATTTGTGCAATAAAATTTCATGTGATCTTTTCTGAGGCAGAGAATTCTGAAAGCAGTTATCTATTCATTTCCCAACTGGTCCACCGCAGACCTACACAGTGATGTACTAAAACTAATGCTGGGCATCTCTTGTCTGTGTGAGTATGGTAAAGGCTCGACACGATACTATGTGGTTATTATTTTAAGTCCTTCCCAGAATGACATTATTGGACAGCACTGTCACAAATAGTGCCTTTGTCTCAGTTTATGGTGACTGTTACTATGGCAATGTTGAAAGTTTGGCTGGAGTCATAGAGGTATGCAACTACCAGTTGTACTGTAGATATACTGTGAGAGTCTTCACTGTCTGTGATCGTGCTTGGGTACTCCCCACTCCTCTGTAGAAACACTGCCCTCTCGTTGACATTCTTTTACCTTCGACTGGAAAGCTGTGAATGCACAATGAGTGATTTGTCATGTTCTGATGAAATCTCTTCTTGGTAAATAAACTGAACAAGTGGCCGTGAGCTATTGACCACATTTCATGGAATGACATAACATGTTGACCATCCATGTCTCGTCTTTCCTCAGGAGTCTTGTGACTTTGCCTCCTTTGCTGGATTTCTTTTTTTTCCACTTCCTGTTTCACTAAAATATCCAAAACATAACAATCTTTGAAAGTTGCACTCATATGAAGCACAACACACACTAACATAAGCGCACCAAATTGGACAGTTGTCATTTTGTCTATAATAATATGGTTGTTACTGTAATCGAACACTCATCGTGTCGCTGTTTGGTTATGCGCTTATGTCTTAAGCAGTGTCTGCCTTCCTTTCAGGGAGCTGACAGCAGAGGATCAGATTGCCTTGCTCAAGTCCAGTGCCATCGAGGTTATCATGCTGCGCTCAAATCAGAGCTTCAACTTGGAAGATATGTCCTGGAGCTGCGGTGCACCAGACTTCAAATATCAGATCAGCGATGTCACCAAAGGTCAGTTTTGTTTGTTTGTTTGTTTTTCATTCATACATTATTAATTGTTTGAAGAATAACTGAGCGACAATAAACAAGAGGTGTTGTTAAAAAACCCCATCAAATGATGCCTCATACAAACCTGGACAACACACTGTCGTCTGTTAGTGTATGCTTTTCATAATATTCTTATATTTTTATTACCGGCTACACAAGCTGTCCATTTCATTATAAATGATTTATGTAAGTCACATTCAGTCAGTGGTTGATAACAACCACTCTGTAAATCTGTAGTGACTCAATTTCCAAATTAACAAAATCAGTGGAGTTTATTTTCACAGCTAGACACAGCTCTACTGCTTGTCCCGATTAGACACAATGCTTTAATATTTGTTAAACACAAACTGAATTTGAATGCCCTGGAGTTTTTAAAAAGAAGCGTTTCAATTGTGTACACTTTAAGATTTGACCGGCTGAAAATGAAAGAATTGTTCATGTTTTTATACATAGATGCTTGTTAGTTAGTTAGTTTGCTTTAACCCCCACCAGAACTTCTTCTGTTCTCAACTTCTGCTTACATGAGATGCTTCTTAGTCACACTTTTAAGAGGTCTGACTGGAGGTAACTAGAGAATAATGAATATGCTCATTAAGTCATTGTTTAAATTCGATGAGAGTCTAACAAGAATCTTTACCCGCAATACCAGTAACAATGGTTAACGACAGTAAATGCACTGAAATAATAGAAACTTTTGTCCATGTACAGCATAATACCATTGAGATTAGTCAGCTGGAGTGAAAGTTCTATCACGTTGACTGTAAGTGATTGTGGTGATTTAAGTGCTCATAGGAAATGTAATTTGTGCCCTGGGAATTTTGCTGAAAGGAGATCCGTGTATTAAAAGACAGGCACAATAAGCGGATGATGGAACCACCATCTGATATCACATTACTGGATCCTCTTGCCATGGTGATACAAAACAAGTTCTAGATCAAGGGGTCAGAATTGAATCAAATCACCCATAGAAGTGGCTTCCTCTGTTGAGTCTCACCAGCAGGTTCTGCACACTGCAAAAGACAAGCAGGAGGTCATTTCAGTTGGCTCTGTTGGCCCTGAAAATAATGATGCATGATGCATAATGCAGCGCCCAGGAAATCTTATGCCATGATATGATGTTCTGTGCATCAACGTGACCCCTTCTTCCAACGTTTCCAACAGCGGGTCACACTCTGGAGCTGCTGGAGCCGCTAGTGAAGTTCCAGGTCGGTCTGAAAAAGCTCAACCTGCACGAGGAGGAGCATGTGCTGCTGATGGCCATCTGCTTGCTTTCTCCAGGTACAGTGATTCTCATTATGGGGGGATGGAGCTCCCTCCTTGTTGTTAATGATTACCATGGTTTGTTCTTTCTTTAGATACGTTAATGGAATTGTAATGGCAGTAGAGGTTCTCAACAAAATATCTCCATTGCTGTTGTCAGTGTTTGTGGCCGGACGGTTATTGTTTCTGCACTGATGTTCATGCATGTGCGGGTAGAGCAGACATGTATAGGTGATTATGCAAGAGCATGCATAACTATGCATTTGCATTTCTTTAGCTATATATAGCTATATTGACTAGATGAACTTACCCTAATCTTACATTATTCTGCCAACCTATTGGACCAAAATAAAAAGTACACCCACCATTTGTCTTTATCTGGACAGTCGAGATTTTTTTTTCCACTTGTAATGACCCTTCATGGCATTCAAAGTTTTATCAGTGGTAAGCCAGCAAAGTTTATTGATGAAGCACCTTTAACAGACAAGGGAAGTCGCCAAGTGCTTGACAAAAGAGAATAAAATACAAACAGGAAAATATGATTGAAAATAAAATGTACAAGAAGGAGATGGTCATGGTGAGGTGAGAATGCTTGGAGAAACAAATGGGTGATAAGTTTGCTTGACACAGTCAAGCAAATGTGAAGAGGCCAGTGCAACAACTTGGAATGATTGTTCTCCTTGGGTTTTTAAATAAAGTATGAGGGAACATCAGCAAGTTTTCATCCAGCGATCTCAGTCTCCAACAGGGCTGTATGGGGATACAACAAGGCCCTGATGTAGAGGTGGGGCCTGACTATGCAAGCCTCTGAAGGTCAGATCCCAGATTTTTAAATAAATACAAGGAGCAATCAGAAGCCAATGAAGGGATTTTAGAATGGTATCCGCACCACAAAGTGACTGATAAGCTGTAGCCACCCGCAAGAGTTTATTTAGATCAAGCAAGGAGGATATATGGACTCACTCACTCACTTATGAGGAATAATAAGTGGAAAACTATGAAGTAAAACAAACTTATGCACCGCCACCTTATCCATAATGCCACCTCAGCCTGCTGTCTGAGACGTGGCACTCATGAGTGACAGTCTGCCTCCCACCTTCTCTGATAGTTGCTGTCAGATCAGATTTACAGGTTGGAGCCTTCAGCCTTGTCATAAGTGACTGAGGGAATGAAAATATTTCCAGACAAAAGTTCCAGCATCATCACCTCTCTCTCTTCAGACTCACGCGCCGTCACTGAATAACCACAGCGTCAGTGTCACATCCACAGTGTCATTCTCTGTTGATGTGACCTTTATTTTAGGTACTCTATATTTAAATCCCTTTTCCTTCAGTCTGTTTTCATACTAAAGTTTCCCAAAAATGTCTGAGATTTGTTTTTCAATATTAAACAACTGAAGGAACATCCTCCTCCACTGGGCATTCTGTTACATATTTCTTTAACTTGAGCCTCGGCATCACTGAGTGATTGTCCTCTGTTCCAGCACTTCCTGTAATATCTGTCACAAGAGAGCCCTGAGAAATACAATACTTGGTTGGTCTAAAGTGTATTTATCCTGAGCTTTTTCTAAACTAAACACAACAAATATATTCCAACGATAATTAAATCTCTGGCCACAAATCAAAATGCTCTAAGATCATCCTCTCTCACCTGCAGACCGGCCAGGAGTCCAGGACCACACCAGGATTGAAGCCTTACAAAACAGTCTTTCAGAGACACTGCAAGCCTACATCCGGCTTCATCACCCGGGAGGAAGACTTCTGTACGCCAAGATGATCCAGAAGCTGGCCGACCTGCGCAGCCTCAACGAGGAGCACTCCAAACAATACCGCTCGCTCTCCTTCCAGCCTGAGCACAGCATGCAGCTCACCCCTCTGGTGTTGGAGGTGTTCGGCAGCGAGGTCTCCTAGTGAGCGGCCCCCCACCTGATTGATGCAGAAGCTGACCAGATGGATTGTGGCAGTATAAATGGAGGTGTGGAGTGTTAAGAAAGTTGAAGAGGAAAGTGCTGAGGTGTGTGAGCACACGTCTCTGTGTACCTGTATTGTCTGAAGAAGCCCATATGGAGAGAAGGCAGATGTTAATGGTAAATAAGGGAACTGAAATACAATTAGCTACATATACATATATATATATATATACATATACATATACACATATATATGCATTATACGTGTGTATGTACAAATATGATTATAGTCTTTATTTTCCTGTATTTAATTTAACAAAATGCTGCTTCAAGTATCTGGACATTTATTTTTTTGCTTGTGTATCTCTACACAACATTCTCAGTTATACATTTTAGTTGAGCTACCTCTTGGTTTTACTGGGGTTATTTTATATTTGCATCACCTCTGTGAAACGATAACTTTTACAAAGCAAAGCTACAGATACAAGTACATTTCAGAACATCAGTTCAAAAGCAGTGCCTGCACACTTGTGTTCAATGGTTGTCTCAAGAACCCTTGTGTTTTTTTTTTTTATTCATCTGCCTCTCTCCATGGCAGCATACGTATAATGACGTTTGTGTATGCTCTTCAAACACATGCCGTCACCTTTAACCAAAGGTATGGTCGAGAACTTTCTCTGAAGTTTGAGTACCTTCAAACAACTTTGACTCTCTACTCATGCAGCTGCTAAAACATGCTAACAATCTGCCTTTCTGACCTCACAGCCCATGAAAGAAAATGTCTGCTTAGATTTGACGTACAGAGTACAGAATGTAATCTGTAATTTAGCTCGGTTTCCATTTGATTTTTTTATTTTTTATTTTTTTTTTGGGTGCCTGGTTTTGAGTTGAGAGTTAGCCACTATGTTCTAGGTATTTTACGTTTCTATCAATCAGTCTATGCCACCTGTCTGGTGGGTAATTCTTTTCCCCTTGTAAATAGATAGCTGATACCATGTGTATTATGAGCACTGTTATATGACATTTTACTTCAGACTGCGTTGAAATATACAGATTCTATATGATCACAGATTTTAAAGGGCTAAAATGCCAAATCTAGCTGGAATAGGAAAAGGAGCTCAAACAAGAAGTTTAACTTGTTGATGTAAAAGCAGCCTGCCATGCTTGGAATTGGCTTCTTTATGGATCTAATTGCTGTGGATTCTTTGCTATTGTTATTTTTTTTAAGTCATTTAAACAATTCCATGAATTGTTCCTCCGACAGTGAGTTCATTGGGTTCAGACCTCCACATCTGTCGCATCCATAGCGATCACACCTCTTTCTTTGTTGACTGGGATTTTCTAGAATGTTGATGGCAACATCACCCAGCCTCACCTGATCGATGATTTATGCTGCGTAGCCCCCTGCAGGCTGTGTAAATACCAGAATTATATCTAACTTGCGTACTGGAAGCTTATGTACATAGGGCTACATAGATCTTTCTCTAGGCAAATTTCTTTCCACGCGAGAAAATATATATGCAAGTATAATATTGATCCTTTATTTTGTTGTTGATTTGTAATGACTATGTTTCCTGGGAAGTTTGAGATGGAATTGGCATCAACAGGGCTCGAAAATTTTTCATTTATTTTTGTTTTCCAGGTGTCTAACTAGTCGGTATTACTTTAAGAAACACTAACTCAACAGTGCTGCTCTCTCTTAAAAGCCATACACAGCAGATCCACACAGTTTCTACCACTGGTGTACAGGTTTATTGATGAGTGCAAAGGTGTTGACACTCTCACCCCTGATTGTGTTGTGTTCAACTTGTTTGCCTTCTCGCTGTTGTCGACCATCTTTGGTTTCGCTTCATCTCACACTTTGCTGTGGCATTTGGCCCATCCATGAAATCATTCTATGTGCTTCATGTTTGGACTACGTCCAAATGACTAAGTAACTGACAGGATTTCGTGCCGTTAGTGTTTTAAAAATTATATTCTGATACTGATTCAGAAAACCACAGCAGAGGAGAACAACAAAGGAGTCCTGAAGGACAGTCATATATTCCATTTAGATATTGATCTTAAAATAAATCCACAATCGGGCACATGGTGTTTGTGGAAGTGATTTGAGTTTGTGATGTATTGAAGTGCTTTTCAGGCCACTGTTGTGGGTAAGAGCGGGTGTTGTTTGTTGGTCTGCTTTCATTACGGTCAAAAATAGAAACAGAATGAGGATACCTCATAAGAATATCATTTACATGAAATTATTTTATGAATGTAACAGATTTATCTACATCAGATTCAAAACCCAAAAGGTATCGAGCATGCTGCCAGAGGCTTATCATTTATCAATGAGCCACGTGACTGGATGAGCTATAAGCAATCAAATAGCTGAGGTTTAGAACTTGTGCATGTTGGGCTGCAGTTGAGCTGTTGTCGGTCATTGGTCTCTAAAATTGCTGTGAGAAATGTGTGTTGCTTAAACTGAAATTGCAACCACAACAGCCCCCAATTGCCTTCTGAAGAGAAATAAGAAAAGAAAAGGGCACATCATTCAGGTGTCATTGTTAACCCTTTAAGCGCCATCCTCCTGGCTGGCAACAAGTCAAGCTGCAAATATGGAGCCTGGTGTAGTTGCGATTTTACTCCAGTAGGTGGCACCTGTAACTGCAATGAGCAGCATTTGTGGCCATGGTTGTATATCAAAGTTTTAGAGTTTGAAAACCACCGCAGGGTAGTTGTACTTACATGGTAGGGGAGTAATAAAGTGTTAATACCTATCTGAGTCAGTCAAATCCACTCACTGATGGCGTTGTGAATCGCAACAGTGGTGTTCACAGTACCGCTGTAAATGACAGTGATGATGCCCTGCCACCATCATCAACATCATTGTTGCTTGAGAGATGAGGAAGAATATCACTGATGGATCAGATAGAAGTTCTGTAGTTTATCATAATATACCAATTAGAGGAGTGAATGTACTCCAAACCTGTTCTATTGCACCGTATGCCTTCATCTCAAACACTTTTTAAGCTACACCCTGTTGAAATAGTGCTATCAAAGTTGAATATTTAATTGGAGAATCTCTGGCGCCTAAACGGTGAGAAGGCCTTTGTGTGATGATAACTCAGCCCAAAGACCTTTTTAGCTGCGACATCGTAGGGTGTATTTGTATTTCCTTGCTGATCCCTGTCCTGGAATTCCTTGTTTATCTATTTACCCAGCTGAATATTTTAAGTTTAAAAATTCAAATGTGAATATATTGCTCATTATTATTGTGAACAGGACCTTGCAGAAATTATTATTTAATTATTTTGAAATTAAATGCACGTGGAAAAAATGTACTGCATATATGGTATTAAAAAATGGGCAGCAGCCTCTATCTCTCCATGGTCACGTCGCCCTAAAGAGGGAGGTTTGGGGATCCCCACTGAAATGATGTCCCAGCAACAAATAGATTTAGAAGTTGATACTTCAGTTCTGTGGACTTTCCCGAATCATTCACTGTAATACCATGCCAATTAACAGCAGAGTCGACACTCATATTATTTTTGCTGTAATACCAGATTTCCATTTTCCAGGAAATGTTTTGAATGTTGTGTGAATACACAAACTGTCCCTGCTGTGAGAGGATCTGTGAGGCGGTACCACTCGTGTGTAGTATGTCGGTGCAGTTTTATCAGGTGTATGATGTGCTTAGTTACTGAACACTGACTTTTAAAGTTGTGAAAACTTTTTGGAATACATGTATTCAGATGTGATTTCTGCTTTTTAAGGAGCAGAGATGATGGTATTGATTTGTTTGTTCAGTGACGATGGTGAACATGCGTAAGTGACAGGAAGCGTTCCCTTCACAAAAGAGCAGGGTAAAAAACGATGTTGGTCGGTTTAAACCTGAGGTGTTGGCCTTTTATCACTGCACCAGGCAGATGTTTGTAAGTTTTTATTTCCTTCCTCGTCTGACATGCATTGTTGAGTGCGTAGGTGACTAGTGTTTGTCTTTACTTCTCAGTTTGTGATGGAAGTCTGCTTATTCGTAGTGGTGGTGTGCAGAGTGAAGTTTGGCTCTGCGACCTCGGACTAGATCCACTACAAGTATTTACCCTCTACCTTTGCAAAAGAACTCAATAAGCTGCAATATACAATACACTACATCACCTTACACTATCACCAGCAAGCTTTACAGGTATTGGGTTTACTACCTTTCTGTTCAACATTTAATCAAGTTTGTAAATGACATTTATCACTCAGAAAGCTGTAGGCCATCTCTCTTGGAAAGACTCGTGGGTCTTTCTTTTTTGTTTTCTCCCATTAGGACGGGGATTGTAATGGAATCAACTTAATGTAGTTCTTAAAAAAAAAACAAAAAAAACAAAAAAAAAAGAGTGTCCACAATGGATGTACACCGTAATCTACCTAAAAAAAACCTACCTCTTTTAGCTCAGATTTTTGCTTTAGCATTAAGCATTTGCCTGTTTTTACTTTTGTAATATTTGTATTCATGTTGGTATTTATTGCTATCTAATGAGTCATACTTCAATGATTACCTCAGAGATATCTCAAAGATTTGGGAGAGTCCAGATAATGAAGTCATTCATATTTTTCTTTCTTTTTTGTACAGTTTTTCATTGCCTCTTTTTTCTTTTCTCTCTTTTACGCACAAAATACCGGGAGTGTTTTTCATATAGTGCCTGCACTCTGACCAATGGGGCCCAGATTGGCATTAGGGAGGCTGCACTCGCTCCAAAACTCCAAACCCTAAGCTCACAACTTTATCCCGTTATATATTTTTTGCCTGCGAGGAAATAAATCTTCTTACAGATGTCTACTTTAATCTAATGAAGTGCTCAAGAGCAAAGCGAGGAGAAGAATGCTGGAGTCAGGGCAGCCTTTTTTGGCAGGAATTCAGTGAGTTTCAGCTCCACCTGGTACTCTTCGTGTGGCTTTAGCTCTGCTCTACACCAACCTTAAAGGCTGTCTGTTCCCCCACGTCACCCCACTCTTTCCAGATCGCTGCATCTTCACCCCCATCATTCCCTGCCACCTACCTGTCAAGCACACTGACTGAAAGGGTTCCTTCCCTCTTATCCATGTAGTGCTGCTGCTTTCCTTACCATCACTAATTTATTGACATTATGACGTGAGCAGTATTGGCTCTCTACTGGCCTCTCTGAAAGATTGTGTACTTTGACATGTACACGATCAGACACGATTATTCTATTATGTTATTGTCAAACTGCTTCAGGTGAACACTGAATTAAATTTGAAGCCTGTTCTTTGGAGTTCAATGGTGAGTACCAAGGGAAGGTGTTGCCATGGTGACAGCTTTGCTCGTGTGTGTGTGCCATATGACCCTTTTTAAAGCTGGGGAAGGGTCGCCATGCTTCAGAGAAGCTGATGCCCTGGCTTCATTTGAATGCAACGGTTATCCAGGGTGGAGATTGGCTCATGATTTAGAAACCTGCCTGCCATTGTGAACCTTTTATACAAGTGAATTAGGCATAAAGTTGCCCTTGTGGTGTGAAGCCAAATCATGCCTCATTCGATTCAAATGCCTGAACCAACGTAAGCACTTATTTGTAACCCTTAGCCATAAACTGCCGGTCGCTGTCGGCGTCATGTGGCTGCAATTATTTAATTAAAAATTGTCACCTAAATTTTAATCTTATTGCATTATGTTCTGTTGTCTTTTTTTTCTCAAAGATCTTTTTCTATTAAAATCTGTGTTTATGTAATTTTTGTCAGATGTTTTTCAAATCAAAATAAAACGGTTGTACATAGCATTGGTCTTCTGTGACATATCTATTTAGGTTTGGACACGCATGCAGTTGTTGTCCCTCTTGTCCAGACCTGGGCAAAGTGACACCCTTTGACTGTGTTATTTTTATATTTTATATTTTTTGTATTTCTTGTCCCTTTAAATACATCAAACAACACAAACATTTTTGCCTATATTTTATCATATTTCATAATATCTCCATATAATATCCCCATCATGTCAACTTTTTTTTTCTCCTTGCCTCCTTTCTTTTGACTTGATGGCATCTCACAACAGTCATAGTATGCTTGTGGACACCTCTGCTCTAGACAAATTTTAGATTATAAAGCACTAGCTTCTTATTTACAACAATTCATTTGCATACATTGCATCTACATATTGTAAGTACAGATGGACCATTTAAGTCGTGCAAATGAAGTGCTCATTAAAGTGAGTACTGACCGGGGGGAAGCTCTGGTGGCTGTTGGTTCTGGTCTGGAGGGATCTGAAACACCTCAGCAGCTCAGAGTTCATCATGATGATCCCTGCCAACTTTCCAAGGCTGGAGTTGCAAGTCCTGGATTGAGAGCAAAGGGCCTCCAATGCACGCTTCGCAGTCCTCACAGTTAGCTGCTGTATGGTTCTATGCCATTTGGTCGCAGCTCCAAACCACACAGAGATGGAGGAGAACAGAACAGACTCCTTGGCTGCAGTGGTGAAAGGGCAGCAGCAGCAGCAGGGGGGTCACACCATGTTTCACCAAGGGTCTTTGGAAGTCCGTCCACTGCTGTGCCTTCTGGAGAATGGAGCTGATGAATCTGTAGGTGTCTATTGTGGACACACAAGGACTGTGAGCAGTGGAACAGAGGGGGTTAGGTCGAGTATCTCCACGGCCTTGAGCGTGTTCAGCTCCAAATGCTACTGACTGACTGATGGTGGTGGTGTCAGCAAACTTCAGCAGCTTCACAAAAGGATCAGTGGCTGGCAGTTTTCAGGAAGGAAAAAGTGGAGAAAGGACTCGTCCCTACGGAGCACATCCTCATTGGCCTCTTGTCTGTCTTAAAGACTTTCCTATCTTTAAAAATGCAGTCACACCTCCAGTTGGAAAAGAAAATGTGGTTTTTCTCTTCAGGAATTCATGTCAGTTTGTCTTATTCTTTGTAGTGATAGTTGCCAACTCAAACATAAAACACACCAACAAGTCTTTGGAGCTGACACGGCATGAGTTCAAGGTACAACAAACAATAATGAAGTAAGTAATAAACCAGTTTTGTCATATACTTTTGTTGATGATCATAGTTGACTGTGCATGTGTGGGGTTATAAATGGTCGTGCCAGGCAATGGAAGACAACCTTTGAGGTTCATGTATGAAAAGGATCGTGGTGAGCAAGAAGATGATCGCAGTAGGAAGCTGAACAACCTCCAAATGATCATAATTCTGCGCAAGCTTGGAAGTCTTGACAGTAGACACACAAGTTGGAACGTTTATTAATGTACACTAACTGAATGTTTTGAATACAAAACTGAAGAAAATGGACATTAATTGACAGTTTATTTGTATTTACTTCTTAACTGCCTTAAATTCTACAAGGTTCTGTCAAGGTAGCCATTCTTCGCGTAAAAACTTTTACCTGTATATTTTATCATCAACAAAGTTCAGTTGCCATGGCTTAATATATGTTAATATAATAACTCCCTGCATTTGCGGTATCACAATAAGCGTCCTCTTCCGACACCGGAACTATTTGTCGTTGTTTCTGGACGAGGACATTTCCGCGTCGGCACCGTTTCCTAGCTCCCTGGCTATCCTGTCGCAGTGCACGGATCATACACAAACATTGTATCGTCGAGTCACAGGTACATTATTAGATCTTAACCTATTACATTTTAAAATGGTATAGATCCAAACCTCGTGTCGCTTTAAGCGCTTTAACTGTACATGTATTCATAGTGCCCTTCCTTGTGAAGCGAGCAGTTATAGATATATATTTGCATAAGGTAAGGAGCGGTTTAACTGAATTTGTTTTCGTACTTGTTTGATTTCATTTTAATCAGATCGACAATGCATGTGTGGTTACTATATTTATTTCATCGTCACGAAAGGTTCTGCAACCTCTATACTAGATTCGTTTCACTTATCAGCTTCATTTCATGTTTGAAATGTCCATCGATGTGCAGACAGGAGTCATCTTCTAAATTTAAACTGCATGACAAGAGTGAGCAGTTTACATTTTTCTCAATTTAGAATGGAGACCTGTAGCCCACCGGATCGCTCTGACCTAGTGTCCGAAGATGGGAAGAACATCAAGTCTGTCTTGTGTCAACGTTGCGGATCTAAGGTGTTGACGCCAGGAAGTGCAGTGTTTGCAGAAAAAGAGGTAATGTCTTTACTTGCTTCCCTGTCTTCATGTCCACTCTCTGCATTTTCCTTCAGGGATTTCCACCTCTGGTCAGCCTCCTCTACCTTAACCACTCTCGATCATCCTCCTAACTCACACCAATCTTTTTCATGTCCCACATCCATAAACCTCAGTGGTTGTCTTCATCTTTTTCTTTTGCCTGGTACTTTCTTTTCTTACACTGCAGCTTTTTTCTTTGTATAGAAATGTATTTCCACCAACAGAACTATACTATACTATAACCTGTGTCTTACCCTTTAGTTTTACAAAATTTTTAGCTGAACTCGTGCGGTTTTGTACTACATACTTTTTTCAATGTCTTTGATATTGCTTCCTCCACCATCCATCGTAGGTACTTGTTCACTCCATCAATCCTCTTTCTGCCAACAGCTGGTTCTACCCTGCATGCGGAAGAAAAAGGGTGTCCAAAGCGCAGAGGGCTCAGTGGACAGCGACACGTTGACTGCCCACTGGTTAGTCGAGGACATGTTCACCTTTGAGAATGTTGGCTTCACCAAAGGTGTCGGGAATATCAAGTATCTCATCTGTGCGGATTGTGAGATCGGACCAATTGGCTGGCACTGTTTAGATGATAAAAATAGCTATTATGTCTCTTTGGAACGGGTTGATCATGCCTAGTGAATCCATCCGGACTTGTTGTGATTTTTGGTGGACTTACTTCGAGGGTGGACTTGAGTCTCAAACTGAGGCACCTTAGGACACGTGTGGGCACGTGTGTTTGTGAGCCGTCTTTCTATCAACTAACTTGGTTATGTTTTGGTTATAACTGCCACAATTCTGTCATTGACTGCGTTGTACAATGTCTTCATGTTCTTTTATAAAAATCCAGAAAATGGTGTATTTGTCTAGTCATTGTCTTCAGATTCTCTATATGCAAATAACGGGAAAGAAATAATAGATATTTGACTTTAATTAATTCCAAACACAAATGGAATGACAATAGATTTGAACTAAGGTTTGTGTCATGCTACGTATTGGGGGGATTTACCGCACTGTAGGGAACATTGAACTGATCAAATGCTTTTATAACTCAGTTGTAATTAAAACCGTGCATCGCCAAGATGAATCAGAATCAAATTTATTGCCATGGTCAGTGGGGATCCCACCACCTAGGAAAGTGCCTCGGAATAAAGTGCTGTCAACAAAATGACAACATGAAATAATAGAAACAAAGGCTGTTCACGAATTCAACAGTCTGACGGCCGAGGGGAAGAAGCTGTTCCTGTGACGGGAGATTCTGGTCTGGATCGACCGCAGCCTCCTGCAAGAGGGAAGAGGAATAAACAGTCCAGCGACCACCAGATCCCTCTTCAGGAAGGCCCAGCAGAGAATGTTTTTCCTGAGGCAGCTATGAAAACTACGACTGCCGACGAAGTTGCTGGTGGAGTTCTACACGGCCATCATCCAGTCCATCCTCACCTCCTCCATCACCATCTGGTACACCAGCGCGTTCTGCTGAGAAGGTGATCGGTTGCAGCCTGCCACCTCTTCAGGACCTGTATGTCTCCAGGACCCAGAGACGTGCAGGTGGGATCAGAGCCGACCCTTCTCATCCTGAGAGACTCACTGCATCGTGGAGTGGAGAACCTCAACATTTGAATCATTTAAGTCAGTCAGAAAAGTCACATTGTGAGGATACATCCCCTTTAAGTTGATAAACCCTTGAGTTTGGAGGCATATATAAAAATGCTCTTTAGTCGTGTAGGGTCAATGATCGGCCACTAGATGTCGCCATAAGACACTTATGTAATATGGTAAAATACGAACTATAAATGACTGTTTTTAATTCCATCGATTTTGGGCCTAAGTCAAGCCATCACAGAGGCACGCGCATCTTATCTATTGTAATTTATGTGTTTTTATCTCATATGCCGCCAATCCATTTCTGTTCTAATGATTTTTACAACTAAATTATGATTTGATCTTTTTGCTTCACGACTAGTTCCACATACAAGAAGTTATAGCGTATAGTATTCTGGACGCACTGCACGTTACTGCATTTTTTAAAGACGTATGAAAGGAGAACCCCAGAGTGAATACAATTTTCTATGCGTTTCTTTGATGACGTGAATCCATTGTAACGTCACTAAAAGGTTACAGTCATGTGCAGTGCGCCCGGTATACCATACTCTTTATTGGGCTATTTACACACACAGATGTGCGTGTGTTAGTAAAACAAACAGCAGAACTATGGACATGTGACTGCGGGCTGGTTCCTAACCACCAATCAACACGCTCCCCCTGACCATTTAAAAACAAAGATCCGGTCAGATCTGGCAAGGGTGGTTCGATTTAAGGACCGTCCACACCGTCGGACGTGCCTTTTCTTTCGGCGCAGCCGGGCGGGGTAAGGACTGACAAATGAAGCTCACGCGTTCATTTGTTAACGGTCCTGCGGCGGTACCACTGGGTGAAGAAAGCAAAGTCAAACGACACCAACGTAGTCATCTGCTCGGAAAATACGGAACCAATAATCCCGAGTCTAAAAATGGAATAGTTATTGAATACGACATCTGCGTTTATTTCAAACATTGTAGGTAGAGGCTCAAACACACTTCCTTTTTCGCATATCGCGTCACCCGAGTTTAGGTCGCGTTCTATATTTAAATCTTTTAATTCGTGTTCTTTTATTTTTATTTTTTAATAACACGCTGTATTATTTTACGTACTAAATATAGACCCCGTCTCATCGGCCGATACGAATACATGAAATGATGTATTCACGTGAAGCTCGCGTGTCTACTTTTTGAGGCGGAGGCACACGTCACGTCTTTCCCAAGTAGATAATTCGCCTTTGAGTTCAATGAGTGGAGAGTGGACATGAACTGAAAGGCCGAAAATAAACGCCAAAACATTTGACATCTGCGATTTTTTTCACCACCCATCACACAGAAGATGCGAGGATGAGTCAACCACAGCAGAATGAGTTCATTCCTCCCCCGGAGTGTCCTGTTTTTGAGCCCAGCTGGGAGGAATTCGCCGATCCGTTTGCGTACATCAACAAAATACGACCTATTGCAGAGAAAACTGGCATCTGCAAAGTTAGACCCCCGCCTGTGAGTAATTCTACACATTTACCATGGTGTTTCGAGCGAGCCGTTGCGTGCTCGCGCCTGTGACAGTCCGCAGTTTGATGTGAACTCGCAGCAAAGTTGTGTTTTTAGACAGGATTCAACATGGCGGATTGCGGCTCAGAGTTGACTCGTCTGCTAGCCACAGTCCGGATTATATTCGAGGCTGCATTTACTCCGACAAAACAGGCGGAAGACGCGAATCTAGAAAACCTGCATATATACATTTCACAAATAAATATAGACTGGAATAATTCCCCCAAAAGAAGTTCCAAGTACGGAGATGTACCAATTGTTTACAGTTATACTAGGATATACTTCCTGGGTGTGAGCTGTGATAACGCATCGCAATATCCAGATAACGATAGTTGGTTTCATTAAAACGATAACTGAACGTGCTCGGACAGACTTGGTCAGTTCGAATCGGGCCTGTTTAAAGTCAACTAATGTACGTGCTCGACGGCCGACTGTTTATGGAGACAGTCCGCTCATACGGCGTCGTTGAAGGACACACAGTTGGGGTTTTCTTTATCGTTTTTTTGTTCCGATTAAACGACTTATAGTTCAGTAAATTACACCCTTATTTGCTCATGGTGTGGGTTAATGTGCGTATTTCTTCCTAGCAGAGAAAAGCCCTGTCACACCATGAACACTAAACCAACACGCTATTTTATTGAAGCAGATGATCGTCGATGCATCCCATCCATCTGTGCAATGTTTTCAGAGCTGAATTCATGCCGGCGTCACTAAATCAGGCACCAGTCCTGTTTCAAATTCTTTGTGTTGTGTGAGGGCATACATCCCTTTCAAGGGTGTGTCCTGCTCAATAGAAAAGGGCTACTCTTTGCTCCAATTCCAAAGACTCTCCCCACTAAAATAGTATATACAATATTTGACGCATAGATTGTGAGTTCAAAGGGGTTAGGATGGTTTCTGGACATGGTGTTGGTTTGAGAAGAAAACTAGGAAGTTGTACTATCATGTCGTAGTTGGGCCTGCTGGTGGTTTGAGTGGCCCAAACCTGATAACAGCAGATAATGTGAAATGTTCAGGGAAGCAGTCCGGGGGTTGGATGGTGGGAATTGTCTTGTTCATTGTTAAGTGGATTTAGGTAGTTTTTGATCATTTCAAGAAAGAAGCAAGAGAGTCGGCTGGTGGAAAAAAAGTAGTTGACAATTAAGGAAGTTGAAGAACCAAACCAAATGAAAGCAACTAGTGCGTCACAGTGTGACATGTTTGAAACCTGTAAAATCTTTTGTTTTTTGTTGAAGACAAATGCCTATGCAACTTTATATTTTCTGACCCCTGCTGTAATAACTCACAAATCCTCTAGTTTGTGGTGTGATTTCCTGTGTTGAGAAATATTGATGTACTTGACATAGTCTTGTTTCAAACCTTTCAGATAGAAAAATAACACTTGCCCAGAGGCACCTAGTTGACCATTCGCATGCATGTGTTGTGAATTACTGTATATTTGTGTCTCTTGGCGTGAATGACAAAAATGCAAATGCGAATCACTGACGCTTGGCGAGTGGTGTGGTTCTCGCTAGACGTCTGTGTTTGTCATTTGGCACTTGGTGGTGGGGGAGGCTTGCTATATTTTGACCAAATGTGCTCTTGATGTCTCTGACTTGTGTGACCCAATTATGTTCCTGGAAGGATCACAAAGCAAAACTGCTGTTGACATTGTGTAATTTCCTGACTTTGTTATATAGTCAACTGCGTTGAGCAACAGGTTTAGACTAATAATAATTTAATCTGTCTGATGTTGTTGTCTAGACCAGTGTTTTTCAACTGATGCCACTGCACACTAGTGTGCTGTGAGTGACTGTCAGGTGTGCCATGGGAAATGATCCAATTTCACCTAGTTTGCCCAGAGAAAGAGGTGTGCAATATGATGACATATCATGAACAATTAATATACAATGACGGTCTACCAATGTGTGGAGATCTTTTTTTCTATGCTGACGGTACTAGCAGTGCACAATTCTCCTCCTCCCACACACATCTCACAGCGAAGAAGCTGGACAAATGTGTAACTTCAAAATGTTTTTAAACCCCATGTGCCTCTAACTTGACCACACACCTTCACAACGGTGTAATGGAGTGTTCCATGTTTGTCCTGCGACGCCAGAGATTACAGCTAACGTGAAATCTCCCTTCATAACTTTATTGACACTCATAGACCAGTTTAGTTTGTGGTTTAAAAGTTGGCTAATAATTAATTAAAGAAACAGACCGATGCGCTCCAAAATGTGAAGGGAGAAAGAATAATTGTAGTTTTGGAGCAAACTGAGTCTGCCTGGAAATCCGCCAGACTAGAATGAGGTTCTAAAGAAGGTCTAAAGAACTTCATTCTAGTTATTTGTTGGATAGGTTTTTTTCTTTGTTTTGGAGTAACACTGACCAGAAACTTGCAAGTTAGTCTTAAAAATACATGTGATATTGTGATAAAATCTAAACCGTTATTTAAAATAAATAAATTGTATATTTTGCCATATTGCCTATGTCTTTCTGGAGACATTTTTAAACAAATACATTTTCTGCTGTTTGTTTCTACAAATAGCATATCGAAACGGTAGTGTATCAGTAGCAAAAAAAATTTTTCACAAATTAAATAGGATTTTCGTCAGGACTTTTGACCAAGCACAATTGCGTTTTGCCCTGGTTCCATTGGTGGTGATGAGTGGTGGATTCTTGACAGGCAGAGGAGGATTGTTGTACTGTGTTGTATTGCAGTGATTGCTCTTTTACAACTTACATCAACCTTATAAGAAATTCAGATTAGTGAGCGACCTGCTAACATGAATGTGCTCCTGATGTTATGTCATTGTCGTGCGGATCCACATGTTGGATCTACCTGTTGTGACACGTGTGCTGATGGGCAGGCCTGTCTGTCATCCCTCTTACAGTGAGACCAGAACGGGACCATTGTGGTAATAGAGAAGCTCGGTTTCCAATTGTTCCATTTATATAGAGGAAAGATTAAAAGTTATTTGTCTTACATGTTCATTAGTAGAAGATATTCCTTTTTTTTCTTTACATGTGTGATTTGGTCGCCATTGTGGCTTACCAACAGACCATTGTGTGAGAGATCCAAAGGAAACAAAAGCTGTTATTTGCATTGTAGGCACCGCCACCCTGCCCGTTTGGCTGAGTCGCAGCTGAGTAGAACGCTTGTCTGAGCTCACTCTGTTCAGTGTTTCACTCCATGAATTAATTTTGGCTTCAAGTGTGTTTGTGTGTCTGGGCAAATTCTTCTTGTTATTCCAGAATGTGACACTTGTCACAGTGCTGTGAAGGACCTCAGAAATGAATTATTTTATCATAAGTAGATGTGACGTTTTCTCTATGAACGAAAGAACGACTTCTTTTTGTTTAAGATGCATCATTGTCTTATTTTGATGCAGACGTTATCTTTTAATTTTATATTTACTCACATGCGTTTGTTTTACCTCAAGCATTTTGATAACCATGGGGATTTTTCTTTCTGCTAGGACTGGCAGCCACCATTTGCTTGTGATGTGGACAGATTGAAATTCACGCCAAGAATTCAGAGGCTGAATGAGTTAGAGGTAAGTTGATTTGTTCACTTCCTGAATCTCTTCCCTTAAAATTGTCATGCCACAAGTTGACATGGATTTAGCAGAGGATGCTGAATAAATGCCTATGATTAAGTCTTTTTGCCAGAGCTTGGTGCACTGCTGCCATATATTCCTGCCCAAACTTTTAAATTGTCACATTAATTCAGCCTTGTTTGTTTATATGCTCTTCCCTGCATGGTTGACAGCAAACATGCAGACAAATACATATGGGTTCAATGAGCTCAAGCTGCAAAATATGCCACTCCAAATACCATGACACGCTGTCTTATGGTACATTTCCATTGTGTTACTTTGATAAACACATCAGCTGTTGCAAGCTATAACTACCCAGCAGCAACAACAGATTTTGTCCTGGAAATAAGTTTCTACTTACAAGGTCTTCTGCTGCAAACGTAGTAATTTACTTGTGTGTGTGCTTTGGTTTTTTTAAGGCTCAAACCAGAGTGAAGCTCAACTTCTTGGACCAAATAGCAAAGTTTTGGGAGCTTCAAGGCTGCACATTAAAAATTCCACATGTGGAAAGAAAGATTTTGGACCTGTACCAGCTTAATAAGGTAAGGAAGTCAAATAATTTGTATGTTTTTTACTTTGTATTGAAGGATGTTAAGTCTTTGAACGCTGCTGACGATGATTCATTCCCCTGTTTGTCAGCTGGTTCATGAAGAGGGAGGCTTTGAGGCAGTCTGCAGGGATCGTCGCTGGACTAAAATATCTGTCAAGATGGGCTTCGCCCCAGGAAAGGCCATTGGCTCTCATCTTCGTGCGCACTATGAGAGGATCCTGTACCCTTATAACCTGTTTCAGACTGGAGCCAATCTGCCTGTAAGTCCAATTGTTTACTCCTCCTCTGTCTGGCTTCCAGAGCTATGACAATGCTTCTGTGAGGAATCCACCCACCAATGTTTTTTGGTGTGTCCAACGTGGCCCCACTTTTGGGACAGAATGCCCCAGACAGCTTTTTCTCTGTTTACAAGGACCTAATTTCCCACTTGATTGTGACTCCTTGTCACATTTCCACTTTTGTGTGATTGCTATGCACCACTGCACTAGTCTTGTTTCTCCACCATTTCGCCAAGTCATATGCACCTTTTCTTAACCGTCTTCTCTCTTTGCAGAAGGCCACCTTGACAAATGACACTAAAGACAAGGAGTACCATCCGCATGACCTGCCTCAGCGCCAGTCTGTGCAGCCACAGGAGATCTGCAGCATTGCTCGACGCGCTAAAAGGATGAGATCTGAAGTGAGTTCGGGCTGTCCAACGTTTGAAGTATTTGTAGTAGTTTTTTTTCATTGTGCTTATAATGTTCATACATGGTGACAATATGTTCCTGTCTCACTATGTGCCTGATTATTTAGCTATAATAATATGAATATATGATGTAATACGTATGACATGACTCTGTTGTTATAATGTCAAGTGTTATTAGAAGGTTGTTTGCTTGCTTTGGATAATGCCTGTTTTTAGAGTGCCAGCGACCATAGTGCTGTTTAGTCTCCTGGCCGCACATTCATTCTACCTCTGCTGGCCACCAACTTTTCTTTTTGCTTAACTTGACCTTTCTCAGAGAGTTAAATACGAACCTGGGGAAATTTGTGAGAATCGGCCCAATCTGCGGAGGAGGATGGGAACGTTTGTCGCCAAACCGGAGCCAATTGAGCGCATGGTTTCGAAAGCTAGTTATGGTTGGTAATGGCATCACTCACTACAAATGTAGCGTTTCATTGCTGATTGTTCTAATTGTGTGTTTCAGGGAGAATGGGACCCACCGAAGTGAAAAATGAGCCAATTTTACAGGAATTGGAAGACGTTAAGGAATGCACTGTCAATAAACCTATTGAGAGTAAAGTAAGTGTCAAATCTACATGTTCTGTAGTTTGAAGCTGAAGTTCCCCCAGGTCTTGAACTGTAAACCCAAATGTCGTTTCCGCTCTGTCTGTCAGGTGGAGCAGTACTTGTGTCTGGTATGTGGCAGTGGCACCGCTGAGGACCGTCTGCTGCTGTGTGATGGCTGTGATGACAGTTATCACATCTTCTGTCTGATTCCTCCGCTCCATGAAGTACCCAAAGGAGACTGGAGATGCCCTAGATGCCTTGCACATGTGAGATGCTCCTGATCTCAGTCTGATGCCTTCCATTCCATTGGGACAGCTCAAAGTTAAATGTATTATTGATTTTGTTTTTGTTCTCTTCTCTCACAGGAATGTGGCAAACCTCCTGTAGCATTTGGTTTCGAGCAGGCCAGCCGTAGCTATACGCTTCAAGCCTTTGGAGATATGGCAGATTCTTTCAAGTCAGATTATTTTAACATGCCAGTTCATGTGAGTTCACGATCCACCTTCATCGATTTAATGCTGAAGCATAGTTTTGTAAGACCAAACTCGCTACAATTTAGCCATAACCTTTTTGAAACTTGACATTTAAATGCTGAACTCAACATGTATGTGGCTTCGTAGTTTGGCTGAAGACATTAAACTTAGTATTTATGTTAATGTATGGTCTTTGGTTTGAACCTGCATGTACCGTGATCGAAACACATCCAGCATTTTTTGTCGACAGTCTGGTGACATGTTGTGTGATGCTGCATTGTACAGATGGTTCCTACTGAGCTTGTGGAGAAGGAATTTTGGAGACTAGTCGGTACAATCGAGGAGGATGTGACTGTTGAATATGGAGCAGACATTGCCTCCAAGGAGTTTGGGAGTGGTTTTCCTCTGAGAAACAGCCATTTTGAAGTCTCCCCAGATGACGAGGTACAAACATTCTTCATTCCTGCAGAATGAACATGCTTTTTGTTCTGTTTTACATAACAAACAATGGTTTATTAATTCTATTAATTTAGAATCTCCACTGGTGACAGAGCGCATACGTTTAAATTCTAATATTGTTTGTTGGTGTCAGCATTATCTGAGCAGTGGCTGGAACCTGAACAACATGCCGGTGCTGGATGCATCCGTGTTGACACACATCACAGCGGACATCTGTGGAATGAAGTTGCCTTGGCTGTATGTGGGCATGTGCTTCTCTTCCTTCTGCTGGCATATTGAGGACCACTGGAGCTACTCTATAAACTACCTTCACTGGTACAGTCCACCCTCATGTCTTTACCGCTGTAGTACTCATATAAAATGAATGCAATTGCTTTGTTGAAATGGACATAAAGTTTGTCGTCTGTGATTGAGGGAAAAAAAAACATCAGGGATCCTTTTCCAAGAGCACATGCTTTTGTGCAGGGGGGAACCGAAGACGTGGTATGGAGCCCCGGGCTACGCTGCAGAGCACCTCGAGTCGGTCATGCGGAAGCTGGCCCCGGAGCTGTTTGAGTCTCAGCCAGACCTCCTTCACCAGCTGGTCACAATCATGAATCCCAACACTCTGATGAACAATGGCGTCCCGGTAACTAATTCAAATGAGCGAAATTCTCACCACAGACCAGGCCAGAAATCATTTTTCATCCGCGGGTTTTTTTGGTTCACACGTGTTCTCATTCCTCTCATAGATTTATCGGACGAACCAGTGTGCCGGAGAATTTGTCATCACATTCCCAAGAGCTTACCACAGTGGCTTCAACCAGGGGTTTAACTTCGCTGAGGCTGTCAATTTCTGTACCATGGACTGGGTATGGCTTGTCACCAGTTGTGGTTGTTGTTAATCTTCAAACTGCTGTCAGGAGTGGCGACATTATGATTTTTATGATGGATTTTTATTGGACAAATGAACATCGAAGTACATTTGTACGGCCAAAATGTTTTGTTATCCCTTATCACAATCCACATCTTAACTAAATTGATAGATATTAAGAAAAAAATTCTTCACCGAAACTTCTCTTGGCTCACTTCCAACAATTGATTTTCCAATCCATAATATGTCTCCATATGAGAAAATGATGGCAGTACAGTCGCTTGACTTAATTTGCTTTGAATATTTAGGTGGAATTTACAGTAATGTCTGATGGATCAAATGACAACGTTGTATGACAGCAGACCTGTTGTTATTCACTTTTTCTTCTCAACCATTGATCTTCGGATCCACATTTAAGATGTTATTTTTTAAATTCTGTCTCTGCAGATGCCAATCGGTCGTAACTGTGTAACGCACTACCGTCAGCTGAGCAGGTACTGCGTCTTCTCCCACGATGAAATGGTTTGCAACATGGCCTGCAAGGCTGACAGTATGGACGTTGACCTGGCTGATGCTGTGAAAAAAGAGATGGTCTCCATGGTGCAGGAGGAGGAGAAGCTAAGGGAGAAAATAAACAAGATGGTAAGGTGGTGTAGTAGATGCTGATATGTGGCATTAAACAAAGAGCAGTTTGCTTCACTGACAGGGACATTTAGCAGAATAGCATCACACTCGCAGTCACTGCAAGATCAAGCAGATTTACTTGTTTAAAATGGCATTTGCAACTGCAGTGTATTTGTAGCATTGCAGTATCTGAATGCTAAATACAAGCTGAAGTGCCTGTTGGTTTTCCATAAGTTAAAATCATATAGATTAATGGTGGATTTATTTGTTTCAGAAAAAGGACACAACTGAAGCTTTTACGAACAAGCAACTGGGTTATTGCATTCGGGATGATCAGTGCCTATCTGAAAACACATGAGAGTTATTAACATATTAGATTTGGAGGACGTTATCGCGCTGTGCAGCTGGTGGCTCTTCCTCTCACTAATGAATGTGACTGGCTCCCCAGGGTGTGGTTCGATCTCAGCAAGTTGATTATGAGGTGCTCCCTGATGAGGAGCGGCAATGCTGTAAATGTCGAACCACCTGCTACCTTTCTGGGATCACTTGCGTCTGCAGCCCTGGAAAGATGGTCTGCTTGTACCACGCCCAGGACCACTGCTCCTGTCCGTTTAGCAGCCTGACACTCAAGTGAGTCCTCCGATACAAGTACACGGTTCATTTGATGTTGTTGTGGTTGCAAATTCCTGCTGTAATTGGACACATTTGGAATACCATTCAAGGAAACGCACAATTTGAAGAATAAACAAAGCAGATAATAAGCAGTACTCACAGTAACATGCTATGCTCCTTTTTGCTCTCCACAAAATGCAATGATGAAATTCATTCATTCATTCATGAATGGTCATCATTCTTGTGGTCCTCACTTTTTAATTTATGTTGAGATAACGGCACTATTTTATGTCTTCAGTGTTGGATTAAATAAAAACATTGATTTGTATTCATCTCCAGTTACAAGTTCACAATGCGTGAACTCTGCCTCATGATGGAAACAGTGACCCAGCGTGCAGACTCCTACAAAGACTGGGTGTGTAGTGTCCAGGAAATCCTTGAAAGAAAAGAAAACAAGAAAAAAGGTGAGCAAATAATAATAATCATCATAATTATATGTAAAGGAGAGGCATGTTTTTTTTAAATAATGACAGTTAAACATGGCCATCCTAGTGAGTTGGGTTTAGGGTTAAAGAGTCGAAAATCCTTAACTAACTCTTCAAGAGATATGGTTTTAAACTGGAGCTTCATTTGTCTCGCAAGGTTTGGAGGAACTTCACAGCCTGGTTGAGCAAGTGGAAACAAACCGGTTCCCTAAAACCAGCCTCCTCGATCAGCTGCGTATTATAGTTTCTGAGGCTGACAAAGTTGCTACGATGGCCCAGCAGCTCCTTAATGGGAAGAGGCAGACAAGGTACGAAGGAAAATTTGGCTGACTTGGTGATTCCATTGTTTTGCATGTTATCATGCCAGACGCTAAACTAGACATGTGCATGTCTGGTTTATAAGAATGAAATGGTCTGCTGGATCCTGCTTCCTGTTGCCCTCTCAGCAGATTCCTTACGATTATATTATTTCATTGTTGTCTTGCAGGTATCGATCTGGTGGAGGCAAATCTCAAAGCCAAAATGAGCTGTCTGTGGAGGAACTCAGGACATTTGTCCAACAGTTGGACAGCCTGCCGTGTAACATCAGACAAGCTCCTTTATTGAAGGTGATCCTGAATGTCAGACAGCTACGCATGCATTTCAGACCCTCAATGAAAACTTCAGATGCTGCTCTTGCCTTCAGTCATTCATATGTGTCATTGTGATTTCAGGACCTGTTGTGTCGAGTTGATGATTTCCAGCAACGTAGCGAAAGGCTCCTCACTGAAGAGACTCCAAGCCCAGTTGAACTTCAGGACCTACTGGATATGAGCCTGGGCCTTGATGTGGATCTGCCTCAGCTGCCTCAGCTGAGAGAGCGTCTGGAGCAGGCTCGCTGGTTGGAGGCTGTGCAGCAGGCCAGCAGTAGACCAGATACATTGTGCTTGGACACCATGAGGAGGCTCATTGACCAAGGTGTTGGTCTGGCTCCTCACAGTTCTGTGGAGAAAGCAATGGCACGACTGCAAGAGCTACTGACTGTTTCAGAGCAGTGGGAGGAGCGGGCGCTGAGTCTCCTGGATTCCACGTAAGAAAATTCATCTACTGATGTTCTTGTTTAGTTTTTACCATGAAACGTAATGCCACGCGGTTGTTACCTCCGCCAAGGAGGATTTTTTTTTCCCCAACTTTGTGTGTCTGTCTCTTCTTTATTTCTTTCTTTCTTTTGTTCTTTTTTCTTTCTTTCTTTTCTTCTTTCTTTGTCCTCTTTCTGGTCATGTGAAATGGCACAGGGACCAAATGATTGCATTTAGGGAGTGACCCGGCTCACTGTCTGGACCCATTATTTAATTTTGTTAGAGGAAAATCTGACAATATTTAATATTGTCTCAATGCTTTTCTACTTTAACATGTGGCTGATTTATGATTTTGCTCATGAGCATATACAAACATCGACAAAGTTGTAAATTATAATCCCTGCACCCGTTGTGCAGCTATATTAAAAGTACTGTATTTCTTGGTGTCTTAGTAGTGTATTTCTAGTCTCCCAGATTATTGGCATTATCAAAACCTGTTATGATACTGTTACGATAGTCTCACGTAATAGTGGTGTTGGCAATTGCTCATGCAGACTCATTCCTTTTCCAGGCCTGCCCAAAGTGTTGAAGTGCTTGATGCTGCCCTGCTGGAGGTGGAGAACATTCCTGCCTTTCTCCCAAACTGTCTGGAGCTGAAGGACGTAGTTGTCAGAGCAAAGGAGTGGCTGGCTGAAGCCGAAGCACTGCAGGTAGTTACTGCACTGGTGGTGTCGAGGTTGTTGCTGTGAAGGATGGAATCTAAAAAGCGACACTTCCGGTTTGTGCTCGCAGCTCGGGGGACGTATACCTGTGCTGGACAACCTTTCAGAGCTGGTACTTCAAGCCAGAGGCATCCCAGTGTGGCTGAAGCCCCTGGGTCGACTGGAGTCACTGATTAGTGATGTTCAGATCTGGAAGGAGAGTGCAGCCAAGACATTCCTGCTGAAGAACTCCCAGCTATCTCTCTTGGAGGTAAACTAACAGACAAGCACACTGCTGTTAATCTGAATGTGAACATGGTTGTGATATGGACTAAATATTGATATTGGAGGAGCGGTCATCTCACAATCATCTGGATTGTGAGATGACTGGAGCAGCGCAGACTTGTGACTGTCACAAGGTGTGGGCTTTTTGGGGGCTGTGTTTCTTCAGACCATATTTTTGTTGAATGAAGGACATTGCTGCAGTGGTAGGAAGGATTCTAACAATCACATATATAACTGACAGTCTTTCATCCAGACATGTCTTCAGCATCAGTTGGCTGGCAGTATATAAAATAAACTCAAGTGTTGCTGTACATGTCATCTGTAGTTCGAACTCCCTTGTGATCATCAAATCAAAATTAAGATAACGCTTATTTGTGATGAGGTCATTAACTGAACTGTAGTTTCACTGTTGTGATTGCCTCATTGGTGGCATTTCATGACCAATGTTCAAATAATTTTGTTCCTCCAGGTACTCTGTCCGAGGTGTGATTTAGGAACTGGATATCAGAAGTCGAGATCGAAGAAGTCAAAAGAGGTTTCACCCAGCAGTAAAAGATCGCCAGCTGCTCTGGACTCACTATGTGATGTAGAGAGAGCTCTGACCGAAAGCAAGGACTCAGCCGCCGCAGTGAGTGTGACCCTCGTCTTCATTGCTTTAAAGCATGTGTCACATTCGAGCCCAGGGGTTCTGATCTGGCCCGCAGAGTAATTTATATGCTGTTCACATGAGCTCCAAATGCATGAAAATGAAATTCAAATAGTTGAACCTGACCACCAGCAAAGCATGTTGACATCAGGTCCTATAAAGAGTAGTGTTCAAGACAGGCTAGCCAGGGGAGATTCACAATGTCTAGAATGAGTCTGAAAAATTCCTAGAAAATGATGCAGGTGAAGTGAAGTGGATGGAAACAAGATTGTCTGCAGTGTTGTGTGTCCGTGGAAGACAGTACCTGTGTTTTGAAGCCCACTGCAGTGCCACTTCATATTATAGTTGGCCTTCAATAGTTAAACTGGACACTGATAGTCGATTGATTATATAACCATCACAATTAAGCTAGAGTTGTTTCGCCTTTGGGTCTAGATGGGTTTGTTTTTGTCATGTTTTGGAACCTGGTCAGTAGACTACCTTCAGTCAATCATATTAAGAACTTTCAAGCAGTGTGCACTGAGCAAGAAAGGATGCACTATGGAAATAGCCTTTTGATCTTTAACTGTAAATAAAAAGATATAAGAGAGCAAAACGTGAGATTAGGAGAATGAAAAAAGGACGTCATGATTCCACAAGTGAACATTTATCCAAAATAAATAGACTGGTCTAAAGTCAGTGAAGTTACAAGATGTATCAGTTGTGTTACATCGAGAAATTGTTGTATGTTCATTGCCTCATTACGCTGCCAAAATTCTCAGTTCATAGTAGGAAAGTCTAAATGGGGAAAAAAAGGCTAATTTGCCCATTATGAGATCTGGGCGTGGACAGGCCACATAAAATTCAAATGATTGTGTTGTACTTAATTTTATTCTTGTTTTGGTGCTATTTTTGTGTCTCAAATATTTGTCAGACTTTAACTGGAAACGGTTTTCTCTTTCAGATGGCCACACTCGCTGATGTCTGCCAGAAGGAGATGGAGACGTTGCTCGCTCTCAGGACTTCCAATGAGTCCAAGTTTCTTCCTACTGAAAACTGTAATGCACTTAATGTCTGTATTTGCCAAAAGGCCCCGTCCGGCGCCATGGTCCAGTGTGAGCTCTGTAGAGAGCTTTTCCACTGCGACTGTGTGTCGGCGACCGCAGAGCTAGAACAGGGAGACGCCTGGTTCTGCCCTCTCTGTCATCGTTCGAGGAAACCGCCCCTGGACAAAGTCCTGCCTTTGCTGGCTTCCCTGCAGAGGATTCGGGTGCGGGTGCCAGAAGGGGACGCCTTGCGCTTCCTAATTGAGAGGACAGTGCGATGGCAGCACAGAGTCCAACAGGCCTGCACAGATGGGATGTTGGAACGAGTGTCTCGAACGGTGAGTGAGGATCACTTTTTGAATTGAAGTGCACGACTACATCAAACTAATGTGGCCTTCTCTGTTCCAGGCAAAGCATTGTAGCAAAACCAGTAAAAGCAAGTCTTTTCATCAAGAGCATCTCTCTCTTCCACTCAATGGTGAGTTCTTCACGTGTTCCTCCGGCTTGTGTCCGAGTCTGTCCTCATGGTGTGCATCCTCATCGCAGGGCTGGAGCCGGAACTGGAGGAGCTCATGGTGGAAGGCTTTCTCCTGCAGGTCACACTGCCGGAGACAAAAGAGTTGTACAGATACCTGCTGTACAAACTGGCCCCGCTGCCCTCTGACAGCAGCCCCTGTAGAAACGGCACAGCTCAGGACGAGCACAAGCACCACAGAAAGGTAACCAGTCATCCCAAGTGTCGGAGTCGATTGAGCTAAAACGTTGTTTTCTTTGTGAAGCAGAACGGCAGCTCTCATCACAAGAGGGATAGCAATGGCCAGAGCAAACGGACCAAGAGGCGCAAGGACAGCTCAGATTCTCAGAGCAGTGAGAAGGCAAAGAAGCGGCGTAAAAAGAAGTCCAAGAAGAACAAGGAGAGGAGTGAGGAGAGCAGGAGAAGTCCTTCGCCCTCTCACTCGGTGTCCGACCCTGCTGGATCTGATTCAGAGGAAGACTATTCACTGTGTGCTGCACCGTGGTGCAGAGAGCCGGAGGGGGACGAGGTATGTTGTGCTGTTTGAATCTCAAACCCCTGCCCCAGTTGTTCAGCGTCTCATGTCATGGTCCACAGGTGAACTGGGTCCAGTGTGACGGCAGCTGCAACCAGTGGTTCCACCAGGTTTGCGTTGGACTGTCAGCTGAGCGGGCGGAGAGCGAAGACTATATTTGCATAAGCTGCACGCAGCCTAACTATGACCAAGGCGACTGAGGACCTCGGCGTGCGGAGCATCAGTGTTTCTGCAGCCGCAGCACTCAAAGTGCACATGAACTCTGCCCCTCGTGTCTTACCCTGTTACCTACTGGCTTGCCCTTAGTGAATACGGTGCTGATCGTTTCCATGGTTACAAAGGACACTGTTTTTCGTCAGATGGCTGTTTTGTCAGCCAATCTACTAATCCTTTCTGAAACTTTCCAGAACTTGATGCAGATGCATAACATGTTGGAAACGGCCGCAACGCAGGGATTTTTCAACCAAAAGACGTTCAGTTTTTGACCTGTTTTTTTTTAACAAGCATCTGAGCAATGTGAAGTTTCTCTCGTAGAGTTAATATTATTTATCGAAGCAATAACTGAACCCTAGTTAAGGTTCGGTTTTCACCTAAGCTATCTTTGTGCTTAGAATAGAAGGCCTTGTTGAACCCTTTCAGAATTCACTTTATAAATCCTTCTGATATTTTAACAGTTCAGTCGAATGATGTGAACAGGAAGAATCAGAGGCAGCAGCGCTGAATGAAGTCTCACTGCCTGCACTTTTTAATCAGAATGTGCAAAGAACTTTTTACAGAGATTTGCAGTGGCCCGATTTGGGATGCGATAAGTTATTTTTGTCCTGCGCGTGGAGCGAGGAACTCTTATTGTTCACAGAATGAGAATGAACTGTCTGACGTCAAAGGAATGTACTATTGTTTTTCGAGTGTACTCGCCCTGTATGAGCTGGGGGAAGGTTCTGTTGGATTTAGAATTAACACAGTTTCAGATTTCTTTGCCACGGGTAAAACAACTTCTCCTTTGAGTAAATAATATAATTCATATGTTTGCAGTTTGCATTATAATATAAAATGTTGGTGGGATTTTCTGTAATAAACCAATTTCACACTGAGCTTGTTTCCTGTCTGAGTTTAAAAGGAGTGTTATGCTACAAATGTTTCCATTTTTACTCTGTCAATGTGGGCTCTGAAAATTCTGAATATTCAGCTCTCTGGAAAGAAAACTCTTCTAACATTGCCATGATTTCAGTATGGATTCAGTTCTCATTTTATTGTAATCACAAAGTGCTATTTTCTGGTGTATTCACCCACAAATGATGTCAAGAGTCATCTTCAGATGACAGTTATTCATGTTTAGAGTGCAAAACTTCGCAAGCATTTATTTTAATCTGGCAACAAAACAACTTTTTTGCACCTGTTCCAAGTGTTTTGAGTATTAAGAGACGGTCCAGTTATTTTGGTTCTCACTTCTCTTTCGTCCTTCCTGCTGCAGGTGCTGCTGTTTTGCTTGTTTATAAACACACTTATTAGTCACTTTACAATAGTTTCCATTCACTATTCATCGTGCCAGGCCATACGGGTTTGGTTTTAATGCTTATCTGTAAGTCCTGTGAGTGCAGGGATATTGAATGAATGTATGTGTGTTTCAATCGGTAATACATTGCCTTAAATGTATACAATTCCATCCATATTTCTTCTTGTCCAAAGATGGTGAAGGAGCAGAGGGAAGAACAGTTCTTATATTTAGATGTGGCTTTTGGATCGGTTACATATATGTGTACGGTAATACTGAATTTCAGTCTCTTCCAAAAACATTTAAAAGTATCACATAACATGGGTCTCGTTTAAAGAGCTGCTTTCACTCTTCATCCTGAATTGTTTTGTTTCCTCTTATCCAATCATATCTCAAAATACAACCTCAAGCTTTAGAAAGGTGTTTCTAGCCCTCAGTGATGTCCATACTTAAGTGAAACTGTTACTGATCATACAATCTCCCCTGAGGAAAAGCGAGCCTGTAGATCTTGGATTGTAATATAAAATGTTGGAGTCGCTGAACGAGAAATGCGTGTTCGGTGCATTGAAATGTTCTGTGGTTTAGTAAAGAAGAAACTGGGTAAGAACAAATCGTAAACCTGCAAGTCTGTGCTCAGGGGAGAATTAGTTCCAAATAAGGGGGCGTGGCCAGCCGGCCTCGCCATTTTCCCCCCCGATTATTGTTGTTAGTTACCAAGCTAATGGCTAACTATTTCCAACACCTCTGTAGATTAACGGTTTGATAGTAAGCCAACGATAGACTCCTGTCCTTATAGGGGTTTGTATACCAGTCGCTGCTGTTATGGACGAGGAGTTCTACAGCGGAGGTGGAGACTGGGAGGGTAGCACGGTGAGACTTGTTGCTTGTTAGCTGCATTTGTTGTTAGCATGACAGCATCAGGTTCGCAGGAGGCTTCGCTGTCGTCGCGAATGAAACACATGTAATGCAGAATTTCATCTAACGCGTGTGTGTGTGCGCAAACGTATATCAACCTTTGCGTTCATTCTGACTTCACTTTGAGTTCTGTCTGTGATGCAGGTCATGTTAACTTAAAGCCATCACCCTAAATTTGGTCTCTATTGAGGTGTTTGTGAGTCACAATTACATGAGTGAGGAAAATACACCGCAAACCAACATACATACAAGTTTTTATTCATCCAAGGTGTTGCGTGTTTTGTGTTGCATTAATGTGAGGACATATTTTTGTGCTTTTGGCTGTCAGTTTAGATCCAAAAATGTGGACTAATGTTGCTGACACTCATAGCACACATAGTATACATCTCTAACAGAAGTGTGAACGTCCTTTTTCTGTCTGTCTCTGGCACAAATTTTCCCTTTACAACACAAGACACCGCTTTGTACAACCCGTCAGCCATATCTGCTGTGCCTTGTGGTGTTGTCCCAGCTGGCTGTTGGCAAATCCTTAGATAATGTTGCAAGATCCCAGCGACAGCTTTCTAAGCTTAACAGCTGCCGCTGTCTTTGGGGAAGAGGGCGGACCAGCTCTCATCTCAGAGCGAAAAAAAAAATGTTACACACCATCCATGAATTCAGTTACTCAACAGCTGAATTTTCTTTCAAACATTCTGTCTTAATTGACAGGAAGAACGCTATGTTGAAGGCGAGGATGGTGGGAAAATCCAGGAAGAATGTCTACAGAAATTCTCCAGCAGGGACTACATCATGGAACCTGCGATCTTCAGCACACTCAAAATGTAAGGACAGATGCAAAAAGTGCCTCGTAGCTTTCAAAGACACGACTAAACAAACGTACTGTCCTGAGACTGAAAGGATCTTTGTTCATTCATGGCAGGTATTTCTTAGCCGGTGGTTCACCTGAACATGTGATCCAGCTGCTCAGTGAGAACTACTCTGCTGTGGCTCAGACGGTGAATCTCCTAGCAGAGTGGCTCATTCAGATGGGTCAGTAACGGTCCATCGGACCCCTTTGCTTCTTGAGACACGACTCATCCTGATGCTGTTTTCAGGTGTGGAGCCAGCACAGGTCCAGGAGCGAGTGGAAAATCATCTGAAGAGTCTTCTGATTAAACATTTTGACCCGCAGAAAGCCGATTCTATTTTCACAGTGGAGGGAGAGGTAAGACGTCTAAAGGTCCCAAGGCTCACTGCTGTGAAGCTTAGTGTTAATGAGCAGCAAACACTGGTGGTGAACAGACTCGTGCTCACAGCTTTTGACATGAGGAACCTGCTCTACTGTACGCAGCAATAGTGATGGGCTGCTGAGGCGTCATGGAACAGTGTCCTCATTTTTCAGAGCCCACTAGATGGCACCCTCTGCTGTAAGATCTTTGGATTTGGATCAGATTACATTCTCTAACCATATTGAGGAAATCATTTTTAAATGTAGAGCATCACCTACTGGGCTCTGCAAATGAGGACACGGTCTCATGACGCCTCATCAGCGCTTCACTACCAATCCGCATGGTGCGCTGATGTTTCTAGCCTGAATGTATTGCACGTTTTGTTTCCTCCTTTTGGTGCAGGACCCTTAATAACTCCAACATTGTTTTGCATTGTATGGAACCTATAGATCATTATGGTGGCGCAGTGATGTCTAGCTACTCGTGTTGGCGAAGGAACGTTTTGAAGGCTAACTTGAGTGTATTTCAGACTCCTGCCTGGCTGGAGCAGATGATCGCACACACAACATGGAGGGATCTTTTCTACAAGCTCGCGGAGGCTCATCCTGACTGCCTGATGCTGAACTTCACCGTGAAGGTGCCTCACACAACATGCTCTACTCACACACACACCTGGATCACCACTGGAACATCGCCGATGTTAGTTGTATGCTTGATCTATTTTCCTTCTTAAATTTCGTGAGTCCGTCTAATATTCAAGTGCACTCTATAAAATACAATAGTTCAATGGAACTTCACATCAGTTCTAAACCAAGAGCGCCATCTAGTGGCCTCTGAAAATTAGGACACTGTTTCATCAACGCTGCAACACTGTTTCATGATGCCTCATCGACCCATTGCTAGTGAAAGACAGTGAAGTTGTTGTAGTTTTTATGCCATTACTTTCTCAGTTTCATTCATGCTGCCTCAGTGCGACCAAATGGACCCACTAGCCGAATGTGCGAATGTGTGTCACAGAGACTTGTCTTCCTCAACTAATGTCTGTCTGATCTCCCACACAGCTCATCTCAGATGCTGGTTATCAAGGTGAGATCACCAGCGTGTCCACAGCGTGCCAGCAGCTGGAGGTCTTTTCTCGGGTGCTGAGGACGTCTCTCGCCACACTGCTGGATGGAGGAGAAGAAAACCTGGAGAAGAACCTGCCTGAGTTTGCAGTAGGAGTTGATTTTATTTTTTTCCCCTCACTTAAATCCTGCATCGGCTGAACAGCATAAGATGATCTATGTCGGGGCTGTCTCTCTCGCAGAAGATGGTGTGTCACGGCGAGCACACGTACCTCTTCGCCCAGGCAATGATGTCCATCTTGGCTCAGGAGGAGCAGGGCGGCTCAGCTGTGAGGCGCATCGGTCAGGAGGTCCAGAAGTCGGCTCACAAGAGGTACGCAGAGAAATGGAGTTCAAAACTGCTAAGAGTAAGGTGTTTAGTCTGAGGCTCAAAGAAAGAGTTTGGTGCGACCTGGAGATCATTTTGATAGTCTTTTCTTCCATAGTTCTGGTCTAAGTACTTTTTCAGGCGCAAAGATGTCTCCTCTGCAAAGCTTAGAACTTTACAACCTCATCTCTCTCCATCTTCCTTTGACTGTTCGATAATTATGGTTCAAATTGACGGTTTCGATCATGAAAAAAAAAACATTTCCGGATCTCCTTCTTTGAACTGTCAAACATAACATAACGTATAAAAACTAGTGTGGAAATACTTAAAAAAGGAATAGTTCAGGTACTCAGCAACCAGAGAAACAGCTGATCCAATTGAATTGTTACAATAATCAACAACCTATTGAAGAATTCTACATTATTCTGAAAGTAGCTGGGATTTGACTCTATCCTTGAGTCACCTTAATAAGTAGCCACTGTCATTCGCTGAAACCCAACGCTCAACACTGGTGACAAGATTCGAGTGCAGCCTTGTTGGACTATCGACAGCTGTGAATCACATGTGGTGTGACGTCATCAACAAGCGACAGGCAAGGCATATTTAGTTATAGATATCAATGTTTCATAAGTCGCTTTTACTGCGTCCATTGGAAGTGTAATTTGATCGTGGAAAAAAAGGCTTTCCAGTACAAAACTGCAGATCGTGACGTCACCAGAAGATGGCAGTCTAGCCCCATACTGACAAGCAATGTTAATGCGCCGGGAATGAAGTAGAGCTGGTCCCAAGGGGCAGACAGCGGTTACATCCCGGTGCCAGATGTTCCCTCAGCTCAAAGAGAAACGGGTCTATTAAGATGTCTGCACATTGTTTTAACATGCGTGTTGCTGATTTCTCCCCCGGCAACCATGATCTGTGATCCATTCTCTGCATTTGGCTCCCACCCCAGAGGTCACGATGCCAGTCAAATCACCCTGGCCCTGGGCACCGCGGCAGCCTACCCTCGAGCCTGCCAGGCTCTGGGCGCCATGCTGTCTAAAGGAGCTCTGAATCCAGCCGACATCACTGTCCTGTTCAAGATGTTCAGCAGCATGGACCCTCCACCTGTGGAGCTGGTGAGGAGCTCTTCAACCCAACACAGCCCTCCACATCACTCACCCTCCTCCTCCCCCCCGTGCCCTCCACAGATCCGAGTCCCCGCCTTCCTGGACCTGTTCATGCAGTCGCTGTTCAAGCCGGGCTCAAAGATCAACCAGGAGCACAAGCACAAGTACATCCACATCCTGGCGTACGCTGCCAGCGTGGTGGAGACCTGGAAGAAGGTGAGGCTGAGGCTGAGGCTGCAGATGCCTGAGACGGCTTGGTGTGACCCTTTCTTCCTCTTCACTGTAGAATAAGAGAGTCAACATCAACAAAGATGAGCTCAAGTCCACGTCCAAGGCCATTGAGACGGTCCACAACCTGTGCTGTAACGAAAACAAGGGCGCCACGGAGCTGGTGGCCGAGCTGGGCACCTTGTATCAGTGTATCCGGTGAGCAGAGGATTGCTGTCCGTGTGTGAATCATGGAGGCAGATTTTTACTGACCACGCCATGCTTCCTCGCTCCGTCCGCCAGCTTCCCTGTGGTGGCCATGGGCGTCCTGAAATGGGTGGACTGGACGGTGTCTGAGCCGCGGTACTTCCAGCTGCAGACGGACCACACGCCGGTGCACCTGGCTCTGCTGGACGAGGTGCGAGCAGGTTACCTGGCTGCGTGCACAGGAGGCTGACCCTCATCTTTGTCCTCTCAGATCTGCACGTGTCACCAGCTGCTGCACCCTCAGGTGCTCCAGCTGCTGGTGAAGCTCTTTGAGACGGAGCACTCGCAGCTGGACGTCATGGAGCAGGTGTGTGGCACCGTGTTGCAGCGGCATGTGTTGGCCAGCCAAGTCTCATGGCGCCATGTGTCTGCAGATGGAGCTGAAGAAGACTCTCCTGGACCGAATGGTTCATCTGCTGAGTCGCGGTTACGTCCTGCCTGTGGTGGGTTACATCCGCAAGTGTTTGGAGAAGCTCAACACGGACATTTCCCTCATCCGGTACTTCGTCACCGAGGTAGCTTCCTGTCCGAAAGACTGTGCAACTTGTTGCTGCTCCTGTTGAGTCATCCATTTGGTTTACTTATGTCATCCAAACAAAAGATCTGAAAGGATTGAAAACATATCAAATATTTCATTGTTATATGGTATTTAGCAAATTCTCAACATGTGTGAAGGTGCTGGACGTCATCGCTCCACCCTACACCTCTGACTTCGTGCAGCTCTTCCTCCCCATCCTGGAGAACGACAGCATCGCCGGCACCATCCGCACCGAGGGCGAGCACGACCCCGTGGCAGAGTTCATCGGTAACTCTCCTATCCAGTGTGGACTGTTGCCTCTCTGTCTGAGCTCTCTCACAAGCCTCAACCCTCTGTTTTTTTGGTTTTTTTTTTGCAGCTCACTGCAAGTCCAACTTCATTATGATGAACTGATGTCTTCAGGTGCCGTTGCCATGACGACCATCTGTGGCGACTGAAGAGCATTGCCGTTTATAAAGTCAACTTTTTTATTTGAATTATTTTTAAATAAAATGTGAGTTTGTTCCAACTGCTGTCATCTCACTGACTGGAGATACTACTGACATGGGTCTGTGGTTTTGTTGAGTATACTTGAGTACAAATATGGCACGTACTCTACAGACAATATACTTTGTTTACCAGAAAGAGTACCACGTCAATACTTGTTTTGACTACATCATTTTAAGTTTACTAAAGTACTTAAGTCTGCTAGATATGTGTATCAGTTATCTGAACTAGTATATTTAAAGTCCAATGCTTGCACATGCGATCATGGCGCCTAGTTACGTATCCCCCTTAGGTGGTTCGATGGCACAGTTCATTCAGACACCGGATGGAATGTTTGGACGTGGAACAACTTAGTCAATCTAAACCAAGAGCGCCCTCTAGTGACCTCTGATCAATCAAGGCACTGTTTCATCAATCCTGCAATACTGTATCATGATACCTCACTTACACATTACTACTTGTAATACACCAGTAAAAGTATACTCGAGTGTGCTATTACAAATCTAGCATGTGAAAAGTAAACTTCAAGTATGCAGCCTCAGTGTTAGTATCAGACAGGTAGACGCAGTGCACTTGAAGAAACATCTCTCTCTGTCGATGTTTGGGTCTTGAAACGAAGCCACGTGGAGACACTTGTTTCTCACAAGAATTTATTGGCACTTAAAATTGCCAGCTAAAAAGATCAGTAAAACTGGACAAGCGTGTAAAAAGGCACGTTGAGAGCAAGTCATTTTTAAAAACAAAACACTCGAAGCATTTGTGGCTTGTGCCAACATGTGGAGCCATTGGTGAGTCAGACTGTTCAACAGTCTGGTGATAGACGATCGCGAGCGTGTCCTCCAGCGGTGACTCTCCCTCCAACAGGGAGGTTCTAGTGAGACTTGTCTATGATGGGGACTCCGAACATGCAGTCCTCCTCCACAGCCAGGTTGTAGGAGCTGCCGCTGCCTCCTTTGTAGGCGCTGGTTACGATCCTGAGCCAACCCTTCTCCCCCTGCAGGGACAGACACGCCATTGTTTCACTGCTCCTTCAACACCTGGGGAAACACGCTGCGTAACGTACCCATGGCTCTCCCCAGGAGTTGCGCACAATCCAGTACTCCACGCCGTCCTCCACCCCCCATCCTGCCACCGACACGATGTGGTTGACAAACGGACTGTCGCTGTACTCGGAGTAGACTCCACCAGTGTAGGCGTCCAGCTTCTCCGTGGCCATGATGCCGCAGCTGCAGGAGGGAAAGCATTCAGCCATGACCCGTCCGGCAGCAGCACAACTGAGCGATAGGACACCAGGTGACTGACCTGATTGGTCCTCGTGCATAGATCTCCGCCATCATCTTCTCCCTCCCGCTGACCTCACCAAAATCGTCCACCTTCCACAGCGTGTAGTTCTTCACGATGTTGCAGATGCCGAAGGTGGTGCAGGTGCCGCACTGGTTGAAAGGTTTACACGCTACGGAAGATGAGAGCGAGAGGGTGAGCGCAACAGAACACCCCGGTTCCCCTCCGACGCTCACTCACACTGGTCTTTGGCCTGGTAGTTATTGCAGGTCTCGTCAGGGATCCCGTGCTTGTTCGCATACTCCCACACGCCGCCGTGGTCTCCGCCGTGACAGCTGCCGGCGTCGCCGCAGTCGATCACGTGCTGCACGGACAGGTAGGCGGACGGCCAAGCTCCCTTCCGGAGGATGTTGATCCGATCTGCCATGGCACTGGTGCTGCCGTGCGCCCAGCAGGAGCCGCAGTACTGGGGGATATGCTGGTTCCGCGTGGTGCTGGCGTAGTTCACGCCTTGGATGCTCCTCCAGTCCCAGGACTGAGGGAGGTCGGACATGTTCAAGTACTCGTGAGGACGAGGCGCCGTCCTGCAGAGAGAGGAGCACGAGACCTTCCTTAAAAACACCAGTCGCACGACGCAAATAGTACAACAAATACTCGTGATGGGTAGCTGAGGGTTCATGACACACTATTGAAGCGTTGTGGTTTCATGAAACAGTGTTCTGATTTTCAGAGGCCACCAGATGGCGCTGTCTGCTGTATAATGTTTGGACTCATTCAATGGAACCTCGCATCATTCCTAAACCAGGAGCACCATCTAGTGGGGAGCAGCAGGGGATCAGGTGATTTTACTTTTTAACTGTTGGAATATTCTATTTTGCCTGTTCTGAATTCAGTGTTCCCTTTTTGTCTTATTTGTTTGAATAGCCAGAACACCTCCCCTCTGCTTTAGCTGGCAGTGGAACGTGAACATGAGGGAGGAGAAATGCCTGCAGACAAAGAAGCGCCATGTTACGGTCAGAAGAATGATTCACTCATGTACTCAAAACACTCCACACTGACGTCCACTGACAGGACTGTCAAACTCTTCATTTAAACTCTTATTTTGTCTCTGAACCCACTCATTTTATATTCATTACCAATTTCACATGAATTCACTTCAATTCCATGAAATAAAAATAAACCATGACAGGATTTATTCCAGACTCATTCTCCACAAATGGTTCAGCAAAGTCTCGCCTGACTCGACAGACTGTCCCTGGAAGTGACCCCTGGATGACCTCTTGACCGGCATCACCTGCGTGATCTTTGGATCAGGAGACTTCCTCTTCCCACTGTCACCAGAAATCCAATCGTCAAAGGTCAGGAGAAACAAAACTGGGACGCAAAGTTAACGTGTGGTTTTATACATAGTTCTGCGTCAGCGGAAAAATGCTGTGATTGTTGGACGTGCCTTCCTCAGCATACTTGTTCCATCAGGTGACACCACGTGACTCATACGACCATTGAAAAATACCAATGGCTTTTATTTTGATTCACAAAAGTGAATCAAACTGTAGCGCAGAAACACGTTTTAGAAAGATTTAATTTTCTTTAAAAAAAATCAGCTGAAATAAAAGGATGTCTCAATTGAATCACTACTGTATTTCATGCAGTATTTTTTCTTTTCACTCAGTAAATCCCAAGTCGGTCGACATTCACCAATTCAACTGCAATGTTTAGTCCTTAAAATACTGTTTGTGCGAATCAAATAAATCAGTAAAAGGCATAATATAAGAGGACACTATTACATTATGTTTTTATACTCGTGAATACGTGAGGAAATTATTTCTAAATATTTTAAACAGATGCGTTTTATCAAATTAATAAAGACATAAAAGGGCTTGGTTGTGGTGCGATAGAAAGACTTGATGCTAGACAACTGCCACACCAGTGTGTTACTTTCTTTAAAAACAAAACAGTTTACTGGAAGTGCGATGACTGACTAACGCCCGCGGAGTTTCGATTTCATGTCAAGGTATATTCTGGGCGCAGCGAGCTTCCGTAGTCCGATCGAAAACCCGTGACTGCTCCAAATGTTTGCGTTCCTTATCAGGAAACACTTGACCAATTCCGCTCCGTCTTTTGTGCAACATAACGGGACGTAAAAGAACAACAAACAAGCAAACAGAAAAGCTGTTAGAAGTGTAGCCCCCTCCGTATATAATGCTAGCTCACAACAACAGTGCCTGGATTCAGGAAAAAAAAACATCTTAGACAGTGTCAACTTACTTTAGCCCGGCGCTTCTTTTGGGGTTGCGGACATAACACGGCTGTTTGCGAGTGAAAAACACTCCGGCAGACGTCAGCGACAGCAGCAGCGACAGCACAAACACAACACCGGTCCGAACCATGGTGGGGGCAGCGCAGCAGCTCAGGGGTGGTGAGACGTTCAAGTGCTCCCAGTTTCTGTCAGTGTTGTGGCAGGAAGCTCTCAGGCGCGTGTTATTTATGCAGAGAAAACTCAAGTGAGCCGCCCCGCCCCTCTTCAGAATAAAAGAGAAGTTATCGCGTGAGCTCAGAATACTGGTTTCCTCCCGGACAAAGAGACATGAAACACATTCAATTAGCTTCAGTCTCGTCACAGAGCAAACGATCAGATCCTTGTGACCTCTGCGCATCGGACATGAAACACTGGTGATTGTTCAGGAAGAGGAAGTCAGATTGTGGTCAACCACGAAGGAGCAGCTTCAAACTCCACATCCGCTTTCTCAAGAGTCGTCACCTTAATGGGTCTTTGCGCAATAACGCTTCCATTCATCACTGCCATTCACGAAGAGCAGACAAAATTATAAAAAAAAACAATTTTCAGTGAGAGGAAACCTTCATATTTCATCATATAATAATTCAGTTGAGGTGAAAGCAACATAGCTTTAAATTAAACCACCACAAAATACAGTGTGAAGTTGGTCCAGACTCCGCATTATGATCCTGCAGGTCAAGGCAAAACACAACAGAAGTGATGTGGTCGACATGATACGGCAGTATTTATTGGTTTATTCTCCGTTATGGAATCAGTTACAAAGACGTTGCATAGCTACTGAATCTAATTCAACACTGACTCATTAAGGATCCAATTGAGCGATAAACATGGTGAGGAAACGCTGTCACGAGTCTGAACCAGGTTCAGAGACTCAAGCTGGCAGCAGCAGTTTGAGAGACCGGGGTCAGTGGTGGGTTTCTGGGATCAGGATCTAGACCAGCCGTCTCCTCTTGCAGTCTTGCTCCATCTGCTCGTCCGGCATGTTGGTGGCTGCTCCCAGCGGAGACACTCGCTTCAGTAGGCCGTCGTCCGACGCCTGGCCGAACAGCGCCATCAGCAGCGCCACCCCGAACCCTGTGGCTCGCTCCCCCTGAGGGACGAAGAGCATGGGTCAAACCAAGGGTGTCACAAGTACAGGCATCAGCTGGTGCCAACACAAGCCGAGTCTCTCAGCTGTTCGACTGCAGAAAGGGACCAGGTTTTCTAATGTCCGATGATACTTGATAAGTAAACAGTCTGGGTCTGCGTCAGCAAGGACTCACCGCATGAACAGGGGAGGCGATGTCCACGTGGACCCAAACACCAGGCCAGTCGAATCCCAGGTGGGAGTTGATGAAGAGGCCGGCGCAGGAGCTCTGAGCGTTCTCTCGGTCCTGCAACACAAGTCACGCATCAAACCGGGCCCAAACGCTGATATCCAGTCGTGAAACATGGCCATCTAGATGGTCCTCAGTGCTCAAAACCCCTTGGCTTTGTACAGCCATATTGATGCAATCTCATCATTCTAAAATGTAGAGCACCCCCTACTGGGCGCTGAAAATGAGGGCACAGTTTCATGACTACCCATCAACCCATTTTTTTATTTAGAAAACCTGGACTCAGAGAGACGAGTATTTTAACTTCCAGAAAAGTGAGAGGAGTGGTGGGCACTCATTTTCAGAACCAAGAATAACAGTCGCTTCAATGTAACCTTCTCAACCTACAGCGCCACCTACTGAGCTCAGCGAATGAGCAGCAGCTAGCGAGAACTGTAAAAACGTTTGTCATATCTGTATTCAATTCTTTTAAGAAGCAAAGATGTTCGACGTCTTCATGTCACTCACTGCCACTGAGTTCTTCATGTCAGCCACAGCCGATGTGAACTCGCTGAAGTGCATCTCGGGACAGTAGACCAGCGGGTGCGCCAAGTCTCCGCTGCTGCGGCCAGCGCGCACGCACGCTGCCTCCCACTGCTCGCTGTTGGACATCACGGCCGCGTGGAACTTCCCTGTGGAGATGCCCTGAACACAGAGAGCAGACCAAAACCACACTGTCTCAGTTCCCTGTGAGGACTCCACCACTGTGGACGGATTCACAGGGACGTCTTTCTCTTCTCTTTCACCTGCCGCCTCCATGTTCAACACTCTTCATCCAACACAAGTAGATCTCCTCAATGTTAAGGGTGAAGCCATTCACTCACTAAGCCTCTCCATCTGCTGACCATCTCACCTGGGCTCCGGTCAGCGTGGCCATGTCAAGGACGATATCGGCCGACAAGTCCTTGCTGGCGTAGGCCACGCCGTCAGCCAGCACCAGTCGGCCCTCGGCATCAGTATTGTTGATCTCCACTGTCCTGCAGAGCCAACACATGACGCACCACTGAAATACTGCGTCACTATTCAACACGGAGGTTTATATCCCAACATACTTTCCGGAGTACAGCGTGTGGATGTCGTCTGGGCGGGTGGCTGTGGGTCCCACCGAGTTCTCAGCAAGGCAGAAGACTGCGTGAAGATTGTCATTGAAGCCCTGCAAGGAAGAGGAGGCGAAGACCCCTTTTATTTGCTTCACTTTCATCCTGTGAAGGATGCACACGTCACAAAACCTTTTCACAATTCTCTCTCCTACAATGGTTGTTTTCCATTGAAGATTCCAATTGAAGATTTCACTAATACTTTGACCGCTTTAGAATTTGTTGATGGTCCCTAACTGATGGCGTCTCGTAGCATTAGCGCTGTCTGTGAGAGTGTGTCCACGATCAGTGAACCCTAATAGGGACGCGGAAGAGGATGCTGCCGCCAATACCGGAGCGGAGCTCCATCCAATATCCAACTATTTTCACCACAGTGTTTCGCCGAGGCGCCAGCGCAGTGGGAGGCCTGCATGTATTGATATGAACCAAGGCAGACGACCACGTCAGAGAACCATCTAATACTTCTTCTCAGTTATTTTCTGTCGCGCCCCCCCCACGAAGAACTAAACATTTCATGTCCCCCAACTCTCGCTGCCTCTGTAAATAGAATCATTTGTGTATAAAATGATCACAAGTGCACCCCTCCCTTAACATTTAAGAAGAAAAGTAATGACGATCAACTTACAATAAAGAATAACTATATTAAGATTGTATTTGCCTGTAACATAAACGACTTAAATGTATCAATTTGTCTGAAATAAAAAACAAAAATCATGAGTGGAGATGCAATTATACTGAATTCTTGGAGGGCAAAAAAGTATGTTCCGAGCTCACGACCCCCCAGGAAGCGGATGGCAGTTCCTATCCAGAGTTAAGTGCCAACCAAATGGGAAGCCCCGTGACTTAACCACTCTTGATTCTTTTTAGCTAGTTCTGCGCCATCCTTCTGTTCTTCAAATGACATCTAAAACCAGTCATTGACCTTTTATTTCAAACACAATAGCACTGTCAGATGGTCCAGGCTACTGTGACAACATAAGTAATGTTCCTAACTCGCCACTCACCTGTTTAACTGTGGCCCTGAAGGCACCCAAGATGGCAGCAGCCCCACCACAGTCCCTCTTCATGCCTGGCATCGTAGTCTGAAGACAAAAGAAGGTCTGATGAGAGCAAGACAGTGGTGACACCACAGCATGTACTGTGATCACTCCCCACGTTTTCGTGACAACTTGAGAAAGAAAATGGTCTTCCTCATCCTCCTGCAGGATCTGCTTCTGACTCAAAGCTGTGTTCTGTTTATCCTGTGCAGCAGGATCATGCTGCCAAGTTAAGGACAGTGTTGCGTTCACAACTGACTGGGAAGAAAAGAAAAACCCTCTAATGTTACTGTGTTCTCCAGGCTACAAGTCGCAAGCTTTGCTGGCCCCGAGGTGCGGCTTTGTCGATATTAAAAGCTAGAATTTCAGGTTCTTCAATGTTGCTTCGCACTGACTGACATATAAACAATACATGTCTGTGATGTGCCCCAGAGATTTTCCATGTTAGAAATCGTCACATCAAGAAAACACAACACAGATCATAGAAATGAAACTTTGCAATAACAAAGTGACCGGGACACTACAGCTGCTCGTGTGTAGAGTTTGGTCGCCTGGACACGGGATATTAATACTTTTCTCATGATTGACAGCTGGCATTTTCACAGCCATCAGTGCAGTGAATGTGAAAATAGCTCCTTTGCTTTGAGCCGTTTTGAGTCGTCTTGCCTCTTGGCTACGTTGGGAGGGATGAATACAAAAGATTTTGCAGGACCTGTTAACACTTATAAACACAAAACACACAAGTACATTTTTCCCAAAATACAACTAGTCGGGGTGGCGAAATGTATTCAGCCGAACAGTGAAAAAAGGGCGGTGGCGAAGAGTCACCAATAGCACGGATAGTACGACGCGATCAAACACCGAGCATTGTAGCCTGAAGGATGACTTTTCGCTTTCAATTGCAATGTAACAGAATTTTTTTTAGTTTTTTTTTTAATACAGAAAGTGCATTACAGAAGTGAAAAGAGCTCTTCGTGACCTTTGAAATTCAGGCAAACCCACTTCTCCATTCTCAGCACGCCGAGAAAGACCTGGCAACATAATCCCCCACTTTCAGCAGTGACGGCACCAACTCACAGCTCACTGCCCGGTCGGCCGGTGACGGAACAGGAGCAGTTCAACACAAGTGGAAATGATTTTGACTTTCCAACCCATGTATCACACGCTCCCTCTTTATTTGTTCATTTCTTCGTCAACCATGGTTTTAAGAACCAGTTCCGACCGCCGTCATGGCGATGCTTCAGTGTTATAGTATGTGTGATCCTAAGTCAGAATAGTCTCAGTTTTCAGTTCTTTTAAAGTGCTGGAGAGCGAGAATCAACCAAACTATCTAAAGCCGTCAGTTTTGCGTCACCACTATATAATGGGAACCTGTGTCATGTTTTTAAATAATAATAATTATTGTTATTATTTGAAAAGCAAAGTCAGAAACATAAAGAAGATGTCAAAAATATTAAATCATCTAAACATTACATTTCTTTGACAAACTTGCAAATATGTTCTGGACCAGTTATGCAACATTTAAAAAAAAATAGTAAAAATCTTAGATATACTTGTGGCCCAAAAAGCATGGCATTGACTGTACAACCTTTCCCTTGATGCTCAGGCCTCCAGTGTCGTACACGATTCCCTTGCCCACCCAGGCGATGGTCTGCGTCGCCCCCTCTGGCTTGTGGCTCAAAACTGCGAGTGCAGGAGGATGCTCCGCGGCCTTGCCGACCCCGTAGATACCTTACGGTTTCAAAGACAGAAAGAAAAATCAACTTCTACTTCATCTTCGTGCAGCTAAAGGTTAGTCTCACAGCTTGTTACACTTCAGTAATGATAAACATGCAGTGCTTAGCTAAATATTTTAACAACAAACATAGAACACAACGCAAATAGAAGCAGCTAAGTGACTACACAGCAGCTTTCACGATCACAAGCCAGAAGTCAGTTCCTGAAATCTCTCCTGTGCAAACGACACTTCCTCGACTTCGTATGAATGTTGCCACAACAGTCGCCAAACAAACAGAAACTTGAAGCCTTAAAAAGGAAATGAGATCCCAAACAGTTCCCTTTCTCGGTGCTCGTCTTGTTTCAAGTGCTGATGTGGTTTTAGGAGCCATCTTATACACACAGTCAAACCCAGGATGAGAAAACAACCTCTTACCACCGAAGCCTTTTTGTTTAAGCTCCTCTCCTCGAATGATCACTGGAGTGATTCCCAGCTCACTTCCCACCACTTTGATTTCCTGCATGAGAAACAATCTGTTTAACAAATGAGAAAAAGACAGCAGGAAGACAGGAACTCACGTCTAAGAAATGATCCGTGTTCATCTCATTGCAGGGAGTGTCCACGATGCGAGCTGCCAGCTGAACGCCATCCGCCGCGTTGGAGAGACACTGTGCACAAAAAAAAGCATCACACTGAAATATTAGGGTTTCTTGGGGCAGAGACAGTGATGGACAAAGTATATATATGAGACTTAAACTTCAGTTCTACTTCAGTAAAATAGGAAAGCATAATCTCAGCAAGAAGGCTCAGAACATCATGGGCCCCACGGTCCTGCTTGCCGCCTCAGTAAGGCGCATTGCAGCTACACAACCGAAACAAAGTTCTTGCTTGACTTTGGTTTGACAATAAAAAGTGAGGCTGAATAAAACCATAACGAAAAAAGTGAAGCGATGTGCCAACTTTGGACTGATGGACAAACGTTACGTTATGTAAAAATAACTGCTTCTGTTCATTTAAAATGTGAAGGAAAACACTGCTTGTTCACCATTTATAATGCTCCTTGATTTAAGTGTATAGTTGTATGGACTTTTATGTAACCATTGTCAGCATAATTCTGTTCGTGTGCATTAACAATGTCAACAACAATAAAAATAAAAATGAAGTGTTTGGCTTCTGTCATCTAATCTGTGATAGATTTAATAGCATTTTCTATTTTCTGATCATACGCCAAAAGACGTACCACCGATTGTGTTAAAATTTGTAATAAGAGCAACATCTGTTGTAGTGGCATGTGACAACAAAGCAACATCCCGCAACACGTGCATGTTGTGGAACTTGCACTCAGCTACGGTTCCTAAATAATGTTTTATACTTTCCAACATACAGGAAACTGAACAACGAACCATGGTAGTAAACACTGCAATTCATCGAGACATCAGTTCACCCCACAGTAGAAGGAAGAGAAGAAAGGTTGGCATTGTTTTGGAAGAACAGCATGAGAAGAATGCCGTGGAAGTGAAGACGAGTGACACGGAATCATGGGCCTGACAGGTAGATTACATCATGTGTAGGAGGAGGTGCCAGGAGAGTGTTGCTCGGCAGCTCAGACCAGTGATCTATCGGGCGAGATTAGCAACGAAGAAGCAGGGACACTGAGGATAATAGTCAATACTGACTGTCCTGACACCAGTCACTGGGTGGTTCTTTCTCGGTTACAGACAGCAAACTGTTCTTTGCACATGTGTAGAGTATTTCGAGAATCCACCATTTTCACAAGCTACTACTACCACAACTACTAGTACGACTACTTTACCACAGATGGTAAACAACTCAACAATAGATACGCAGGTGTGGTACCTTCAAGTCTGAAGCATCCAATTGGCTGCTGTCTTGGCCCACAATCAGAAACTCAACAGTCACATGTTTCTTCTCAGTCCTGGAGGAGGATGAGGAGCGGCGGGAAAAAATAGGAAAAGCTCTGGCGATGGCACAGGCGGAAGCAAACACCTCGGAACGCTCACACACCATCTGTAAGGACATCAAGTGATCAGGACAGACACAAAACAAAACGTTGATGAGGTGAAACACGGACCACAATGCAGCGGTTGTTTCCTCCAGGCATACAGGAGCGCACCAGGCGGGACACGAAGTGAGCAGCAGACGGACTGTTGTGGCGGCTCAGGCGGAAAGGAAGAGAAGCCACCACAGCATGGTTGAGGTACAGGGGACAGCTGTCTGTTGGATTTGGTTTCAGAGCATTCACAGCCGCCTGCCAGATCTGGACAAAGAAAAGCAGAGTTAACACAGAACAACGCATGGTGCAGGCTACTGAGATGGTGCTCGCCTGAAGGCTAACACCTCTTCAGGACCTGTATGTCTCCAGGAGCCGGGCACATTCAGGTCAGATCCGACCCTTCTCACCCTGGACATGGACTGTGACTCCTCTGTTAATAACAGTCTCTCCTCCTCAGCACCAGACTCATGAACACTTCCTTTCTTTAATTCACCACACAATGCTGCGCTACAAAATACTCCCATCACACTTATCTTTTCTATTTTTATCTTGACTGCACCTTCACTGACAGCAGCAATAAAGCTACAGTCGCGCTTGAACGTCACTAGACTTGCATTTCTTGGCTTTTAAGAGGTAACCACAATCACAGCTCAGAGTCCTCGGTGAGTAACTAGACTTTGATCTCAACACTCAGTTGGTACATGCTTGTTTCGAAAGCAGCATTAGAGAAAGACTTCCTTGGACATTCAATGTCAAAGCAACGGCTCGCTTCGCTTCCTCAAATCCAATTAGTCATTGATAAAAATGGCCATGAGAGACCTGATAAAACTTAAAGAGGGTGTGGGGGTGGGCTTCGTGTCGTAGAAAGTTATACATAATAAACTGAGGAATAGAAGCGTATTTTGCGCTCCAACATCATCTAACCTAGGAGTGAGTGCCACAAGTTTAGCACGATGCTACCATTAGCTCGAACTGCAACTTCACCTCTTTGCTGACGGCGGGCTGCAGCTTTCCTCTCACTTGGCTCCAGTTCACCTGCTGCAAGTTGGCCTGCTGGCCCAGGATCAGCACCGGCCGGCTCTGCGGCTCGGAGTCCCCGGCAGAAACCTTGAACTCGAGCACCACGTTCGCCATCTTCATGACACGCTCGGCTCTTCCTGCTGCTGGAGCAGACTGACCACTTGTCAAACTAGAACAACCGGGGCCGCCGACGGAAGCCGGAAGAGGACAAACGTTATATCTTCTTCTCTTGTAGAATGAACATCAGCTCACTGCTTCCACCTGATGTATCGCCAAGCACTAAAAAAAGTGGCACGGTAGTGTACGACACGAATAAAGCAAACCAAAACACGCAATTAAATCAAGTAGAATGAGTTAGCTCACATGATACACGATTATGCGAATGATAAATATTTAACCTAGTGAAACTTCACTATAAAGTCGCGATCGCACTGCGTCAAACATTTCAATTTTGATTTCTTCGAAGTTAAATAGTTTTTACGGGATAATAAAAATTCGATGCAACAATTGTGTTCATATGAATGTATGTAATTAAAATGAAAGGCTTTTGTGTTTGAGGTTCAACTGGGTTTAAACACAAATTATGAGATTACAGTACACAACACAACAGACTGAAAAAGATAAACAAAACAAGTGTTGCTTGAATATGGTGTGACACTAGTTTTTTTCATGTTTTGCTGATAAATCCAATAACGTAGTTATTACAAAGAACACTTCACACTGAGAAGTCCTACGTTTCTTTGTGAACAACATGTGTCCACTATGAAGTGATGTTCATTGTACAGCTAGCAGTTTATGGTCTCTTTGACAAAAATATTTTAGTGGTAGGTGTGAAGGGATTGGAGGGGGACACCAACGATCTTCTCAGCCGCTCTCACGACAGGAGTCAGAGCAAGAGCCGTGATGCAGCTGGTCAGGATGTTCTCTATGGTGCCTCTGTAGAACCACTCCAGCTCTTAGCTTTCGCAGGAAGAACAGATGCTAGTGAGCTTTTTTTGACCAATGATGTGGTGTTGATGTTCCAGAGCAGGTCTTCATAGATGTGCACACCCAGGAATTTCGTGATGCTCTCCTGAAGTCCATAATAACCTCCTTTGTTTTGTTGTCCTTACACCCCAAAGTACGTACACCAGCTTCATAAGGAAGGGAACTTTCATACCTTCGAACAGTAGCAAGAAACATTCTGTCGGTAATTACAACTGAGAAGCTTTATATCAAATCATAAAAACTGGCCCAAATTTAGGGAACCCAACATGGTGGAACAACTTATGGAAAATATTCAAAAAGGTGAAAGTAATTGGTCGAATTTACCAAATATTTTTGAACTTGGACTGCAATCACAAACACATCAAACATTAAAGCAAGATGGAAGGTGGAATTGAATACGGAAACATCAACTGAAACCTGGGGACAAATATGCATGGAAGCACATCGTGTCACTAATGCAAATATATGGCGGGAGTTCAAATGGAAAGCTGTCACAAGATTTTTTCTGCCACCAGAGGTGGTTGCAAAACTGAATAGGACTGGTCCGAACACTTGCTGGAGGAATTGTGGAACACACATGGGTAATCACACATGCCGGAAACTGTTTTGGACATTTTCAAGTTCCTCAATAGGTCATTCGGTGGAGCTGTTGCAAAAGATTATAAAACAGCAGTATTGGGTTGATTCCTGTGGGTATTGGGGGAAGGGCAAACATCTACCTCTGGAATTGGCAAATGGCAAAAACCTGAGCCACCAACCTATCAGACGTGGCTTGACAAAGTAATGGAAATCTATCAGATAGAATGACTGACTTACTAGCGTAGACTTGCTTAAATGATGAAAGCCGTTTCTTGATTTATGTGGACATTTCTCGGACTTGGACTCTGCTTTGGTTTGGTGAAATGTATCATGTTTATTCTATCATTGTACTGTATTATTGTAAGGTCTATATTTGTATTATTGTAAATTACTGATGCAAAAAATTCAATAAAAAGAAAGTTTAAAAAAGGCTCCTCGGGCAACAATAAGCAGTAGAGGGTTAGACAGCAAGGAATAACAGCAGAACATAAAAGAACAATTATATGATAACTGTGCAATACATGCTTTTCCAAAAGGAAAATCAGAACACAAACAAATCTAAGGGATTAGCAGTCCGGTGCCTTCTTGCTCATCATCTGCTTCACATCGAGGACGTTAGACTGAATCCTCTGATGTAAATCTTTCATGGAAGCTTTCACTGTGTCGTAGAGAATCTGAGGAGAAAGTATTCAGGATTATGCTTTTAATCTCAAGTGAAAATGGCTTCATAGTCAAAAATATCTGACACCACACCTGAGCTTTCTGGGTTTCCTCGCTGCAAACCTCTTGAAGGCTCTTGATCTTCGCCTTCAGCTGCTGTGTGGCTCTGCAGATCTCCTGGATTTTGTCGGCCATCTCCTCTCGCTTCTGCTGGATTTGGTTACAGTGCCTGACGGTGGATTGAACAGGGTTTCAGTGTGTGCAAAAATAGGAAAGCAAGCAAAGACTGAAAGGTACATAGACATTTGAAAAGTACCTCAAACTTTCTTCAACATGATGGTCCTTCATCTCTCGCTTCTTCTGCCGTCTAATGTTCTGCTTGGACTCTTTGTCCAGCTTCATTCCGAGAGCCCTCTTCAGCTGTCCCTCCTGCACTCTCAGGTTCTTCAGCTCTTTCTGTTTGTTTTCAATGTCAGTCATCTGCTCTTGGTTCTGCACACAAACACCACACACTTGCAGCGACCCACATTAAAGCAGCAACACTTCACATGCCAACATTTCAGAGTATAAACATGGCATCTTCCTTTTTTTTCTTCAAGATCTGCATGTTGGTTCGTGCCACCATTGTTTTGCTCGATTCCTCATGATTCTCAGACAACGATCTCAGCCGTACCGCCTCCTGCCGCTGCTTGCACTTGTTCATGCTGCTCTCCAGGTCCTGCAGGAAGCTCATGATCTGCTGGACCTCCAACTCAGCATGGGTCACGCTTTGTGCCATGGTCTGCAGCTCCACCACACGCTCATCAGTTTGCTCCTGAAACAGATAGGAGTCCAACTGGCACCTCGTGATCACTGATCTGATTCATTTAGTCAAGCACTCACAAAAGAGAGCTTAATGGTCTTGACGCTTTCTCGCATTTTTTCCATTTGGCTCTTCAGTTCCTCCGGAGACTCCACAATCTGGGACTTGAGATTGGAGATGACGTCCTTCATGTTGCTCACATCCACCTTCATCTGGGCCTAAAAACACATCACCCCCATCACCCACTTTTGTTAGTTTCTTCTGACAATGGCACACGTCACACTTCCATTCATTATATATCTTAAGAGTGCAGTATTTTGTGCTGCAGTGCTTTATTGAAATTATTCCAATAATCAGGTTGTTTTAAGAGAGACAAGTAAAATTAAATTAAGGCACTGATTTCTCACATTGCATTCAGTGATGAATAAATGTCTATCCATCAAATGACAATCCAGAAACAAAGCCATTCTTCTTGAACTGAAATCAAAGAATAGAATACGAAACTACATCATTGTTATTGGTCCCAAAAAAACTTACAGCAGTACAGTACAGGACAGTAATAACAGTGTGGCTGTGTGAAAACAAAAATGTTTCAGAAACTTTTGGTCAAGAAAGACTTCTTTCTTTGGGATTTATTTTTATACAAGTACATGGGGGGGGGGGGAGTAAAATAATAATAATAATAATAATGGCCTTGTTATTGGCCAACGTGAAAGCAAAAAGAAATAGGACTTGTCACAGATTTTCCAACAGGAATCCCATGAATCAAGTCCATAGCAATTTTAACCCTGTGAAGCCCCAACTGTTATATAATTGACACAAAATTGGACCCTTTATTGGGCCCTCTAAACAAAAAAAATCATTTTCTATGTACAAGTTTCAATTTGTATCATATACGGATTATTTTTCTCCTCAACAAACAAAAACAAACTTGAAACACAAACAAATCAAACATGTGTATTTCCAAAGAAAAAGGGAAAAAAAAGACTTGGCAAAGTTCATCAAAAACCACCTGTGTCCAACTCCCGAGTCATGGCAGTCTTGTAATGTCTTGTAAAGGCCCTCAACTGAGCGAATTACTACCCCCTTTGATATACAGTATATGTGCACTACATGTATCTGATCGTACACATCAGGTTTTTCAGGGGAGAAAAAAGTCACACTGCCCACGAGGAGGGCAGAAAAACGTATTAAATAAGATACCTTTGGCATTATTGGTTTAAAATGACTTGATTTGATCATTACTCCTGACATTTTTAACAATAAGAATGTTGTTCTTTTTCAGGTGTGCGGACCACACTGAAGGAAATATCTGCCCAGTAATTCAGACACATTACAGAAATAGAAATGAGTCTTACCAGCTTCTGAGTCATTTCTGCGATCCCGGCCTTCCATTCTGCGATGCTTTCTTTTCTGGACCCCTGAAAGAGTCGATTCCTCGATATTGAAAAAGAGCACAATCAAGAGGTCCAACTGTGTGGAGCGGATCACTACACACCACTTCCTTGTATTCATGCGTGGTGGCAGTCTGAAGCTCGGCGAGCGCCGCAGCCAGCTCATTGGCCTCAGCCTGCTGCTCCGGAGGAATGGTCCTGCCATTGCCAGAATACAGTAGCTGAGTCAACAACTTGGAACTGCCCACACACGTCACTTTGATCCAACTTACCTGAGGATGTTGATTTTCCTCTCAGCTTCCTGGTTGTCTCTCATATAGGCCTGCAGCCGCTCGGTGTCCGCTCTCTGAAGACAGACACAGTTGGTTCTGAATACACAACAGAGCACCGCCCTAAAAGAGACCACGGTGCCGGTTCTATTCTGAGAGAAGGACGACATAACGGCACGTACAAATTTGCTCTGCTTTTCCCAGACCACCCCCATCCTGCGTTTTCTGAAGAGGAGAAAGTTCATGATCGCACTCAGGATGGTGAGAGTCCTCTGCTTTTCTGAAAGAAAACGTTTGAACAAACCGATTGAGCATCAGTTTCTGCGTGCTTCCTCTTACCAAAGACAATAAACAAAGCAGTTGAAAGAGCTAACACACCACCCATCTTTGAATACAAATATATTTCATCGACCCTTTATTTGCAAAATGCTAAACGACTGAAGACAAAAGAAAAAGAAATCTTACTTGGCATTAGAAGATCATTCAATGAAAAGTCAAAAACCAGACACATGGGCAGAAACTGGCACCTAAACAAGCAAAAAAAGAATAAATAGCTAGCAATTCAAATTGATCGACAGTAAAGCTAGATTTAAGAGAACACATGAATATTTACATGCGCATGTGGACATTTAATATGGCCGTTGACCCCTCATGAAATTCAGGATTCTGAAAATTCTCCGCCAGTGGAATCTGTGAGACGAGCAAAAAAATAAATAAATAAATGAAGAATGTCTCTTATTTGCCAACTTTAATGCAAATTCATTTGTGTTTAATGGGTTATATTAGCATATATGGAAAATCTCGAGTGTGGATTTATTCTAAAAAGTCATCTAAGATACTGTATGACAGAAGAGAAGAAGAGTCATATGCACAAATAAGATTCAGAACTAAGAAGGAAACAAGACACACTTACAAACGCATAATACGACTGAAATAACTTTTTTTTTTAAAGATGGAATAACGGTTTTGATAATCAGGGATTATACTCAACATACCATGGAATTACACTCCGGTCTGAAAGGATACAGAGGCTGCAAGACTCGCATATAAAGAGCCTGAACTGACTCTGGCTGTAAAATATCACAAAGCATTACAAGTCATCAGCAATATACTGTATATCGACCTCAAAGATTCATGTCACCCTGACAACGCACGGACACACACGTACCTTCGGAAGTGGAACCAAGTCACCCTTGGTGAAGTGTTTCGCCTCCTGCTCAGTCAGAACCTCGGTACGAAAAAAGGTTATCAATGCGTCCGCATTGTACATTGGAAACGTATTTTCGGTCGCTGCCGACATTTTCAGCAAACGTTAGTGAAGCTGGAGAGGGACGCAACGAAAGCTTGAAAAGTGGCGCCAACAAATGTGTTTTCCTGTTGATTCGTTGAGCTCGAATGCAATTGGTCGATCTGTACTGTGTCGCCCCAGTAAGGAAGGTCGCTATTGGCGGTGTACGAAAGTCGCTAAATGACGTCAACGAGCGAGTTGTACAACGACTTCGCGCATGCGTGACCCCTGTTTGAAAGCGAACTAGATGAAATGGTGTTGACGCGTCCCACCGTGGGGGAATTCAGCATGTTGCAGTAGCCAACGACTACAAAGGCACAGACACTCAAACAAGACAAATAGATACCCATTATGTATAAACAAATACCATGACAAAATAAATATAAGTACAGATAAGCAAATAGATAATACATACAGAATGATAAAATACAATTTATAATTAATAAGTCGTTTTTTCAGTTTAGTAAAATGCAGATTGTATTATTTTGTTAAAAAAATATTTTAACTATTTTAATTAATGAAATAATCCCAAGCTCTGATAAATGCAGAGGGTTGTGTCAGGAAGGGCATCCGAAGTAAAAACTTGCCAATCTAAAGATGCAGATCAGACAATTGTATCTCATACCGAATGGGTCGGGTCACGACCGCCATCAGTGCTGTTAACCAGCAGGGTGCTGATGGAACTACTGTAGGTGGAAGTCGGAGAAGGAGAGGGGGGAAGTATGCCAATAGACTGAGGGAGAAGAGGAAAGACAAGAGAATAGGGTTGAGAGTAGGGAGTTTGTCAGGAATGTTCTAGAAGTGAAACGAGTATCAGACAGAGTGATCGGCCTCAAGTTAGAAATTGAAGGGGTCATCTTCAATGCAGTTGGTACTTATGCCCCACAGGTGGGGTGGGACCTTGAGGAGAAGGAGACCTTCTGGAGTGAATTAGATGAACTGCAGGAGAGTATTCCCACAGGTGAGAGAGGGGTCATTGGGGCAGGAAACAGAGGTGACGAGGAAGTGATGGGAACGTTTGGTATCCAGGATAGGAACACTGAAGGTCAGATGGTTGTAGACTTTGCATAAAGGATGGAAATGGCTGTGGTCAATACTTTCTTCCAGAAAAGAGAGAAGCATAGGGTGACTTGCAGAAGTGGAGGTAGGAGCACACAGGTGGATTACATCTTGAGTAGATGATGTCACTTGAAGGAGATTTGTGATTGTAAAGTAGTAGTGGGTGAGAGTGTGGCCAGACAACACAGGATGGTGGTGTGCAGGATGACCATGGTGGTGAGGAAGGTGAAGAGGGAAAAGGCAGAGAAGAAGACCAAGTCATCTGCAAGAAAAGGAGACATGGTGGTGGAACAAAGAAGTGCAGGAGTGTGTACAAAGTATGCGAGGTTGGACAGTAAGGAGGGTGCGAGAGATTTGTATGGGATTGCAAGGCAGAGAGATAGAGATGGGAGGGACGTGCAGCAGGTTAGGGTGATAGGTGTTCAGGGGACCTACTCAGAGAGGCAGGCAGAAGGTCGAGAGGAAAGAGGAGATTTATGGACGTGGTGAAGGAGGACATGAAGTATGCAGTTCTGAGAGAAGAGGAAGTACAGGACAGGGTGGAATGGAGGAAGATGATCCACTGTGGTGACCCCAGAAGGGAGCAGCCAAAAGAAAAAGAAGAAACAAATAACACAATGAAGAGCTGAAAAAACACCATTAAAAACGGTAACTCACAAACTGCTCATGCACAATGCTTAACCACAGATGGGTTTTCACCCACATACAAGACAATGTACAAAATTTTAGTGACAAATGTTTTAATGATGAAACAGTTGATCCTTGCAAAGACCCTTGCAATTAATAACAATAATCTTAAATAGACTGTGTGAAAATAAACCTTTATTATTTATTTTTAAAGAGTCAGCTAAAAGCTCTTACACACTTCATAGAATACCAAAACACAATGTTGAATCATATTTGGGCAGAACACAGCAGCAGATGTGAGAGCATTTTGACATAATAGGATAATAACTTTACCATAATAATAGAATGATGTAATCAGAAACAAACTACTAAAAGCAATACTATCTCACAAACTTGATACTAAAAGTAGAGGCAAACAATAAAGTCGAGCTTTAGACTGGGACAATTTCAAAATCATACATTTTAAGTTGTAGAGAATAAAATGGTCAAGAAACGTAAAGCAGCAGTAAAAATATTGACAGGTGATATGTCTGTGCAGAGAGGCACACACACCCATTTTAAATTTAAGACTAGTTGGACAACCATGACCGCATCTAACAGAATGTGGAACATACTTTTGATAAACTTTCACAGAGTTTAGCAACCGTGAAAAGAGAGGATGTGGAGATTAAAAATGAAGAGGGAAAAAAAAGAGCCAGCACAGCTTGTTGCTCCTTAGTGAGTTGTGTTTTGATTTCACTTCAATTGGAGTGCATTATTGTCCTTCATGAATTCAAATACTTTGTAGAGCACCAAGTTTGACTGTTGAGAACAAACTTGTAGCAGCACATCCACATTTAGAGGCCACCCAACCACTCATTCCAGTTGACCAACATTCTAAAATCTACCAGCAAGATCGTCATGAAACCAGTTGGATAAAAATACAACCAACAACGCTCTTCAATTATGTGGACAACTTTCACTCAGTGAGACACCCATGCAGACCCACTGTGCGAGAACGATCCTTGGCATAGTTATGACAGAGACCACCAGTGGACCCGCAGGAGGCACTTATGCTACAGTTCTTCAGGACAGGGTTGCAGCGGGGTGTTGGACCATTGCTCGACTCTGGGATCAGAAATGGCTTCATGCTGGAGAGAATCTGAGCCAGGCAATCTGCCACATTCTTGTTTGGTGCACACGCCAGAGCTGGCGTACGACCTGCAGACAAGGAGCACGTTCTTGATGGAAATGACTTCTATATAAGAATAGTACTGCTCACCTTCTTGATCCACAGCCATGACGGCTGCTCCTCTGCTGAGCAAGACCTGCACCACTGTGGCCAGCCCCTGCCTTGCTGCTATGTGTAGAGGCCTACAGAAGAAAAAACAAATCAAGACCAGTAAAAAAAAAAAAAAAAAAAAAAACTTTGTCCCATAAATTCTGGACTACAGAGCGCAATAGAATATTAGCCAAACCCACTAAAGTTAAGAAGTGAAATGTCCATAAGCCGTGGGTGCAGTAGTGCTGTCTGTGCTGTAGAAAGGTCAGTGGTGCACCTGACTTAAAAATTAGCATCACTTCTAAAATAGTTGTGAAAACCGAAACAAACTGGCAATGTTCTGAACTTGAATCATGAACTTCTCAAATCTTTTATCGACATTAAATCGCTCACAATGCGCCCTTGTGTCTGAAGTTCCGATACGATCTTGTCTCCGGTCCTCCATGAGATCCGGCTAAGTAGGTGGATCCCGTGGTTTTGAAAAATCTAAACTGAACTATATTATTTGGTTTCAGGGATGAAAAACTGGACTACTTTTCTTGCAATTCCTTGATCATATAAAGGTGGACTTTGTTCAACAAAATCCCTGGAAGACCATCAGATCTAACTCACAACACTGATATTATACGACCCTTAAATTCGCATTAAGCGACATAAAATGAGGAGGTATCAGAGAAATAATCACAGGCACCAAACTAAGAGGAGGATAAACCAGCATAAAAATATGAAGTGTAGTAGTATACTGCACCAATTGACTTTAATTAAAAGGCATCCTAACAATCCTAACACACTCACATTTGCAGAGTGCTGTTCGCTGCATTGATGAGTGAGGAGTCATTAATCTCTGCCAGGATCAGCAGTGCACACATCTCATGGCCCTGAATGACAAAAACACATCTTTATTTCCAAGCTATGAGTGCAAGATGTTTTAGAAAACATGCAGAGCGACAGTGCCATGCTTGTGTGTGTGTGTGTGTGTGTGTGTGTGTGTGTGTGTGTGTGTGTGTGTGAGACCTTGCTACAGGCCAAGTGAAGGGCAGTGTTGTTGTGGACATCCATCAGGGTCAGGTCTGTCTTTCCACTATGCAGCAGGTATTCTGTAAGGCAACACAACATGGAATTGTTCACAACCATCATGCGTTTTAATGTGAAAGGTAGCTACTGTTTTACTCAGCTGTAATTGCCCTTGTGTTGGTCAGGGGGTAACAGTCAGATGTGTCAGATACACTAAAGTGCCAAAAGCATTCGCTCACTGACTTTGGCAAGAGCCATAGGCTCCAATATGAAGTCAGAAATAAGACCTTCCCCTCTAGCAGGAAGGTTTCCCACCTGGTTCAGTGGAGTGTCTGAGGGGCTTTTCACACTGTGGATTCTGTCTCGTATGGCCTGAGTCCGATTCGCCCCCCCCGCTGTAACAGAATGTGGTGTTTCACAGCCAAAACTAAACATGAAAGAGTCCTGTCATGTTTATTTTACCAGGAAATAGCGAGACAAGCTGCGTAATACGGAGCGTATTGATTGATCCACGCTGCTCACACCTTGAATACAGTGAGAGAGATTACTGACGATCAAGAAGGTTTTAATCATTTAAGCACAGATCCAGACTTCGAAAATGATCAATGAATAGTCTCGTGATCTTCAGTAACTTGGGGAAAATCAAGCTGCATCTTTCCTTCTCGCTGTCCTCAGCGCTGCAGCCACGTCACGGCAGTGAAAATTACTATACAGCGCGGCATTATTCATTTAAGCAAATCTGTCAATAAAATCAGATGTTTATCATCCAAATAAAGGCGAAAACATGTAGGTTATCAAACATCCGCACACATCACAAGTCCCGGACCGCTGCCCTGTGCTGCGCTCCCGTTCCCGAGCGCAATTTTCCTGCAGCTCCCGGCTGCACACCTCAGTGTTCTGGGAGTTTGAGAAGTTGTTTTTGAACGATGTGTGCCCAGACAGCGATCAGACCCTTTACTGCCCGACATTTATCATGTTTGTGTGGAGTTGCGCTGTACACATAGTTTTGGGCATCTAGCGGCGAGTCGCCAGAGGTGAGAAGCCCACCCCCACTGAGAGTTTCCAGAGACAAAATGCAGGTCTCCAGCCGGGATCAAGTCTGCGGCCAAAACCAGACTCGCTTGTGTTCACATCTTGGACTTGTGAGCTGAAAGAGCTTTGTCTCGAGACAGAACCCGTAGTGTGAAAGTGCCCTGAGAGATTGGGACACCCGATTTCAAGGTGTACATACAAGTATATCAGCACTGAACGCACCCACGGCCACGGTGTGTCCACAGCTGGCAGCAACCATCAGAGCAGAGCGTCCACAATGGTTCACAGCATTGATGTCCGCCCCCTGGGACAGAACTAGGTGCAGCCCAGTCACACTACCCGAGAAGGCAGCTGCATGAAGGGGAGTCCTGTTCCCAAATCACACAAGCATGAGCCCACACAACTCTAGTGTTAATATGAACCATCATTAAGCCAATTACAATAACTCTGACTTAGCGAAATGAATAAAATGTATTATGTCACATGACAGTGTTGCGTTTCAAGATAATCAAAAGAAGATCCGACCTTCCTTTGGCATCACCAATCTTCACAATCTTAGGTCCAACAGTCTTAACAATGAGACCAGCAGCAGCATCATGGCCATTGATCCTGGAATGTGAGAGGAGAAATGGGATGGGAATGAGAAAAATCACACCAATGTTGAGACACTGTTGTATCTTTGCAGGTTGTTCATTCAACTGAAACAAACTAAATATTAGTCTCTCAGCATTTCAACACTCACCCAAACTTGGTCCAAAATGAATAAATGCAATTGTTGAAAATGTTTTTTTTCTCACTTCAATAGAACCATATTTTATTTTTTGCAATAGAACTGTGTCACCTGTCATTGGTTCCATTCACAAAGGTTGACTAATTTTCAAACGCATCATTCCAAAACTAACTTACAAAGCACAGTGCAGCGGACTGAAGGCATTTCCCTCCTGGATGTTGAACGGTTTATATTCAAGCAAAATGCGTAAACACTCTTCATGCCCTAAAAAAATGAGAAACAAAGTAGAATATTGCAGAAATAATATAGCAGAAATATTGAAAATATCCTATTCTAATGTCAGACTTAGACTCAACTATGCTAGGTTTCTTTTTGTCAGAGAAAAGTCAGAGTCACCCTTCAATGACCAATCACATACCGTGATAGGCAGCCCAGTGAGTGGGTGTGTAACCTTTGTAGTCCAACATGGAGTCCAGAGGGTCGCTTTTAAAAGCCTCCTTGAGCAAACAGAGGAGTAGCTTCGTATGACCGCCTGAGGCAGCAAGGTGCAACGGCGTCCTTCCCTGAGCATCTCTACACAGAGGAGAAGCGCCATGTTCCAGCAGTGCAGACACACAGTTCTCACTTCCCAATGTAGCCTGCAGGGAAAATGAACTTTTTAAATAATGAAAAAAAAACAACAACACGGGGAGTTTGACCTACACTTCTGTGTAGTGCAGTGAAGCCTTTGTTGTCCACTACATCAGCACAGGCTCCTTTCTCCAGCAGGATATGGACACAATCCGTGTGACATCCCAGAGCAGCCAGCATGAGCGCTGTCCTAAAGATATTACACTTCATATTACATTGGGTCTCGTGAGTGTCCGTCAAACGCTTCATTTCATGTCACTAATTCATTAACACATAGCTAAGACCACTTTCATTGATCAGTGATGACAAACTTGGACTTACTGTCCTTTTGTGTCTTGGCTATCTAGAATATCAGTGCTGTGTCTTTGGTTCACAAGGAGAAGCAGGCAATCCATTTGACCCTCGGCAGCTGCAATGAACAAACAAAGAGTTAACAGGCAAGTTTGATTCAAAACAACGATCTAAATCTAAAATAGAACTTGGCTTCAACCTCATTTGATTTATGTGTGTAGAGTGGCAGTCAAAACAAAACAAAGAACAACACACCTGCAGCATGGAGAGCGGTCCACTTGTGTTTGCGTTCCTTCACTGTGTAAGAGGCCTGGTGCTTGAGCAGAACCTCCACACACGAAGCAAACCCCCTGTGGGCAGCGAGGTGGAGGGCAGTTTGACCCTCAATGTCTCGCACATCCAGACTGACCAGGGTTTCACACAGTAGGCGAAGCGCCTCACAGTGACCATTATATGCCTGCAACCACAAGATGAATAGTGAGTCACGTCAAAGACACACAAAGAGCCTCTTATTATTGTGGGTTTTTACTCACAGCTAAATGCAGAGGGCTGACTGGAATATTACTCTCCACCTCCTCCAGACAGTTGAAGGAAACTTCCAGCAGCTGCAACCAGAAGATTAAAACATTAAATACTGTAGGCAACACTTTCTAAAGCGAGATACCTTTACATACACCAAGGTTCACCACACCAAATTAAGCGGCTTTTCACACTGACGGTTCTGTCTCGGGTGACCTGAGTCCGATTCACCCCCTGCTGTGCAGCCTTGCGCCTCTGGCGATGGCCTTTTTTTCTTCTCAGCTGGCGGTTCTCTGCGCAAAATAGCTGCTTTGCGACCCACAACAAAGCATGGAAGTTGACCTCCTCACCTCAGATATGAACTGATGACAGACCTCCACCACGGCTGTAACAGAATGTGCCGTTTCACAGCCAAAACTAAACATGAAAAAGTGTCTCCAGCTGGGATCAAGTCCGCGGCAAAAACCCGACTCCCTTGTGTGCACATGTTGGACTTCTGAGCGGAAAGAGCTTTGTCTCGAGACAGAACCCGCAGTGTGAAAGCGCCCTAAGTTTCAATGAAACTCCACACATTGCAATGAAAGTATTGAACTTGATGCAAAAATAAATAAATAAATAAATAAAAAAAAGCCCTCAAAGCAGAAGTGCATTCACTCATCTGATTATTATACTATGATGTCATCAGGCGGCAGCCATAGTGAATTACATTACAACATTGATAGATGTTTATCTGATCTACTGGAGATACTCACTGACTCATCTCTAAAGTAACAGATGAAATCATTCAATGCTTTGATGCCGCCTAACGTGAACGGTGGCACCCAAAAGGTTAAAAGATCAAATATAAACCCAAGCCCTACCAGTTCCAGGTGTTGCTTGTTCCCATATGCTGCAGCAAAATGTACAGAACTGTAACCTCTGCTGTTTTTTAGTGTCGGGTCAGCTCCATTGTCCAGCAAGAAGTCCAAACATCTGAAAGGATAGCAATATTAATGTCATTATAATCTGGTATTTGCAGTCCTAAGTCAGAATTTCTACAATTTTTATGTCTGCCTTGTTTATGGGCGCACTCACTACATTGAAGAATGTGCTAATGGCTATATCTAAAAACAACAACCCCCATTGTGAAACTTACAAAGAAGCTTCATGTTCCTTTGCCACGCCGTAGTCAGGATCTGTGCTCATTCCACTGGGGAACAGACATGGTCAAATAAGGTACTAAAAAAATGGCAACACATTTTTTCCTGAACTGAAAATAATCAAATCTCTTACTCAGAGAAGATGAATGAAGCGGCAGCTGCATAGTGGAGTGGACTGCATCCCATTAAATCTGCATCATTGACCTCAGCACCTGCTCTGACCAACGAGATGGTAGCTTGACTGTTGCCATTGGCTGTAGCGTAGTGCAACGGAGACCTGACCGATAACATGGGGAGAAAAGAAGCGCTGAGTACATGCAACCTCAACAACATATTGAAATCAGATTACCTTCCCAGGTGATCCTTAATATCAAGATCAGCTCCACAGCTTATCAGAAGGTTCAAGCTGTCAACATTTCTGCTGGAAAAAAAGGACATCAGCAAGGGACATTTGTATCCATCTGACCTGCTGTTGGTGACGTTACCCTCCAGAGGCAGCAGCATGGAGGCACGTCCTCCCATAGTCATCCTGAGAGTTTATATCAAATCCAGGTGACTGGCAGTTTATTTCTGGCGTGACATTGTTATAAAGGCCTGCAGGGAAAGTACAACATTGATGTCACTTTAAATTCAGAAAAAGTGTGCAAAATCATACAAAACAATTTAATTTCATTACAGCAATTACACATATAAAATATTTTGGGGTTACATTTCCGTACCATTTGATAACAACTTTCGGCAACTATCAGGAAAACCATGCAGCGCTGCTAGATGGAGAGGAAGCATTCCATGAATCCCTTGCCTTAAAATAAAAACAGATCACAGATAAATTAGAGTAAAAACTTAACAGCCAATATTCCCTCTATGAATGCACAATTTCAAATCAATAAACTTTTTTTATATTTAGCGAATAAGCCTTTATTGTCTGTAAACTTTTACTTCTATCACAACAATTGCAATAAATAATATAAACGTAAACACTTTCGAAATGAACTGATGTGTCAATAGAATGCAGGTGTTTCCATGCTACAGATGGTACTTTGTTTACAAATGAATAGAAGAAGTCCCTTGGTAGAAGAAACCATCATCTGTTTTCGCTTGCTTTGAAAATACAGCGTATGTCAGAGGAGTCCAGTTTTAGTTTTTCCCATATTAATAGTATTAAGGGCAAATTTATATACAAAATGTACTGCAAATGCATGTGCACTATGCGATTACATTGTTCATTGCAAAGCAGAAAGCACAAATAAATGTAACAGCTTCTGCATCACTGATAATTATATTTTCATACTGTATACCAGACATTAATCATTATTCACACAATGCCTATGAAAGAAGAATAACTCACTTGACTTTATTAGCACCATTTGTCAACAGTGTGCTGACCAACAACTCCTGGCCAAATCTGGCTGCAACATGAAGCGCAGTGTTTCCATAAATATCTACACAATCTATCTCGCCACCTGCAGACAGAAAAAAACAGACACACAGAGTCCAAGTTATAGCAATACAAGTGAGGGCACAAGAAATCAAATTATGATCATGATCAATGGTTGTGGTCATTCAGAAAGAGATGTTTTTGAATTTTGAGACCCAGTTTAAAGACTGCGGAAGTAAACTTCAGACCAACATCCATACTGTCGGTCTGTATGACCATACAGTTCACCAAGGGTTCACTTTGAACAACACTTTAAACACTTTGTTTCATTGAGTGGTAGCTAGGAGAAAATAAATATAGTCCTGGCTTCCAAGAGCACCAAACATACCTGAACTACTGTGGCTACACCATTAGCTTCTAAATTTGTCGGCTAAATTGTCATGTTGGCACAAAATGTCATGGGAAATGTAGAGATGAGAAGTGTATTTTGTATTTGTTTCCACTGAGTTGCACCTCATGACTGCACTTTTTTTAAACTAATTATCATGTATTCATATTTAAAAGTTGTTTTTCCATTGGTAACTCTTTACACATTTTGCTTCCCAAAATATAGCAATAAAAACATAGCATCATGAATAACCGTGACAATAATATAAATTACAATTGGCCACATCTATATTTTTGTATTACCATTTTGTATTAGAATCTGTGAGCCTGTGAAGCATCCATTCATAGCAGCCAAGTGCAAGGGGATTTTTCCTTCCTTATTCTGTGGTGGAAAGCAGAACAGGATTAATGCATATAGCCGGAATTAAAAAAAAAGCTCGGACACTTACCTGCATGTTTACATCAGCACCGTTATTGATGAGCAGCTCAAGACACATCACCCCGCTGGAGGATGTTGCAGCCAGATGCAGCGGTGTGTTGCTATTGTTGTTTGGCTGGTTCACGTTGGCCCCACAGTTCACCAGCTCAGATGCCACAATATCATGTCCGGCCTGGCTTGCAATATGGAGAGCCGTGTTGCCAAATGTGTTGGGCTCATCAATCTGACAAAAAGATAGAGGATAAAGAGGGAGAAAAGTTTATAAACTTTAATGGGAATAGCTACCAAGCTGGCAGAAAAAAAGCAATATACTGATAGTAAAAATATTGTACTACACCATAAGATCGCCCTGCAGTACTTTCTTCATGCAATGAAGTCATGACACAGTGGTGTTCATTCCAGCGTTTCCACCACACACTGTCATGCTTTCAGAAAAATGATCTCTTTTTAAAAATGAAATCTCACATGCTCTAATGTTTAAAAATGTAGTGGAAACATTCAAGCAAACGGATGGCACATGAATATGATGGTTTTCTGGGTGTTTTCCACAGAAAATCACGAAAAAATCTTCACAATGGAACCCAAATCTCACATTATGGCTGGACATATTAAGAGACGGGATTGCTCGAGGACGGCTGCAGATTGCTGAGAGATTTACTTAAATCACCAATTCGGTAAACGTCAAAATGATCCCCTCTGCGCCTCAATGTTTCTCTACCGCTTCCTGATTGGCTGCATTTCATTCTGGGGTTTTTTTTCCCCTCCGCCACACTTTCAAAAAAATCCCGGTAGAAACCCTGCATTCAATTGAATAGGCTGTCGACAATTTAGTCCACACTTTGATGTCTGCTATACATTTTATCCGCTCCTTAAAACAGGAGATCGGAACACGAGTTATCTTTTATGATCTGGACATTTCTAATAACAGACATTTAACAGGAATAATGCTCCAGCCTCAAACTGTGGAACAACCTTACCCCCACTCCAAGCTTCAGAAGATATTTAACAGTATCGGTTTGGCCACCAGCAGCTGCAGCATGAAGTGGAGTGTAGCCATGTTTGTCTTTACACATCACGTCTGCTCTGTGAGAGACCAGCAGTTTCACCACATCGACATGACCTAGAATAAATAAATCATCTGACATCACTGAAAAACAAAACAACCTTTACACAGAAATCACTTCTTGTAAATTCTGAACCTGATGTAATAATAATAATATTAATAAAGCTTTATTTATTTAGCACGTTTTAGGGGTTGTTCACAAAGTGATTGTAGCGCATTTCAGCGCATGTCTGCATGATCCTTGAGTAGGGGGAAAGTGCCAGAAAGAAATACATGGATGGAAAAATATTTTCAGCAACATACCAAGGAATGAAGCCCAATGAATTGGCTGCCTTTCCTTTTTATCTTTGGCAGTGATGGTGGCTCCTTTGCTGAGCAGTAGGTTCACCATCTGCAGACAAAAGAATCCATATTACAGGGTACTGTGTATTTGGTGGACCCAACCCTGATTTTCTGTGCCCAGGTTACCTCTGAGTGGCCACTGTATGCTGCGTGATGTAAAGGCGTCCTTCCCGATATGTCCAAAACATCCATGCTGCACACATGTGGAATGAGAGCCTCTGCACAACCAGTAGCCCAGTTTGCAGCAGCCACATGGAGTGGCGTATGCCAGAATTTGTCCCGTGCATTCACCTCAACCCTGTGCTTCAGCAGCAACTGAACAGCTTTCTGAAAATGACATTTAAAACCTTACAAACATACGTTAGAGACAGCACTGTAAAGACTAGTTTGAGGGGTAATAAACCTCATTGCGTGATGCAGCTGCACGATGTAGTGGAGTCAGCATGGCCTGGTCCTTAGTATTAATGTTTGCACCTTGAACACAGGAAATAGTTTTGACAGAGGCAAGTGTCAATGATGTTTAATGGCATACAGCACGCATATGATATACAGGCTTGGTTTGGGATTCGTATAAGTAATGAAATGGGAGTGTGGGAACTTACCTGAGGTTATAAGAAGGTCCATGATTTGGACATCGCCCAAATAAGCAGCTGCGTGAAGTGGTGTGCTTTGGCGTTGGTCCTAGAGACACATACAGATCAATCGCTTACATTATAACTTACACAAGCCATGCATACGAGCTTTGTGCTTCAGTATACATTGTGTATTGCAGTATCATCATTATTACAGACATCGTCGCACAAACAATTACCAATGAATTCACATCTTCTTTATGGTCCAACAGAAATGTGACCTCCTCTACATTTCGCTGAAATACAGCTTGGACCAGTGGGCACTGAAAGACAGAGAAACCATACAAACATGGAATATGCAACTGTTTTCGTCAAGTAAAAGCACATTAGGTCGACTTGCTCATGTAAATGCATCTTAATCTCCACTCGTCACGTCGCTGCTATGACTAGCGGTAGTTTTGCAGTAGTTGTAGTTGTTGACAAAAAAGTTTAGACACAAAGTTATTTGCTCTCAGATTCAGTTACCTGGTCGTGTATATTACTGCACTCCATTCTTCAAGCGTCTGCCAAATAAATGACTCCGACTTTGTTCACTACATGTCACTCCGTTGTTACTTGTTAGCCGGTTAGCTGTCGGTGTAGTCTTGAGCGACAAGAAAATATCGCGAGAGAAGTCGTAAACGCGATTTGAACACTTGAACACTTGAACACACAAACACACACACACACACACACACACACACACACACACATATATATATATATATATATATATATATATATATATATATATATATATATATATAGAGAGAGAGAGAGAGAGAGAGAGAGAGAGAGAGATTCTAGTAACAATAACCTTCAACAAAACTTCTCAAACATAAAGATTCGTTCAGCGTAGTAGTAATTTGATGCAGACACATAAAAAAGTCTTTCTTCTCATGCATCACATGGCCATTAAGTAAACGTCATCACGGCTTAACTACCTGAGAGACTAAACTCGGGGTAAACGCAGACGTTCAACCAGTTGCCAATCACGTAGCGGCTAGCGTTCGACGCATGCGCACTGCGTTTTGAACTTCCAGTTGACATGGGAAGGTGCTGTATAGCTTTTTAACGTGTTACTCGGCGAAATATTGGGTAACGGGTAATGTATGTTTACTGCGGTTATTAATCCGGATCAGTTCACCGTTGATATATCTAGGTAAGGTTGTTTTTGTATTTCGAGTTCACTTCAATGTTACTTGTGTCACCCGGAAAGCTAACATGTAGCACATCATGTACTATCGTCGAGACTGTTTAAATCGTTATTGTATTTGGATCGGTTGTGTACTCAGGTGTTTCTATCAGCTGAAGTCCGTGTGAATTTGTTAGCAATCGAATTATAAGAAGCCTCGCCTTTTCGGTAAGAGATTAGTTCCATTTTCCAAGCAGCTACTCAACTTGAAGGGACCATGGGAAACGAAAGCATGTCAAAACCTTAAACATATAAGTGATGTTTTCAGTTGTGTTTTGATAAACGTTTGCTTTCAGTGATGTGTCACGGTTGGACTTAAAGGCTTGCTGAAACAGCCTGGTGTGGACTCGTTCTTTGACTTTTTAAAGTGTGGAATTTTCCCGCGGCTTGTCAGTCTCCTAGTCCAACCAGAGCTACACTTATCGGTTGTCCTATATAAACACTATGTGCCTGTGTTTTCACATATTTTTGTCGTGCTTCAAACACATAGAGTGATCACTGCTTTGGAGACGTGGATGATAGATTTATTTTAGTGCAATGAGCATCCAAAATATTCACTCTCTCTTGGTCATGCATTTAATAATGCATTTAAACATTATTTATATGAAGTTCCCTCACCGGCTTCTGGTTGAATGTTCTGGAACTTCAAATGATTAAGACCTGTTTTGTTGTGCTCAGTTTCACTTGCCCATATAGATATGCCTCATCATAATCTCTTGCATGCAAAACATGAGCAGTAGTTATTATCGTACTTAGGTTCCATCCGTAATTTCTGTTTGTGCACTATATAATTGTCAGTTGGTGCCGACTTGTTTGGCTTTTCACAGATTGATGATTTAGTTTTAGATTGATAGCTGTTAATTTACTTTTAAATAGCTGCACACTGGTGAGTTTTGTGCTATTTCACTCATATTTCCTGAGGACGATGTCCGATTATTATAGTGTTGATGTCATATCTACATTTTAGTGATGATCAATGTGGAGATCTGGGTGTTATTTCTTCAGAGGGAGGGTGGTGAGTGCAAACTAATAGTTAAGTGTGTGGAATGGACAGATGAGAGGTGGTGTGGAAGGACAAGCAGAGGTTATATTGAAAGAAAAGTTATGCACTAGATGGTGATGGGATGAAAGGTCGACATGTTCTCAAGCCTGGAGCGCATGAAGAGCAAAGGGGTCCGTAACACATGGTCATAGTCCGTGAAACTATGACCATGTTGTATGTTTCTGATTATAATTCAAGAAAACAAACAAACAAAAAACAAACCTCTTTTCTAACCAAACTCTAAAATTGTCATGCCATGCTCATGTATTTGTGATATTTTAACCAACGCCGTCTATATGAGTGTCTGTTTCCTGACTCCCTTGATAAAATCACTTTCGTTCTGTCTCTGCGAGATAAAGCGTCATCGACATCAATTGACAGTTTGGGAGTTGCTGCAGATGAGAGCATGTAGGGGTGGAGCCTGCTCTGTGGAGATTAACTCTCTTTGCTGTTTGTGTGTAGACACTTTTTTGACTCTTGATAACAATAATTTAAGATTCACAATGTTGTTCATGTGCTGGCTCACAGGATGGAGGGATCAGTTGCTCTCTATTTTGGTATCAGTTATCCGTCTTTCTGAGTACAGAAAATGCCAATATGGTCTTCTTGCGTTTAGCTGTGAATTAGTTCTTGAGAAGGTTCTTGACTTCATCATTGATGAGGTCAATGACCTTTTCTTGTCTCTGTAGAAGTTGCTGGGAACTAGTTTAGATAAGTCTCATTTGTACTACTCCAGCAGAGCCAAATAGTTAACTTATTGTTTGACTAGAAAAAGAATCACAACATTTGGATTAATGCCTTCATTTCAGGGGAAATTAAAGAACTTGGAATTGTGCTCAACAGGAAGAAAATATTTTAAAACAGAACATTATTTCCTCATACTTTAATAATGAATTGAAGTATACCTAGATGAGATTATAAATAAAAATGCAGTCTTTTTCTGTCATTTTTTTTATTGTTTTGGATATCAGTACGGCATTTAAATATGGGCGTTTGTTGCTCTGAATAGTATGTATTATTGCTAATTGATTATTATAATCAATTGATTGTCATCTTTAACTGTAGCTTTTCACTCTGAAACCATCTCAGTTCCAGGGAATGTTTTGCTAGGTGTTTTAAATAGTGGATCCAGATAAATCTCTCTCTGTTTGGGAATGTTGCTGTTGGGAAAAGCTGCTCGGTCTTGTTTCGTCTCATGTGATTCCTGAGTCATGTGCTCGCTACGTCTGTGTGTGCACATGTGTGTTAGAACCACGTAGTTTCCATCCTGACTTTCGAACATTGAGGCCCTAGTTAAGTTTCCATGGCTGGGCGAGCCAAAAAATCAAATAGTCAAAGCAAATCCTCTGTAGTGGGCTAGTCTGTAGTATAAAACATACATCCGGTTGTCCCCAAATAAGATGAATGACTATTTACTATCAATATGACTATCAATAAATATAGGTCACTGTGAAGCAAGATTTCAAGATGTCAGATGGAAAACCCTCCCACTTGTTCATATTGACAGATATTTTACCCCAAACCTTTCCATGTGGCTGTAAACGTAGTACACAAGTATTCTAACACAGCCTCTTGTTTGGATACACATTAGGTTGTGACTATAATGGAGTCATTTGTATTTCCCTCTCTGCGTGTTTGCAGGTCAATTGTTGGTTCAACTGCAGTCGGTTGAATTCTGTTTCAAGAGCAAGTTATTTGGGATTTTTTTTGGTGTCGGTCTGTCAGCCACTCTGACACGTATTCATAGAAGTGGAGTTCAGTTTACAACTGTTATCTCCTAGCAGTTGCCTTTAATTTACAAAATAAAATGGCAAGGTTTAGAGGGATTCATAATCAACAATTGTACAAAGAAATGCGAGTATAATTCGTCAGAAACTCAAAGTTGCTTTATAAAACACCATCAGTATTGTTGTTAAATACAAGGCAGATATGGCCGGATGTAATATTTTCTTTTATCTGCTCACCTTCCATTGGTTTGTCCTGGGTGGCATCCAAAGGGCAGAGTAGATCAAGAACAAGCGTCAACTACTGACTGGGTCATGAACTGCAAGTGTTTTTTGAAAGGTTGACTGAAGCATGTTGGTTGCAGTAGCTGAGATATCTGGCTTTGTTTCTAACACAAAGGTGGATGACCATTTTGGCATCAAAACAGAAAACTTATGGTCATAATATTATGGCTCACTTTACATATCAGTGTAAACCAAATAATTGTCCTTGTGTTGCTGTATTTACTCTGATACTGAAAACAAATGTGCATTGTTGGAGTCCAGTTTTAAATTGAAAAATGCAGTCTCTGACTTCTTCCCAGCAGGCAGATTCTTATTCCTGGAGTTCTGTGGGGTCCGTCAGCTCCCATTGATGAAGGACCAGCAAGATGGAGACCTCCTGGACGGTGAGAGCACAAGCTAACAGAAACATGACCTTCAAAGATAAACACTTGGCACTTTTACTCCCAGTCTCTGAGAGTAGCTACACATGCTGACAGAAGAGCTAGAAATAATATTTAACATTCAAGTCTTGGCCTCCTTCTGCGTACCTCCCCCCATAGTAACCTTCAAGGGCAGAACTCTTTTCTTGACAATGATGAAGCTTTGTTTTTTGCTTTAAAAATGGTTGGTTTTTGTCTGATTCTGTGTGATCCACATGAAGTTATATATTTTCACACAAGTTTCCGTGTTCCTCCTGTGCTGGTCTATTCTTAGGTGTGATGTCAGAATGTAGTTGTGAAACAGTTGGAGTTGATAAAAGCAGACTTGCTGCAGAGTCATCAGTCAGTTAGCTGTGGACTCTTGGACCAGTAGTTCCGCTATGAAGCGAGTTGATGAAGGAACTAAGCTAAGTAAGTTGGATATTTAATAAAATAAAAACACTAGATGCAGTCATGGGTTAAAATTAAGCTGTTTTTGGTTGGATTTTTTTCTAATGTTAAAAAGTTGTTGTGCTGTTTGGCCGCAGTTTGAAAGTAGTTGTACTGCTTTAATCGCACTTCACTTTGTGGCCCACTTTAAGTCCTATGTCCTTACAAAGAAAGCCATTCAATGTGCGCAGAAAGCGGTTATGAGAATGGAACATAGGAGGGGCTTACAATCTCACTCCGACTGAGGACCAAAATTTCAGATTTCAAATTTTTGGTCGCTTAAGTTGAGTGGGGAAGGGCTTCTGTTGATGTCTCTGATGAAGTGTGGGACGCTCCGATCAGGGTTTTTGCTGCTGATCACCGATACCGATCAGCCAGAGTGCCGATCATATGGATTGACAATGAATTTGTAATCAAAATGATGAGACCTCCTGAGTACATGACGTGAAAACATGAACCATTAAATCATTTTAATTCAGACAGTTTTTATATACCTCTCCAAGAAGGCAAAAAATAGAGAAAAAAAACTTGCAGAATGCAGCAACTATTATGTCAAAACTCGCAGTTTGGTGAGTGTCTTGAGACTTTGCTATGTCCGTGAACTATTTACATGCTGGCCGCTTGTAGCAGGACTCTGAGACAGAGAGCACTGCATTCATGAAAGTAAATATAAATATAAAAAAATGCATGTTTGCACATTTACCTTGTAACGTTTGGCCCCGCCTTACTCAAAACATAGAACAAAGAATGTCAAGGACTACAGAAATGTGCACTGCTTGAAATTTAAAACACTGTCTGTTTGTTGCAAGGTATCTAGTACATGCTAATACATGACCCTCCCAATCACAGGCTGAAACACACTTCCTCTTCTCGCTGGAAAATACACTATATAATTGCTGTACAGAAGTCACAGAGAAATCTGCACTGGTATGAGGTATTTATGCAGAGCGCCGTGTCATCAATCGCATGATCTTTTGTGGTTTCCAGTGAGGAAAAAATGAGCATACTGTAGTATAGTGCCATTTTTTTTTACTATATTAGTCCTATATTACTATAGTCAGGTGACATTTTAAGGTGGCACTAAATAACTCTTCAACATGAAAGAACAGAGGCGTTACACTAAGATGCTAAGCTCACAAGAAGAGTATTAAGTTGCTGACCAGTTCCTTGTGTCTTCAGAGGACTCGCCACAGGACAATGGAGTCGTGCAGACCAGTCAGTACAGCTCCATTTCTCCTCCTGTCTCCCCGGAGGTCGACGGTCAACCCCTCGACACCTACTTTGACGAGAAAGTGCCAATTCCTGACAGCGTCAACCAGGTGCTGTTGCTGAGCTGACCAATCTTCACGACAGACTGATAGCTCATGCGATTGATACACTGCGAACACGTCTTTTTTCTTCAGGTGTTCAGCTTCCGGAAACTCTGGGCCTTCACTGGACCTGGCTTCCTAATGAGCATTGCTTATTTGGATCCAGGCAACATCGAGTCTGACCTGCAGTCTGGAGCTAAAGCTGGCTTTAAGGTGACGAACATAAGTTGCTGCTCTATAGTTGCAATGGTTAAGTATAAAGAAAAATATGATACACGTGTTTTTATAACTATAAAGCTCAACTCCATTTCAACAAATTTTCTCCCAATAAATGCAGTCAACTGTAATTCTCAGATAGTGTTCCATAGCTTTATTTTATATATGAATGAGCTTGTGCTGACTGACTGTCTGACTGTCTGTAGCTCCTGTGGGTTCTCCTGGGCGCCACCATCATTGGACTGCTGCTGCAGAGGATGGCTGCACGTCTAGGTGTGGTCACTGGAATGCACCTTGCTGAAGTCTGCAACCGCCAGTATCCTACTGTGAGCCTCCTTTTAATCACATATAACTCACTTGTATTTAGGCAGAAATGTCTGTAAGCTCTGAGGTTCTTTTGCTGAGCTGTTTAGAAAAGAATTCAAATCAAACGCAGCCCTGATTTGTTTGTTTTTCATTCTCTACTACAGTAATGTGTTTAAATACGGCCGGCCAGGGTACTTGAGTTGTCACTCTACTGCAAATGTCTTTCTCTTCCAGGTCCCTCGCATCATCTTGTGGCTGATGGTTGAGCTGGCGATCATTGGCTCTGACATGCAGGAAGTCATCGGCTGTGCAATAGCTCTAAACCTGCTGTCTGTGGGACGGTACTCTGTGCTTCCTTCTAATAATGTCCCGGCTATTGTTGCCGTCTTTTCAACTGATTTTTTTCTCCCAGCATTCCTCTGTGGGCTGGAGTCCTGATCACTATCACTGACACCTTTGTATTCCTCTTCCTGGATAAATATGGTGAGTTGTGTTGTTGGTTTCCAGTAAATTAGACCGTATGTGAGTGAAGAAGAACACTTGACCTTTGAACTGTTGAGCCATATAAAGTGTCTCTGATAAATCTGTTGCTGTTTTCAATGGTCTGATTCGCTTGTTAGAAAAGAATGACTACTTCAATGGCCTTTGTCTTCTTCCATATTGCGACGGCTTCCTTTCAACGTGACAGTCACAGTTATTGGAGCACTTCCACCTGATGTTGACGCTTATGAATCCAGATTCAACTTGAATTCTGATGTCAAATATTGAAATATGACTAATCGTGACAAACTTATTATAAATCTTTTAATTTTTTAAAAATAAGTCCCATTCCTTATTCGAATTCCATCCATTCCGTACATTCAAACCGTGTTCGTTTGCATGAACTTGCTTTCTGGATTGAGATTGTCTTCATGTTTTTTTGTTGTTTTTTTTGCCGTCATTTTTTGTTTTCTACTCACTTGTTTTTTGTCTTCCTCTGCAGGTCTGAGGAAACTTGAAGCTTTCTTTGGCTTTCTCATCACTGTGATGGCGCTAAGTTTTGGCTATGAGGTATTGTTTCGACCACAAGTTTCATGAACCACATTGCACGTGGTCTTATTCTTCTTTCTTTTTCTGTTCAGTACGTCCTTGTAGCGCCAGACCAAGGCCAAGTTCTGAAGGGAATGTTCCTGCCGTACTGTGCCAACTGTGGGCCGGTGCAGCTGGAACAGGCGGTGGGGATTGTGGGAGCCGTCATCATGCCGCACAACATCTACCTACACTCTGCTCTGGTCAAAGTGAGTCTACCCCTAGATGCTCATGATTCACCTTGGTTTGGTTGCCACCACCATTAATGCTGCACTTTGCTTATTCTGCTGTGGCCTCTTCGTCTTCCTACGCAGGAGTTTGCGTCATGGATTATACTGCTAGAATCTGGATTTTCTCATGAAATAGGGCTGTCAATAGATTAGACACCATTTTTATTTCTCAATTTCTCCTCTCACTAGTCTCGGGAAATCGATCGAAAAGACAAGAAAGAAGTAAAAGAAGCCAACAAGTATTTCTTCATCGAGTCGACCATCGCTCTCTTCATCTCTTTCCTCATCAACGTTTTTGTCGTGGCTGTATTTGCTCAGGCCTTTTACCAGAAAACAAACATGGACATTGTAAGTACAGCACACCATTTCCTCCTTGACAGTCTTTCATCTGATTGCTTGGTTTGTTGATCTTTACAGTATTTGAAGTGTAATTCCACCCACATCCCTGAGAAAGGGATCTTCCCTTTCAACAATGAAACTCTGGAGGTGGACATCTACAAAGGGGTATGTGTGAGAACCATGGTGACTCTTTAGATTGAGGAGCACAGCCGTTAATAACCAAAATACTTGTTTGCTCTCTGCCATAAACAGTAATTGTGGTGGCCATTCCAGAGCAAAATATAGCCAGGCTGTCGAAGACGGTAGTCAGCCCTTCATCATGATTAAATACTGGCTAATATGCTGCTAGTACATGCACAAATAAGTAGTTCATTCATGTGATATGTTCCCTAGTATGAAGTGTTAGTATATACAACGCACTAGTAGCAGTTGATAGAACGAAAACTGCATCCAGTGCTCACATAATCTCAATTAACACATGTCTGTTGTGTCCCAGGGGGTGGTCCTGGGCTGCTTCTTCGGCCCAGCAGCCCTTTATATTTGGGCTATCGGCATCCTTGCGGCTGGTCAGAGCTCCACCATGACAGGCACCTATTCTGGACAGTTTGTAATGGAGGTAAAGCACTTCCTTTTAGCTGAGTATGTGTCAATATACAAGTGCGTGCTGTGAAACCGTCTTGCTTTCCCTCAGGGTTTCCTGAACCTGCAGTGGTCACGCTTCGCTCGGGTCTTGTTGACCAGGTCCATTGCCATCACACCCACACTGCTGGTGGCTATTTTCCAGGATGTACAGCATCTGACTGGGATGAATGACTTCCTGAATGTGCTCCAGAGTATGCAGGTGAGGTTCAAACATCTGGGGGAGCAACTGCACTAACTCCTTATTTCTCTCATCAGTTTGAGTAAGAATAATTCCGTTTTTCCTCATCTACTCCCACAGCTTCCCTTCGCTTTGATTCCCATTCTGACCTTCACCAGTATGACCTCAGTGATGAACGATTTTGCCAATGGCCTGTAAGTAAGACAACTGAGTTATGGATCAGGTATTGTTCAAACGTTTTACGACACTGGACATACCTGACTGTGGACAGCAGTAACTGCAGGTCCTTGCACAGCTTAGCTCGACTAAGGCAACAGCTCGATATCCTGGTTTACCTGCAGTGGAGATAGTCAGAACCGGATCTGGGAAAGCTATTATTATTATCGGCTCTATAAGTGCATGAGAGTGACGAGGGGTCGATGGTATGGCTAAGGTTCTCAAACACAAACACGTGTGTCAGTACAGGATCCAGAGACGGGCAACTTTATTGAAATGTCTCGAGACCACCAAGCAATCACAACCAGTGAGTGACAACAAAAAAACTGAAATACCGTAATACAGTGAACACAAACAGCAGTCACTGTTTGCTTTGTGGTCAATTGGTTCTTTAAAAAAAAAAAAAAAAGGACTGATACGACAACTTTCTCGGATTTACTGACAGCGAAAATTCGAATTACTGAGTAATGCACCTCCGTGACGGGGGTTGGCGCTGTGAACTCTTCAGTCCCTCCCGTTCCTATGACTGTAGATGAAGAGCTTTCAAAGCTGACTGGTAGCAAGGAGCTGTTTCAGACTGTTATATTGAAGTCTGTGTAGACAGAGAGACTGACTGATGAACTAGTTTAACTTCAGAGGTCCTCAGTCATGGTTCAACAGCGAGCTGATTGTGTTTTCATTGTATCACAAGAATGATGAATGTGGAGTCACTAAAGTACAGAGTTGCACTTTTGATCACCGGCGTGAGCCCCAACTAATAAGGCTCCATAAATAACATCACAGTGTGTTGCTTATAGATCACATACCTAACCACTGGTCACCTGCGGTGACCGAGCCAACAAGTCTCCACTGCTAAAGCATCAGGCGCAGGAGTATGTGATGCACTGATATTTTCTGCCAGAGAAGAGGAGACTTGTCTTACCATTGTTATATCCCTCAGTAGCTCCTGTGTTTGACTGGGCCACCTTCACGAAGTATTTTTACTGGTCGTGTACTGTTGTGTACATTTTGTGAAAAAAGTGCCGAACAGATTTTCATAGTGCTTTTTTTGTGGGGTTTTTTTCCCTAGGTTTTGGAAGATTTCTGGAGGCATCGTGATCCTGGTGGTCTGTGCGATCAACATGTACTTCGTAGTAGTATACGTGACGGCGCTTGACAGTGTGCTGTTTTACGTGCTGGCTGCTCTGCTGTCTGTGGCCTACCTGTGTTTTGTAGGCTACCTGGTGAGTGCACTGATCTCCCTCCCAATCTTCACTGGCACCTCTAAGCTAAGATCTAATTAATTCCAGAAGTTGTTTGAAACACGTAAAGTTGAGTGTGGAAACCATTTTCCCCTTTTGAAGTCAAAGTCTGAAGTGTGACACTTGTGACTGTGCTCTCTGCAGGCTTGGCACTGTTTGGTTGCTCTGGGAGTTTCCTGTCTGGACTTTGGCAGCAGGGTAAGCAATCCACCTGCTGTGTTGATAGAGGAACAGTATGCGTGCGACACCTAAAAGGTGAACGGGTCTTAAAGCCCCAGCATTCCTCTTTCTCCACGGAAGACTCTGAGCCCACCACACTCGGGATCATGTAGGATCTTGAGTCGTACGTGATGCTACTGTTGTCACCTGTTTGTGCTGTGCAGCGCTGGGGATTTAGATTTAGTGCCAAAAATTTCAAATTCAATCAAATCTTTCTTCACCAAAAACGTGACGCAGTAATATCCACATTTGAATTTTAATTAAAGCCGTAGAGTAAGGTTTGCAGCTGCTGGGTGCATTTGCACTGCAACTTTACTGTTTACTTTACTGTGATTTTAACCTTCGTAAGATGGTCTTTAGTGTTAAGATATGACTGCAGCTCTATTAATGTAGCTTACGGTGAGTTCATTAAAAAGCTGCTCTCTGTTTCCTTTTGAATATGATCATATGTTGCAATATTATGGAGTTACATGGACACATTTCACGAATGGGTTCCAATGACGGTGTGTTTTATAGGATTCTGATCTCCAAGCACATGTTCATGTCAGTATACTACACTGTAACATCCTTTATGTTTATATCAGATTATGAGTTGTGTTCCCAGGAGGTTTGTCATAACTGTGTTGCATTTGCATTCAGAAGTCCTGATGGGATTCAATCCAAGATAGTAATAACACGGTAACACTATTGCTCTGTTGTGTGAGCCATTCTCCTGTTATTCTTTCACCACAATGTGGAGAGAAAATCATCATAATTCTGCTGCGTAAGAAATAATTTTGTATCCTACTTTGGCCCACATGTTTCCTGTTCTTAAGTCATGATAAACCGCCATAAAGTAACTCTAAAAGATCTCACCAATCCATGTGGCGTCGAACTAGTAACTGAGCAAGTGCCAACAAGTCGGCAATTTTTTGTTCGACTGGAAATTGTGGAATCCTTGTCGGTTCAGTTTCATCTGGCAAATTGTGTTCAGTTCTGTTTGTATTCATTTGTGTTGTTGTTTTTACTGCACTGATTGTGTTTGAATGTCTCAGTTCTTGTGGTTGGTCAGAAATATTTTTTGAAGCAGCACTGATGATGGGCATGTATAAAATCAACATGTTAATGGTTACATTTTTCATTGCTGAACATACAAATATTGAATTTAGCATCTTTTAAAATGATCTTTTCCCTTAACATAGACCAAGTAGAGAGTCAAGCACAACCTTTTATGATTCTAATTTGTTTAATATTTTTACCAGCTCTGGTCTTGTCTGCTGCTAGGAAGCATAAGCACAATTTCTTTGGTGGAGTGTCATAAAGACGTTTCTTGGACTCACTGTTTTTATCAATTGGTTGTTGATCTGTTGCTGTGAAAACTCAGTCCCTGTTAACACCTGGCGTGAAGGGATGTTTTTCTGTCCTCCTGAAACACCAATCTGTGTCCAAAATAAAAGCAATCTTTTGGATATATATTTGTTGGTGTCTTTTGTTGGTTCTTAACACTTTAGAGAAATTGCAGATCATCATGAGTGCTCCTGCAGATGCACGTTGTCACTGTGTTTTCACCAAAAATCACATTTGAAACTCAAAATGAACATGAATCTCTCAGAATTCAGAGATGCTGAATGTCTCCTGCTTCACGTTAACCTCTTCCTCACGTGACCTCACTCTCTCTCCCCCATCCCCAGATACAGCTGGGACTCTCGCGACGCCCAGATATTTACCTTCTGAACGACATGGAGACGGAGACCTTCGAGGAGAGACAGCTGGCTGGACGGTGACCCGTGGTGATTCAGATTATGACCTGGGACCACTGAAGCTTGGCCAGAACTGGAACACCATCACTGTCTCAGTGCCTCACACTCATTCAAGTGTCCTTATGCGATATTGCACACTTGGCTGCGACCTGGAAACCTCATCCTGCAATTGTGTTTAGGTTGAAAATCATTATCATGAATTAAAGTGTAGGATGATGACGATGTGGTAGCGAGATACCAAAACGGTCTGATGGGATGCTGCATCACTGTTTTTGCTTTGAAAGTTCAGATGGAAATTTCCATTTTTTTAAACATTTTTTCATGTGAAGCACAGCCAGTGCCATGTGTAGGAGTGTAGGTTGCACTGTTTCTTCTGTACAGTTCCCTCAGACTGGTGCGGAACCACCCAGTTTTTAACAAAGCATATCATTCTTTTTGACCGACTTCCATACGATTTCTTTCCATCTATTTGATTATAAGTAGAATTAGATGCTGATCATAGATTTTTTTTTTTTCAAACTCTCTTGAATAATTAACCCAAAACACTCTCTCCTCCTTGCAATAATGGACATTGGAAGTCAATGAGCAGATGCACCAGCAACACTCTACTCATGAACACTTGGCTCTCCGCTTAACACCTTTGTTTCCAAATCTCCAGGACGGTCCATATTTTGATCAAACATTTCCACCTGTCTGACGCTGTGTGTTTCACTCTTGCTGCCAAAACTCCAGCATCTGCAGTGGCCAGTACCTCTGAAAATGGGATAGTTTTATTGGTATTTATTAAAACTTGAATAGTCCAAGTGTGCTTTGTATTTTTATAGGGTCTGTTTGATGTCAAAACATTATTACAAAGTAATTATAAGTTATATTTCTATGTCAGAATTGGATGTAGATATTTTTCCTGCTGTGCATTTTTACACTTTTGTTTTTTAGTATGTAAATCCCCTCATTTTGTTCATCACTGCAAAAGGGTACAAAATAAAAAAAGCATATTTCTACTGTGAAAATGGTGCAGTTTCTGAAATGCTGTGAAGTGTCTGACCAAATTGAAAAAAAAAAGAAGCTTATCTCGACATGTTACAAACATCCCTTTTACTTAACACCCCCCCCTTTTTTTTTTTTTTTTTTTTTTTTTTTTACCCAGATAGGTTCATTTAAAACTGCAAATCAACCTAGATATATAATAATTTATTCCACATCCAAGTATTTGCTTGTGTCACAGTTGCTTTTTCTTTCTGAATTCTGTGGTATATTTTATATTTAACTATCCATTATTTCCTTAAAAAAAAATAATGTCACCAGTTTCAGATTGCCATAGGTGGTGCTTTTTTTAAAAGACATTTATTGCGGCCTGCATGAAGTTCTGCCACCTGGTGGTCGGCGTTCCTCCAGTGAGGTCAGACAAGGCACACCCAAGCTCCAGGGTCAATATTGCTCCAGCACACCCTTCACTTGTCATCCCCCTTCAAATACGATTTGCCAAAAAATAATAATGAATCTTCCTTATATGTCTTACTCCAAAATGTACACTAAACCTTTTATTTCTCTTCTGTGAGCCTGAGGAATGTGTGCGTTACAGTTAAAGTTACACATCAGTTTGTGTTAAGTAAACAGTTAGTAAGAGCGTTAAGTTAAACAGTTAAAAAAGGGTATGCACTTTAAATAAGTGAGTGGAGTGAAAGGAAGGAAAAGGCCATTATAACATGTATTAAAAGGTTTTCCATGACAAACATTTTGTAGAGTTGTTTATTTTGATAATCCAATTTAAAAAAAACCCTTTCCTAACCTGTGGTACAAGACACTTTGTTTTTGGCAAGTCCCACGTTTTGAGTGTCAAGTGTTGAATTTGTGGTTTTTAATCTAAGTGACCTTTTGAGTTCTCGATGGTCTGGAAGTTTCTCTGTCATTGTTGGTGTTTGCGTGTTCTTCCTCGCCTCTGGGGGCGCTGTCGCGAACCTGGCCGGTTTTCCTGAGGGTGCTACGTCACCACATTTCACCGAGTGAGATGCTGGAGGATCTCAGGTCCAAAAACTGGTACGTTGAATGAAAAGTTTCCCTAACTGCCTTGTTTCCTCATTCGACGGTGTTGGCTCTCGCCTGTGCGACAAAAATACGTGTTTACGTGACGCGCGTGATGAAGCCGGTGTCATTCGACCCTGCTGACGTGTTTTCTGCCTGACTGGTGACATGTCTGTTTTCAGAGACAACATGAGGGAAGAGTTTTACCTGGCTGCGCCGTGTTTGGTTCTGTGTCTCCTGCTGGCCTCCTGCCAGGCCGCCAGACAGGGACAAGACATCAGATGTGGAGGTTTGTTTCTCAGCCTTGCTCATGCTGGTCGCCCACACCTGACGCTCATGGCCGCTCTGCCTCTCTCCAGCCTGCCGAGCTTTGGTGGATGAGATGGAGTGGGCCATTTCTCAGGTGGATCCCAAGAAGATGATCCAGACAGGTTCATTTCGGATCAACCCCGATGGAAGCCAGTCCATTAAAGAGGTCAGATTGCATGTGTGGACACAGACCACATCACCAATATTCAGATTAGATTTAGATGTTGTCTGAAGTAGTCTCCAGATGATAAAACATTGCTTCTTTCACACCTCTGAACCCTGGAGAAGGGCCCTGCTGCTGCTAGAGTGTTTCTGTCTTGACATGTGTTTCCTGGGGAAAACCAAGTGGGTTATTTGTGCAGAGATTATGTCAGTTAATAGGAATAATCTAACCCAGCGTTTAGCCCCACTCCACACCTACAACTTGGATGTAACCAGGATGTTTAAACCACAAATGCATAAATGGATTGCCGGGAGTTCTGGTCAACAACTTTTGTAGCTGCATGATGGATGATATTGGAAAGATACTCATGCAGACACAGACGTTTGTATTGACATTTATATATATATATTAGTAACTTCTGACTTACGACTGGGATCGATTTCGACCAACCGGTCGTAAGTCGGATTGGACGAAAGTCGAATGCCATTCAAAATAGCAGATGAGAGGGTTATAGATACTACTGTAGTGGTAGATCGCTGTGTGAGATGCTGGGATACTGTGCTTCCCTAACTGTCTTATGTGCAGCTACGTGCTGCGATGCCAGACATTGAATTAAAACAAAAATGCATCTGATGGCATCTGCTGATCATTGTCGTACGTTTGGGCGTAAGTCGAGCAGGTCATAAGTCGGATGTTACTTGTATGTATTTTCTATATAGCGCATATTTTATGTAGCGCAATATATATAAACTTTTTTTGCACACAAGTTTGATGTGTCCCTCATGAAAGAAGTAGCCTGGTGTCAGTGAAAATGTGTGACTAATTCATGGTAACAGACAGAAACAATGCAGGTTGCTGGAACAGCTGCACTCACCACTGCACCTACACTGATCTGTTCCTTTGTATGAGGTTATTATCTTGCTTATTGTCCAATTTACAACAAAAATCTTCCTGGAGTTTCATCTGGTCGGTCAGTCACCTTTTCTTCTTCTTCAGGTTCCTCTGGCTCGCTCCGAGGCAAATCTGCTGGAGCTGTTGGAAACCGTTTGTGAGCGCATGCAGGACTATGGGGAACGTGTGGATTCTGGTTCGAGCAGGAAGTCCTACCTGAGGATCAAGTCTCGCACCGGAGAAGCCATGGACCTCTCTGAAGCTAAGCTGGATTCATCTGTCACTTCCAGTTTAAAGTTTGCAGTGAGTAGCATCCAGCAGTGGGATATTCTCCACCGATGAGACGCTTCATCACTTTCTCTCCACAGTGTGAGAGCATCGTGGAGCAGAACGAAGATGAAATCATCGAGTTCTTCTCCCACGAAACTGAAAACGTCAAAGACAAACTCTGCAGCAAAAGGACCGGTGGGTGATTGAATCTGGTCGAACCAAGCTTGTTATTTGTAGGTGACTTTCCATCTGTCTTTTTCAGATCTTTGTGACCACGCTCTGAAAATCCCTCATGATGAACTTTGACACCGCTCCACCTCTGCCTGTCCAAATTGTCCATCATTATTCATGGCTAAGGAGTTTCGGTAGGATGTTTACAAGATATGCAACACTCTAGAACAACCACACAGCCTTTGTCCTGGTATTTTTTTTCAACACTACTATAGTAATTTATTGCTGGTTTACATTTACGTCGTCAGGTTTGTCTGACTTTAACTCACCATCAGGTGAACTGTGAAACTGAGCTGGGAGTAAAGATGCATGATCCCTGATGGTGAAGAAACATTAGGTTGCCCTTGACGAATTGACCAGAACCGTCTTTATTCAGCAGAACACAGGTCCAGTTTATGATGTAACGATGTCGTCCAAACATTCTGGTCATTTCCAAAAACATAAAAGGAGCATCTGTGGTTGTTGCCGTTACAGCGAACGTTACAGTATTGTTTCTCATGAGCCCGTCAGAGTACTGTCCTCCGCTATCGACTTACTGTAGCTGTCCAGGAACTGTGTGAAATGTGGTGACACATTTTATAGTCCTGTGTGAACGTTCTCTGTGATCTTTCCATTTTTATATAAACTTTGTAAGTTTTCAGCAACTGTTCGACTCATCATTCTTCAAATGTGTTACGGATGTGTCACGATCCAGACAGTACACTCAGATAGGTGATAGTTACGTACAATTATTTTAACATTCATTCACATTTTACTGTGAAAGAGCCAGAAGAATATTATGATATGGGTTGCAGCTCTGTGTGAAACCTGACTGCCAGTGTGGTGTTGAGTTTCAATTGCAAAGAACGCAGACACACACACAAACAAATACAAATGTTAATGCTAAATAACAAATGATGATAAAATAAGTCCATCTTTTTTATGATGAGGCTCAGTGAGTAGTTTCCCGGCTGACAGGGTGTAATGAGCGCTCATTGTTTTGTTATGGAGCTCCTCACAAGGGCGGAGACTGGCAGACCTTTGGATGGGCGGAGTCTGAGAGGTAAAGGTGGGGAATGTTTCTGTGTGTGAGCGTGGAGAGAGATGGATCTCATGGTCAGCCATGTTTGTTTACGTCTGCCCCGTATACTGTTCAGGTGACTGCGCCCTGCACTAGTGAGTTCTGCTTTCTTAGTTCAGTCTATTCTACATTTCCATCATGGGAATCTGGAGATTTATGCATATATATATATATATATATATATATATATATATATATATATATATATATATATATATATATATATATATATATATATATATATATATATATATATATATATATATATAAAATATTCTACTTTGCTGTGGAAAAGCTTTGGACACCCAAAACTGAAACTGCTGCTCAGCCACTGTTTCGCTAATCCATCATAATGTTAGAAATTTTACAAAAATATTATATTCTAAATAAGAATATGTCAGAAACAATACACCAGTGTACTGCAGATGGACTCAAAGAGGCACATAGACAGTATCATAATTTATTAAAAAGAACTTGACACAACTTTTACAGGCTCCAAGCACATCACCACACATCAACCTTATAAAAATAGCCCTTGTGGCGCTTGCTAAGTTGCTCTACTCAAAACACCAAGCGTGAAAGAAGCACCGGCTACCAAGCGATCCGATTCAGGCCCTGACGGTGGTGAGGATCTCAGAGGTTGTCGAGACCGCTGATTGTCTCAGTGATGACCTTGTTCTCCTGAGATGTGGCCATAGCAACCACAGGAAGACGCTCCTCACTCTGAGCGTCAGGTCCTCCTTCATCAGTCGGGGTTCCATCTTTGTTCTCGCTGTTTCCTTCTTGTGTTTTGCTCTCCTCTCCATCAGCCTTGTTCTCATCTCCATCACTCATTCTTCCGCCTCCATCAGTAATGATATCCACTTCTCCAGAGCAGCATCTCTCCTCACACAATGCTAAGATCTCCACATCAGCCCCAGGTGTTGTGTCCGACTCCTCGTCTTCTTCTGCATCTATCACAGTGTCTCCAGAGTCATGACTGCTGCAGGACAGTGTGTCGTCCTCGGCTGTTAGTGTCTTAAGCTCATGATCCAGGTCCATCAGGGTCGTGCTCCCCTCTTCATCTACACCTGCTGCTGAAGCTGGCCGTAATGTCGGTTCTCCAAAGACTGTCTGCTGGTGGAACGTCTCATCTGAGCGTGACTGCTGCCCACCAAATTCTGGGTCCCATGGTTCCTCCTCTTCGTTCTCAGAGTCCGGCGCTGTATGTCTTCGGATGCGATTCACAGCATCCCAGAGCGACTTCGGATACTCCGGCTCGTCTGTGATTCTGGGATCCATTTCCACTTGAGGAGAAGAGCTGGACGTCAGAGGTTCAGAGGAGTGTGTTTGTGAGTTCACATCAGGAGAGCTGGCTTCTTGACGATTCTCGTCTGATGTTGGCAGGAAGCCAGGTGTTTTTTCTTCAGCCAGAAGAGGAAGAAAACACTGAGCTTCAGACGCCACCTCGGCCTCTTTGCTTCTGGGTACGGAATGTTCTCCTGATGATCCATCTGCAGAGTCATTATCAGATGGATGACCTTCACCCTCAGCTTCCAATAAAATGTCTTGGTTGGAATCAACCTCCATCTCTTTGTGAATGTTGGTCGACGTCGGTTGTGCAGTTGTGTCTGAAAACTCATTGCTATTTTCTTCATCCTGGAGTTCTTCAACCTTCTCTTCTCCTCCACACTCACAATCATCATGTGGTGAGTTAGGTTCTTGTTCCTCTCTGGTGTTTGTGGCTGTGACCTCCACTGCTTCCTGTTTATCACTCGGGGTCACCTCATTAAAGTCATCTTCAAACGGCTGTTCAGGTGCATCGATGGCTTTGCTCAGAGATGCTTGGTCATGAAGGTCACTTGTGTGCGCTCTAGCATCATCTTCTCCTTGACTTGCTGAAGGCTCAGCTGGTGCAGAAGACGACTGAGTGTCTGGAGGAGTTGAGGTGTCTGTTAAACTGAACTCAGCGTCGGCTTGGTTTGTGTCTCTGAGTGGTGAGGCTGGGCTGGAAGCTGGAGCAGAACTGTTGCTGCCTCCAAGACGTTTGTCGCTGTCATCGTTGCTGTCTGCTCTCATTTCACAACTTATGAGATTTTCTCCTCCTCCATCTTCCTCTGAGGCCACTGGCTCGATGTCCTCTCTGACACTTCCTCCGCCCTGATCTCCCGCCTCTTTTTCATTTCCCCCGGGGGCCCCTGCTTTTTGTTCCTCTTCACCGACGCTGTCGTGGAGTGGGATTCCCAGGATCCGTTCAGCCCGCTCCTCCAGACTCTCCCTCTCTGACACCAATGTTTCCGGGATCCATTCAGACTTGTCCAAATTTTCCTCAAAGTGGTCCGGACCCACGTAGTGAATGAGACTTTTCTCTGGTGATGGAATCACCTCCATTTTGACGAGAACACATGTTGTGTCGATCACCAGGTGACTTCCTGTCTTGCTGACAGCGGAAGACGATCCCGCAGCACTTTGGTGCGACTGGCTTTCCAAAGAGAGACTGGGCTCTTTCCATAAAGGATACTTTGCTCCGCTCGTGGGCGGAGCTTCGCTCATGAAAGGCCCTGCCTCTATTTTGCTGGATTGCTCTTCTTCACCTATGCTTAGTGAAGGCGTTTCTGTGAGCGTCGGCACTTGACAGTCCACTTCATCTGCCATCTTTTGTGTCTCGGTAAGGTCACAGGAAGCAGCTGGTGGCTCCGTGTTGCTCTCGTAGGCGTTTGGCGGCCCGGTTGTGGCTGCGGTCCGCGACACCAGGCAGAATATTGTCATTCCGCCCATCTTCTTATTGAAGCTGAACTTCCTTCCTTCAATCACTTTATCTGGAGTCTTGTTGCTCCGGATGTTTACCGCTGCAGGTATTCTCAGGCACTGATATTGGACATTTGGCAGGGTTTCCTGCACCACGTCTTTCAGCCCCTGTGAGTCCTCTTTCTTGCTCTCTAGCTGACTGACACATTGTTGCCTGAGTGATTTCAGACTCTGGCTTCCGTTGTTTTGGTTCGCAGGTGAACGTTTGTGTGGACCGTCATAGGCAGGCGGCGCTATGTATCCCGGAGGTTGGCTCTGGATTCCTGGCTCTTCTGTCCTGTTAAGGCTTGAGTAAGCGGCCGGAGCGAGTATGTGGCTGGGAGTGGTCTGTCTTCCTGCTCTGTCCCACGCTCCTGAAAATGAGCGCACTGGTCTCAGCGCTCTGAAGTCATCCCCTGGCGACTGTGTGGCTCCTCGCAGCTCTGCTTCTATGCGTCTCCTCCGAGGCAGTGAGTGGCTGTAGCGGGCTGCCCAGGCCTCCAGCTCTCTGTAGCTGCTGTTGCTTCTCTTGGAAGCCTCTCTGGCGCAGTGCGCGGAACCGCTGGACTCCCATCTCCTCTGCCAGTCTTCCCTCAGAGAAGCTGCTTGCTGAGGTGCCAGCAAATCTCTGCTCCTGCCATCAGGAGGCCGGTATTCCCTCTGGTCCTGATGCTGCTGAGAGTCCAGATAAACGGGGAGGTACACGGGGTGGCGGCCGGAGTCGGTCCAGCTGGTGTAGTCCTGCATCGCCCCTCCAGTTCTGCATCCGGGGATGGTCCAGAAGCCTCTGTTGTAGTTCTGCTGTGCGTCATAATAGACGGGCGGGTAGTGGACGTGGTGTCTTTCAGGACAGCTGGAGGTGAAATAAGCACATATGACATTAGAACTGTAAACTTTTGGGGACTCTGGTTTGAGAGACTACATTGTGAATGAGCCCCTCTTGAGACCTGCGTCCTGCCTTTCAGCACCACAAGACTTCAGTGATAAACGAAACCTTGGACCTACAAGTCACATTTAGGGTCTGCACCATCTTGCAGCCATAGCACAACTACTTTCAGTGAAAACAAGATGGCAGTAATGTCAGCAAGAAGCTTCTTCAGCAGATACCAGACTGTAAATGCACCTTATCCAAAATATTCTCGCCAAATTTTCAGAAATAAACCATTAGTGTTTCATTAGGAAACATTTATGTACCGGTAGTCATGAAGATACTACTTAAAAAAATTGTAGGAGTAAGTGAAGAATTAGAAACGTTATTTTTGTTTTAAGTTATTAGACCTTGCTATACCTTGGTCCAGACAGCACAGAGAAATAAAAAAATGGAACTCAGACAAAATCTTTAAAGAACATCCAGAGGATATTCAGAATCAGAATCAAATTTATTGCCATGGTCTGTGGGGAAACCACCAACTAGTGCTTTGGAATACAGTGCTCAAACCAACAACAAAATAAAATAAAATAAAATAAACAAAGGCTGATCAGAAATTCAATAGTCTGAGGCCGAGGGGAAGAAGATGTTCCTGTGACGGGAGGTCTAGATTCACTGCAGCCTCCTGCCAGAGGGAAGAAGGACAAACAGTCCATGTCTCTGGGTCCTGTACACTGTAAAGTTCACAGTGTAAATTGCATTGAAAATTCCAAACATTGTCCAAAACATTGGACCAGTGAACGTGACAGATTCGCAGCACCCAAGCATTAGGTTCTTAGTTGTTCAAACATTAAAATCTCATTCAAATTCAAACTGGAATGAAAAGGTTTTACAGAGAAATGTCCATTCTTTTAAAATTATCCAGAAGTGTACACAAGATTTATTAGGGTCGGTGCGGACGCTGAAACTGTAATGCGACCAAAAGTGACAAAAAACAAAACAAAATCCAGGTTTATGTGCTCACAGGGGTCACACTTCAGGTACAGCATAGGCAGTAGCTTTCTTTTAGGTCATGTACATTATGATATTGAATGATTTATTCTTAAAAAAAACTATTTAATAACACAATAACACAAATTAAGATTTCGATCGACTTATTTACTCACACGTTTTGACATTTCCTGCCTGGAACCGTCCCGTATTTCGAGGTGGGAAAACTGTGATTCTCTGACCAGTAATCCATCTGAAATCTGAGTGAAAAGAGCCACAAGTGACCTGATCAACTGTCTGGATGGTCATGATCAAAGACGTGCGCCAGAGCCGTACCTGGGACCGCAGGTTTGCCTCGATCTGCCCTCCACTCACACATGGGCGATCCAATGGGATTAAGAAGAGGAGAAGCTAGTTTTAAAAGTGGGTTGGCCCTTTCCCTCCCATACAATCATGACACCCTCTCCCCCCAGAAAGTGCTGAAATCATGAAATCTACCTTGCTTAAGTCAACATAAAATGCGTTCTATTTTCAATGAGTACTAAATATATAACTAGCTTTGGAGTGAATGGGTTTGTGCACACATTTAACAGAATAAAACTATGTTCATTCACATCAGATCATGTCTGAATGTATTTTCATCTCGATGGCCTGATGCATGACCCACATTTGATGTGGAGCTGTCGCTCTGCGTGAAGATAAGGATCTTATGTTCTGCAGGATGGATGAGACGGGCAGCGTGCGAGCTGTCATCCTTTTCTTTCTAGCTCTCCAGCGTAACAAACAGGATTTCCACCACTGAACAGAAAGTCTGTGCATCAGCAGAGTGCCGGACGAGGGGATGAAGTCGGACCAGTCGGCCGGCTGCAGACAGAAATCCTGCTGACCCCAGAGCTGTTGACGCGATCGCCGTTGTTTCATTGCTCGATAATACTTTTGGCAACAATTCTGGATGGGTTGGCAAGATTATTCGCCTTTTAAAAATTCATTGCATTCAAGTCGACTGTCGCTCTGAAGGCGGGAGTCCGGCAGGACACGAGAGTTTGCATGGTCTTTATAATACATATTCATATAAACTATCAATGTCTGGGAACCAGAAATGATGGGGGTAACCCTAACCACGACTGTTTCAGTTTGGCAATATTTAACCAAAAAGCAGCCCAAAGAAATGAGTTAATTTTTTTTTCAACACGCGATGCACCAAAAACCTCTTCACAACTTCTGGAAGTCACATTTTGTTACATGAACTGAAGTAAGAGGAGAGCATTTGTTGAGACAGTCCATAACAAAACGCATGTTTTTTTAAAAGAAAAATGCAGATAAAGCCAGTTTAAGTACAGAATCCTAGACAGGGAGTCATGTTGCTATATGTCAGGGCAACAGAACCTGGAGAGGTTCTGGAAAGGCTGCAATTCACATTTTATGACTACTATATTATCAACAATCTGTATCAATAGTCTGTTTTTCTCAGTTCCTATGTAACAAATGACTAACACCCAATGAGCTCACAGAGGCAGTGAAGGGTAGATGAGGTTTCATGAAACAGTGTCCTGATTTTCAGTGGCCACCAGATGGCACTGTGTGCTGTAAAATGCTTGGACTGGAACAACTATTTCATTGGAACCTCACATCACAACATTTCCAACAGAGCGCCATCTAGTGACCCCTGAAAATTAGGGCGCTGTTTCACTTTACCTCACCTACCCATCACTGGAGACAGACTTTGAATGGTCAGTGTGTCCTGAGGGACGCACCAAGGGCTGCTCACAAATAAAAGATAATGCAGACATTTAGTTTAAGGAACATACAGTGGTGGAAAAACGGTTTTTGGACACTCATAATGTGACACCAACTAAAATATGATCATGAAAAATCTTAGTGTTTCAAAAGGTGTGGCTGCATTATACAGACACAAATACATTTTTTGTTTATTTACCAGAAAAACAATCATAAAAAATTCTTGACAGTTGTCAGTATCAAAGTCAACAGAGAATGTTGTCTTGTTCATCCTAAATTTACTTGCCGACATTTCACCATAATTACTGATTATTAACAGTAAATATGCAAGCTAATAGTTCAATCATGTTTCATTTGTGCGGCCTGATCTAAAGTTCCTTTCCTTCCAAGTATCTACTGCTGCTCAGTGAATGCGTCCACATTCAGAGGTGGACTCCGATCTTTGGTCAAATGTGCTCTGAAGATGTGAATGTTCTGCTCCTCGTCGTGCTCCACCAGCTCCACATGAAATCTGCGTGACAAATAATCCTCAAAGAACTCTGAAGTCTTGTGCTCCGCTCTCATTTTGGATGAGAGATAGACCGTAGCACCCCGCTTGCACAGGTGAGCAAGTGTCTCTAACAAGAGGGGGAAAGTCTCCGGGAGGTAAACTATATCAGTCCCGAGCACCAGATCCCAGTCAGAGGAGAAGCGTGTGTGATCCTGACCCCAGGACAGAGGCAGCACAGCGGGAGGGACAGATAACCATCCACCAGGTGGAGCGTTCAAGTTGACGTTGGCCTGCAGCTGTGTGAGGGCCAGCGGAAGATCTGTGAGAGTCACGTGTGCTCCTGTGTGACAAAGTCAATCATTCAATTCAATAGCACTCAAATCAGAAAGGGCAACCATGGCATTAGAAAGACATGAGACAAACCTATGAGCGAAGCAGCTATGCCGACCACTCCGGTCCCTGCTCCCAGCTCGACCACACGCTTCCCTCTTAACTCAACACCATGCTTTTCCATGAATCGACACAAGTGAAGAGCCTGTGAGGACATTGACAATAACAACCACGGAAAAGGCTCATATCAAAAAGCGCGTGTGTTTGTTTACAGCGTCCCAGACGGGGGCAGCCACGCCGAGCTGCGCTCCGAACATCTGCCGTATCTTCAGCTCTTGGCCCAGAAGTGTGTAAACTTGATCTTCACAAAAGGTCTCGTCAAAGACGTCGGCACCAGCAGGGAACGGGTCGTCTCCATCCTCGTCAAGCAGCATGCTTGATCTTACTTAGTCGCTCTCAAAAGTTGGTAAAAACGTTCTCACTCACAACCGCCAGTGCAGGCTTCTTCTACATATTATACATTGATCGACAACTCGCCTCACGTCACATTATCGCCACCTACTGGGCGACCAGCTCTAGTTCAATAAATACATTAGGGGACGTGTTGACATTAAAATGTTGCGAGATGCTTCCTCGTTAAGTAACTTCTTGATCAGTATTTTTTCCTCTTACACTTTTAAAACCACCAGCGCAGACTTCTTTTAGAGATCATACATTGGTCGCCAACCAGCCTTAAGTCACATTATCGCCACCGATGGGGCGACCACATGTAGCGCCAATGTGCTTGCTGTAATATCGGTTAACCGTTAACCTTGAATAATTCATTATAGCGTTATTGTGTGAACTTACACTGTTGTTCTTTGTGTCAGCCATTTTCTGTATTTTTATTATTGTTTAACTCAAACTGTGGCGTATTCCTTTCTCTTTAATGCACTTCTTGAAGAGCCTGTTTCCATAATACAGTAGATGATAGAAGCTATTTTTACTGTTAAAGCTATATGTGCTATGAAGGAATCATCAAACTTGTAGTCTTTGAAAGTGAGAACTTTTCAATTACGCACCAAGACATTTAATTGTCTTGGTGCATACCCCGCTGATACTGTAAATGTCCGTCTAAGGAAATAATCCTTGATGTAAACAAAAAAAAGACGTCATCTTGTTCCAGGTTTATTTAAAAAAAAATGTTGCCATCGTCTCAATTTTGGAGGAAACAGTTGGAGCACCAGCCAAGCATTGTTTTCACACTTAGTCAACAGTTTAACTTTACAGATATGTGAAATAAATATCTTCATCTTATTCCGCTCACTAGACTTTTAGGTAACAAGGCTTTCACGACTAGAACTTCAAAAGAATGGAACAGAAATAAAAGAGAACTCCTCGCTGCTGCTTGTGTTGGGCTTTTGTCACAGTTAAGTGTTGGACAATGATTGTTTGGTCATGGCTACAAACACGTGCCACAAATGTTCGGTCCCGATCCAGACCCAAATATAAACTCTTTTCATCATACAGATGCCAGTAGTACTACATCCATCACATCACCTCCAACCTTCCATAAGCATGACTCCAAAATGTGCAAACTGCATTTTAAATAAAGAGAAAGGTAGCACTTTACGCAAAGCTAATTCAAGAGTTTTAAAATCAGCACTTTCTGAAGTGTGAACAGGCGATTCATAAAATCACAAGACAAACTGTAGCGGTGACAAATGAAGCGTCATTAACCAGTGTCTCAATTATCAAACACTTCAGCTGGTAACTCAATCGTCTAGTGCTTTGATTTTTTAAGTATTTTTAAACACTGCGTCACGAGGCTTCGTTTGCCTGTCACTACGAACCGGAGGGAGCTCCGCCCCCCTCCCTCAATAGGCAAACAGCGGTGGTTACAAGAGTTTCATTCTAACATACATAAAACACATGGAGTCCTTCAACTGAAGCTATTTTTGGTATGTGATTACTACTGTATATGTTAACATTACTGCTATTGTAGTGTTGCGAGTGAAATACTGAGGCAGGACATAACCGAAGAGAGGAAATGACGTTGCACAGTCAGACAGAAAGAAATCATCTGCACACAACACAGTTTACACGTTCAAGTCAAGAACTCACGCTGTGACAGCACAAGAGTCTTTTCTCTCCCTCCAGCTGAGCTCTTTCACCAGTCATGTGACCTGGAGTGCGACACATCAGACAGCCTGGGCTGCGATAGTTTGATTAAAACGAACCAAAACATCCGCAAATGTTCAACTGCAGACGCCTTCTCTTCAGGTCCACACAGCTGCACAACACACACACACGAACAGAACAAAGAGCCTGTACTGGAATGCCTGGCTAAAACTTAGTTCCAAAAAGAATAATGATTAGAACGATAATGATGACGAAAAGGATCAAAATGACCAGCATCTTTCGGTTTTTCTTCTGATACTGCTCCGCCTGGATAAGAAACAGAAGCAGAGTCAGTGTAGTTAAAGACATTTAAAATGGATGCAAATGCACGTTCACCTTCTGTAACTGTTTCAGGCCGTCCTCAGTTTTCACACAAGCCTGCTCCACATTGAAGTCAATTCTGTCGAGAACAGTGCCCTGGAGAACCAAAACAACATTGAAAACTTGCAAGATAATATTGGTTGTATTTCTGTTTCAAAGAAACCAAAACCAAACGTGGGTTTGTGGCTCTAAAGAAATAGACATTTGTCATTTACTCACAACTATGGTCAAATTAAAAAAACAAAACCTAGTTTCCTGCTGTATTTAGGGGACCAAAGCTTAAGGAAATGTCCTTACTCCTCTGCCTCTGGCAGTGCTATGGGATGATCACTACACTTTTCGATGCTGTACAAAATCTACTACTCCACCTACCTGCTCCACCACCATGCTTGCAAGGTCTCGGAAAATCTCATTCAGATCTGATATAGACTGAACAATCTGACGGATCTCTCGCTCTCGCTCCTCCACCATCACCGTGTTCTCCTCCACCAGCATCAGCTGATCGTCCGTGAAACCCTGAGAGAAAGGAGGTCGTTTAAAGGTTTGATTTAATGGGGTGAACATCAACAATATCATATGAAGCTATGGCCTGCTGGAGACAACACAGGTGATGCTCTGCACATTTAAGGGGAAAAGGTAGCAGGACTCTTCATCCTGAACAAAAGCGCTCAGCAGTGTGCAGCCTCCAGCACAGGTGACAGTCATCTCCAGTGGAAAGTCATTCTCTTGAATGCTTGTTAGTGAGGATGACAGCACTGGAGATACAGCACTCCTTTGTTCTTTGACTGCTTGAACAGTGCTTGTTTGCCTTTTGTTTTAATGTTTGCCATCCTGCTCACATTGTTCAGTGTCAACGCAAGCGAAACTAAATATGCTAACGCATTTCAGAAACCTGCTCACTCTGTCATAGACGGCCAGTTCCTCATCTTCTTCCATCAGAGGCCCAGAGTCAAAAAAGTGCTTCGACCTCTCCTCCCGGTTCTTCATACCTGCCAACAAAACAATTCAATGTAGTCAATCTGATAAGGAGAACGTGCACCAACAGATCGCTACAGGAAGAGGAAAACATGCTCTTCATTCCCCAACTGGCATCAGTGAAAATGCAGGGTTACTCAAAGTCACGAAAAGTAGTTAGCATTAACTTACACTGGCTTAGTTCAGGGATAATCAAGGCGTTTCTTACGTTTTAAGTAGCTGGACTGTGTGTGTCTGAAACTGGTGGAAAGCTCCTGCAGACTCTGCGCTAAAGACGACACAACATTTCTCAGCAATCTCTCCTCCTGCTCGGTGCAGTGGCCACAGCGGGATTGTAAACCGGTTACAGCTCGCTGGCATCGATGGAACATCTGAAACCAAAGGAATAATTCAAAATCAGACTCACCATTTACAGCTAGGTTTGATCAGCTTCATCAGCACTAAAATCTTCATTTATGTGTCATTATGTGTCATTGGAGGAAGAAGGTCACTTTGCTTTTACTTTCGTCTGTGAATTGTTAATACTATTTTGGCTTAATTGATGGCAACAACGGGTGGTGAACCAGAAAAAGCAAAAAGAAATTAAGCTGTACTAGAAAGGTGGTGACATGGCCTCCTGCCTATTTCAAAACCCTAGCTAACAGCCAGACAGTTCAGGAGCATGTTCAGGTATCAATCTGAACCCTAAACCATGCAGCACCTGTATATACAGCTGTACACATAGCATCATTTCTTCTTAAACCATATCTAGTCATTTAAAATGACTTTGACACACAGATCAACTTCCATCATTTTCCATTTACACCTTTTAAGTGAGCGTTGTGTTTAGACACTTCTCAAATACCTGTGTGATCTCCTGTGTTGTTATTTCAATGGCATGCTCTTCTTCACTGCTGTCATCCAGCGTGGGACGGTTCATATGCTTGTCGTGCAGTGATGCCAACTCTTTCATCTTTTGCCGAACTCGTGTGATATCATACTGAATCTGGAAGAAAAGGAACAGGACTTTGAGCGCTCCTTACTTGGCTCGAGGAAGGTCGGGCAGTTGGTTTACCTCATCGATTCCTTCTGTCCATTTCGGGGGGAGTTTTTTGGTCACACCGATGGCAGCTTCAGGGTCCAGACTTATTCCAGACACCAGTGCCATCCGGTCGTCCGCCAACTTGAGGGAGAAGATGTATTTAAACATCACACTCAATAACATTGACCCATTAAATAATTAGCATTACAGCTAGACTAAGTTAATGCTGACATGAAGGGAAACGACAGTACCTCATCAAGCTCCTAAAGACAATGGCAGAGAGATCGAGATCCATCCGAAAAAAGGAGGAGGAAAAAGAGAAAGGCAGCAGGTGAAAACCCAGCAAATCAGCAGTGAACAAGACACAAGCGCCAGAGACAGCAGCGCTGCCGCAGTGGACTTACTTTTGCATGAATTTGTGCAGATAAATAGTAACTCAAATCTGATGAAGAGGCTAATATTTATTCAGCCCAGTCAGCGCCACTGTATTCAGGGCTTGTTTAAACGACTGTCATCTTGCAGACAGAAAGGTTTCTCCTACATCTCGACCAGTAAACAGCAGTGATACAGGTTTTAAAGACAGCAACAGCGTGGGAAAGAGACTGAGGAGGGCTGCTGGGATTGAAGGAAGGACACCGTTGTGCAGTACTGATATGCTTAGCAAGTGCGAAAAAAATAAAATAAAATCACCATTGCTATTTGAGTCAACATTATCATGTATAAAGAGTGTTGCGCTTGAAATCGGCACCAGGCAGATTTCAGGTTGACACCGGGGAAAACTAAGGCCTGATTAGACTGTGGCAGTGATAAATGTTTGAATAAATATTGCACTATAGCCATGTAATATTATCCAAGTAAAAAATAAAAATGTATTCCCACATTTCCTAAGACTAAAAAAAGCTTACCTTTACATGGAAAGTGAAATGACACAGCGATAGATTACACTGTAATGCTGTCAAATGTTTCTTTTTTTTCTCTATAATTTGGTATCATGCTTACAGCCAAAGGTGAATTTGGAGAATTCAGATGGACATTAGTGAGCCACTAGTGACCAAGGTCATGGAACAAAACTCCATGGTTAATGCCAAGTTAGGGAAAAAAAGTGTAGCCTGCAAAAGTCTCACCATAAAGAGGTCAAGCACTTTCAAAGTAGAATATGTGGAGTGTTTTTCATTCATCAATTACATCGTCCTCCACTTTCAAATACAAGACTACATCACTTGCCAAGACCTTTTAAAGGTTCTGAGGTTAACCTCAATGCCACATTGTTTGAAAGGATGTGAATTAATGCTTCATGTATGAAGCTGCCAACCAAAAGCAAACCTACCGAAAAAAAAAGCAAACATACTTATATATAATTCGACATCCTCAGTGTCTACTGTGCTAGAGAGCAGGATGGTCTACCTTGTATGCAGGTATTTACAAGGTATATTTGATAAAATAAATAAATCTAAATCTAAATAAATAAATAATAAATAAAGATAAGGAATGACAATTAAAATGTCTTATAAATCAGCTTATAGATCGCAAACTACCTTACTATCTATACAATAGGCAACAATGGTTATGCAACCATTAGCATTACTGACTGACCAAGCTTTACCTTGATTCAGCTTCTGTATGAATATTATACAGTAAATGTGATTGCTTGTGTTTGAGGGAGAGATGAAGCAAAAATAGAGCTTCCATGCACAGGAGTTGAAGGGACAGATCGCCAGGACAGCTACATCATAAACATTAACAACAATTAAGCATCTACTGAAGAAAGGATGAGCGTGACAGACACAATATGATACAAAACACCAGCTGAACATTATGTGCATGCATGCATTATCTATAAAAACGTGTTGTTTACAGTTCATCCCTTTAAAAAGTGACAAAAGCAGGTTATGTGAAAAACGATCACACAGAAAACTTCATCTAAATTAGCTAAATATAGATACACTAGGTGAAAACACTGGCTATGTGCAAACACACAGTAGACTACCTAAACCTGGCTAAATGCAAACACACACATAATAATGTCAAAACGATGCAGACCACTCACCGCAGCATTGCTACGTGTACTCAGACGGGGGTCGTATGTACTCACTTGCTCAGCCAATATCTGCCGGTTTTGGATCGCATTGTTCCGCATTAACAAGAATGCATCGGTCAGACGCCTAGTCGCCATGACTGGATATCTAACTAGCACTAAATAGTGAACAGTAAGCGGCGATCTGTCATGAAATGAGCTCCCCCGCTGCTGCTGATCCGACCGCGGCTAACGCAGTTAGCTGTAGCTGAGCTGATGGACCAGCTGAACGGGTACAGCCAAGCCTACACGGGACAGAAAACGACTCGCAACATGTTCAACCATGTGACATCACAAGAAGCCAAAATTACAAAAGTCTAGTCGATCGAGAATAAGGTAAGAAAAATAAATTCACGGAGTGAGAGCGTCAATTCGTGTCAGAGAAATACGGAAGCAGGAAAACGTAAACACCTGCGTCTCTACTTCGTGAGTTCTCCGTTGGAAATATGCAGGACTAGCGCCACCTGCTGTACGGGATATATATTTTATTGCGCTTGTATGTTATATGTTACATGTTATAGATTGATTTGCGATTGCAATCTGTAAATTTGGTTATCAGTCTTATCAATCTAGCTTTGTCTGAACTAAACAAAGGCACTAAGATTATGGTTTATAAAATCTCAAATGTATTAACACAGCATGTATTCTATCTATCTATCTATCTATCTATCTATCTATCTATCTATCTATCTATCTATCTATCTATCTATCTATCTATCTATCTATCTATCTATCTATCTATCTATCTATCTGTCCATCTATCTCTCTGTCTATCTGTCTGTCTCTATCTATCACTCCCTCCCTCCCTCTATCTCTCTGTCTATCTGTCTGTCTGTCTGTCTGTCTGTCTGTCTGTCTCTATCTATCATCCCTCCCTCCCTCTATCTATCTATCTATCTATCTATCTATCTATCTATCTATCTATCTATCTATCTGTCAGTCTGTCTCTATCAATCATCCCTCCCTCCCTCCATCTATCTATCTATCTATCTATCTATCTATCTATCTATCTATCTATCTATCTATCTATCTATCTATCTATCTATCTATCTATCTGTCTGTCTGTCTGTCTGTCTGTCTGTCTATCTATCTATCTATCTATCTGTCTGTCTGTCTGTCTGTCTGTCTGTCTGTCTATCTATACTACGTGATAAAGTCAACCCACCGAACCTAGAACGTCGCCGCGCGCAGCTCATCACTAACGTGCCCGCGCTTTCTGCCCTTTCACGCACTGGGGTTGTGCCATCGACCGTAATAACGCTGATAGAAGCTCCTCCCTCTGGTTCTCTTAATCCCTTCTATCCGCTCAAACCGCGGCGGACATTTACTGTACCAGCTTGATCAACCCGACGGGACTTGGTGTTCGGGTCCTCGCACTCAGGTGAGAGACTCAATCCTACTCTTATTCGGGCCACTGACCCGATAAACTATCGATTATGCACCCGTCAGTCAATACGGTAGCTGACTTCTAAACCATCAGTATTGAAGTGTAATTTCTGCTCCATTTCAATGCGACTCTGGACTTGTTTTGGCATATTTATACACCCAAAAAAAGTCGTAATAATATAAGGGGAGTGGAGTGTTTGACTCTACTGCATGTGTAGTCTCAGAAATGAAGACAAACCTGTTTGCAGGTAGTTGCTCAAATGGATCAGCACACACAGGGCTCGGTTCTTGTAACTGTATCCGTACTGGTGCTTTATATTGCGACCCTAGATTGCTTTCCTTGCTTGGTCTAGACATCTCAGAACCATGACTTCGGCTGAGGACACCGACTGCTCCCTGACACCAGTGGATTTTATCCAGCTGCAGCACTACATGGATGGTGAGCCTGACTCTGACTTTCATGATCCTGCCACTCATTTCTGATCTTGTTTACATCTTGAACACAAATGAAGGGGTAAATCACTCCTTCCTCATGTTACGTGTTTTAATACGGTGCAACTGAAGATGTGTTTTGAGCGTGAATATTTTGATTAATGTTTAATAGCAAGACGACTATAAGGAAGAAGACAAACAGGATGTTGATAAGAGATACTACATGAGCCAAAGTCCAATGAATGGTACCATGAACATTAATTACATTCTCTTCAATTAACCCATTGTGACTTGAAGAGCTTGTTAAAATCCAACTTGTTTTTAATGTGCTGCTGATTGAAAATAACGGGAGCAGAATTAATAGGCAGATAAAACTCAGATAATACATAAATTTCAGAAAAGTGTATCGCAGATCACTAGAAGATCCACCTCCTTCCATTGATGTTTTGTGGAGGGACATTTATGGCACACAATGTAAATGCATCTAAAGCCAATAGACGGAGCGATAACGGGACCAAAACCGCCCACTTGTTGTTATATTCCGGGCCCCATTCATTTCCCCACAGCTCAACTATCAGACAATGCGACAACAAGCTGAAGCTGCACAGAAAAAGTTCAGTTAGTTCAGCAGGCTTCAGATGGTGATTGTGTCTTTCACTCAGTTAACTTCATCTCACTGCAATTTGTATTGTGGATCACTGACATGTCACCTGGTGTGTTCTGGGTATCAGCAACAGAATTGAAGAGATACAGCTAAGGAATGGAAATGACTCACGGAAAATCCATAAAATGTTAGTCCTTGTTATCGTCCAGAGGCCATGTTGAATAAATATTTCGCCTCAGTAGTTACTACTTTCACCAGTGCCAGCCACGTGACAGGATGTGGCCACACCAAACTCTCTGCTGCTAGAGTTCTTAATGAAGTACTTGAACTGGAAAATGGTCTTTTTCAGTTCATTATAGTGACTGAGTTGGAGTCACTGACCTCAAAGCTAAAACACAACCAGCATTTCATTGACAAATTTCATTCCCTGTATTTATGTCCTTTCCTCTGTAAGTCATGTTGAAGCTTTCAGGATTTTTTCAATCATCATCATGAGCGAGTCCGGCTAAGCTCCGGCATGATAGACCAATGGATAATTGCGCCTGAGAAACAGAACACAGTGTCGTCTCCATTATCCAGAACCATTATCAGGTTGAAATCATAATTCACATTTCCTGCTCCGGCACTTACGTGATTGAATAAAACCAAAAACATTAAGTCGAAAATATTGTATGATATATGTCATGTAATAATATTACAATATTATTATTGTTGTGAAATCGTCTTTCACTAGCAAAATAACTGGTGTTTTCCTTCCAGAGAGCAGTTTGAGAGTGAAGGATGTGATCAAGGAGTTTCACAGCGGCGGGCGACTGGCCCAGCACAGCGTCGGAGAGGTCAGTCCTGAGACACAGACCATTGTGAAACACTGGACAAAAAGTCAACCATTGATATAAGGAAGGAATGATTGTTGTCTAGTGGATAGTTTAGTAGTAGTAGTGTAGTATGTAGTGTAGTAGTATAGGAGTGTAGTGTAGTAGAGTAGTGTAGTGATGTATAGTGCCATGTAGCAAAGTACAGTAGAGTGCACTGCAGTGTAGTGTAGTCTGAACAACACTACACTGCAGTGTAGTGTAGTCTGAACAAAAACACATTCATTAATAAATAAAAAACACAGAGATTTCAAATCTGATGGAGCTTTCTTTAGAAGGTTGCTGCCGTTGGAGGAGGGGCTTGACGCTCAGTGGTCTTCATACTAGTACAGTAGCTTGGAACAAGATCATTTGGTCGAATGTCACAACATCTGATGACAGTATTTTACCGATCAGCTTCAGCTTTTTCTCATCACTCTTTGTGTGGACTGTTGCTTCAGTGTGTGGATGAGGCCGGCTTCTGCCTCTTTCTGAAGACCTACCTTGAAGTGGAGGACTTTCCTGCTGATTTCTGCCGGCGGCTTTTTCGTTACTTCCAGCACGTGGATCAGGATGGCTCCATGAGGTGTAGCTCGTCTAAAGGAGGTCAGTGAATGGCCTCGTCCCGGGTGTGTTCTCACCGTGCATGATGAGTCACTTGTATTGTGGTGCCTGCTGCTGCCTGCTTCAAATGACACTACCCATTTTTGGGGCTTTATTTTCTCCAGAGAGTTGTGACAAAGACTGCGTGTCATGTAGTGACAGGTGGGTGAGGTTCCATGAAACAGTGTCCTGACTTTCAGAGGCCACCAGGTGGCACTGTCTGCTGTAAAAGGTTTGGACTTGAAAAAGTAATTCGATGAACCTTCACATCATTTCTAAACCAAGAGCGCCATCTAGTGGCCTCTGCAGTACTGTTTCATGACCCATCTACCCATCACTAGTGCTTATCAAACAGAACTACTGAACAGCACTTGGGTCATGAGCAACAATGTCAGTGATTAACAGCACGTCAGGTCAATTTAGTGACAGCTGCCGTGCTTCATATCACAGAAATGCTCAATCATCACTTCAGGAATCTGATCAAGTTCCTCATGACACATTGACGAGACAGCCCAGTGACTTAGTGTCAACAAAAGAAACAAAGAGGTGTAGAAACGAGGAGAAAGAAGGTGTTCACAGGGTCTTCTGTCGTCATCTCTCTACAGTCATGCATAAACTGTTGCTGGATTCAGAAGCTGTTTCTTTCTGCAGTTGCTCAGTTTGTGGCCTGTAAACAAAAAAAAATCTCTCCAAGAAGAAAGACACAAACCACTGCATGCGATTGTCTGCCTCACACAGTCACACATTTTCAATGAAGGTCATTGGTCAGTCGGGTTGTTCATATGTTCTCACTTGCTCTGATACACATCATGAGCCAGCGATGTTCGGACAGCAATTGTTTCTTCTAGGACGTCTTGGATATAACACCAAACCATTAATGAACAGTCACATGAAACAACAAAACTTGTGTGTTTAGCTGACTGTGGTTGGAGAATTTAGCTCGGATAATTCCAACTCTTGCCTGCAGGTGGCGTCTATCTCCGTGATGTGTCCTGCTACTTCTCTGTGCTGGAAGACCGACAGCCACGCGAGAAGCTGGAGGGTTGGTTTCTTTCTCTAGACATTTCCATATGAATTCACGACTGTTCTGACGTGTTGACTGTCAGTTTAGCTCTGATATGTGAACAGCACATGGCACTAATTGTGTTTTTCTTTTCAGTCACTTTCAAACTTTATGACAAGGATGGAAATGGGCTCCTGGACAGTTCGGTAGGTATACAGTGAGTCTCCTCGGAAAAGACGTACAGCACACAGTAGTTAAACATACGGTATTCTCAAGTGCTTCAGTTCACTCCCAAGACCTGAAAATATGGATGTCATTATTTATATTTAGTTAACTTGACTCAAAATGACCAATAACTAATGAAAATATTCATTTTAAAAACTGCACAAATGACCCTGCATGGCCATTTACAACACTATTTGTTGCTAATAACAAATAACATATCTTCCTTTTTAGGGAAATAATGTCGTGAATATGCCTCTAACAACCCAAAATTCCATGAAAATCTGCTGCATTTGGCCAGGCACAATTCAATGCATATACAGAAGCGTAGATACAAATCTCATGCCATCACACAAATTGATCATAATCTCTTTGTGTAATACGTATGTTGTTGTTTTCCAGGAAGTGGACCGAATTATTACCCAAATGATGCGAGCGGCTGACTATCTGGGCTGGGACGTGACTGAACTCAGGCCTGTACGTTCTTATCTCTGGTGACTTCCTCTTTCCATGGGATGGCTCTGTAATCCTGATGGAGGTTTGAATGCATGTGGGCCTGTCCTCTGAACTGGAATGTGTTGCAACTCAAGGCGGTGATTCTGCAGTATAATGTGTACTGTATGCGGCTCTTATGTTCTATAAATGCAACACTCCACTGAGTCAGTAGAGCTTTTTGATTTTTTTTCAGGTTCTGAAGGAGATGATGACAGCAATTGACATAGATTGCAGTGGCACCGTCACGCTAGAGGAGTGGTTGAAAGGAGGCATGAACAATGTTCCACTGCTTGTTTTGCTGGGACTGAAGGTAAAGCTTAGTTCAGAACATTTCTCCTGTGGACGAACAGGAGACGTGATTTGAAAAGGAACAACGGCAGCTCTGTGTTTGCTCTCACCCACAGATGAAAGAGCGGGATGGGCAGCATATTTGGAGGATGAAGCACTTCAACAAGCCGACCTACTGCAGTGTGTGTGAGAACATGCTGCTGGGACTTGGCAAGCAGGGACTCTGCTGTAACTGTAAGTGCTGCCACCTGGGGTTAGGGTTGTGTCATCGTCTGTGGTTGGACCAATGGGGGACAAAAACTAACTTTGATGGAATATAAAGAAAAGAAAAAATAAGAAACAGAGATGAGTATGAACATAGAAGATGTGTGGAGAAACTCAATTTGATCTTTGATCGGAAGGCACCTTCTTAAAATGAGGTTTGTGTCTTGCAAGAAAACCTTCACCAACAAGCGGTACATAGAGCCACTGACCATGTTTACATGCAGAGAGTAGCTAAGAGAATGGACAAAAAATCATTTCTGAAAATTACCAGGTGGAACTGTTCACCCCCAAAATGAAAACCGAGGAAGGAAAATGCTGCAAGAAACGGGAAAGAGAAATATATATACAAATGGAGACTACATGAGTATTTCAGCTCTCACTGACTGTAGTAAATAACTATTGAAAAAAAAAATCAAATCCATTCCATTTTGACTGTATTTTGTAGTGTGATTAAGAAAACAAAAAAACATAGTACATAGATTAATAATACATGTATATACTCCATGTTATGTTACTTGGATTGATGTCTGAGATTTATTCATTATTATTGACTGCATGTTGGTGTAGTGGTTTGCTTTGTGGAGTTTGTGCCTTCTTTCTCCCTGACCAAAATCATTGTAAAGTTGTATTACTACTTTAATTACCCTATATTATATTATATTAAAGCATTATTGTTTAATCTATTGCATTACACTTAACGTCCATAGATATGTACCCCCTTACATGAAGATAAAATATTCTTGGTCTTCAATGTATTTTTAAAATAATGAATGCTTTTCTTATTAAAGGTTGGTTTCCTTGTCACGGTTTTAAGCTCTGTTTTCGTCCCTCAGGTTGCAAGTACACTGTCCACAGTCAGTGTGCCAACAAGAACCCGGATCCCTGTGCTCGAACCTTTGTGAAGTCTAAAGATGAAATCCATGTAAGATGCCGGGGATTGAGGGATGTTGCTGGGCCCGAGGCCTCCTCAACAAGCTTCTTCCTGCCTCTCATTTCCTGATAGTTGTCATCTGGGTTCCAGATGCTGTCAGCCCTGCAGGTTTATAGAAACATTTAAAGTGTGCTCAGGGAATTATGCTCCATCCATGTGTCTAATTTGAGCATACAGCAACTGCATGCTCGTCACTACAGTGCAGCCATCAGTGTGATTTTAATCAGGGATTACACCCGGCAGAGACCGTGCATCTGTTAAATGTCCTAAATTTGGAGAAGAGTGGACAATAAGCTGTCATTCTTTCTGCTGCAGGCTAGTGAGAGGGCTAAATTTATCTTGAGTCTTTATATTTAAAAGGCATCTAAATGAAATTTTATGATCATATCGCTGTGCATTTACAAATATATATAAAACGTCTTGTCTTTTAATATCATTCAGTGAAATTTCTTGCCAGTTCTGTAATTTTTTCTTCCAATATCGAATGATCTGCACAAGCAGGTGAGTTTGCTTTCAAGCTTTGCCCAGTACTCAAAGGGTCAAACTCAAGGCGTGCAGGCCAAATCTGGGTCGTCAAATGAGTTCATGTGGCCTGCAAGAGCCTAAATACTTTTGAGTTTGATGCGGGATTGTCTGATCTACCGCCTGAGCTCCTTCAACTCTTCCCCAGGTGGCTGCACATGACTGGATCAGAGCGGAGAGCAGCTCCTCCAAGTGCCAGGTCTGCCACAAGAAAATCAAAACTTTGGCTGGAAAGCGTTGTGTTTGGTGCAAGGAGATGGTGAGCTCACCAACTGTGACATCATGCTTTTGAAAAAGACTCTGCTCATTGCGTCGCTGTGCCTCAGCGCCACGACGAGTGTCTCTTGGCTGGTTTATCGACGTGTGACTGTGGCCCCCTGAGGGACCACATCCTGCCTCCCTGGGGCATTTACTCAGTCTCAAAGGTAAAAACCGAGGACTGATATGAGCTTGATGACTTTGTGTGAGCTCAGCTAACTCTGTTTTGTTTTCTGCAGGAGGAGGACACGACTCTGCTGAATGTGACTTCTGACGGCCATGTTCTGAGGGTGGTCTGCCCATTTTACCTTTCTCATTTCTCATTCACCACATGCGCCACATTTCATTGGTTGATTCTTCAAAATGCTTACACACACAACTGAGAAGTTGAAAGTCAAATAGTAATAGTCTGCGATATGTAAGCTTTTGTTTCACTTTTATGTAGATGTAGAATTTTAGCAATACAATTAGCAATAATAGTGTTAATAATAAACCTACTGGACACTTCATTTCATAGTTATTAAACGCCACTACGCAGTGAAAAATGAGCTCTACGGCGTGTCATTCTCGTTTAGATCACGAGGTGGCGCTAATGAACAACGTTACAGCTACATAAGAAAGCAAAAATACTTCGGTGAAAGTTCATGAAAACTCGATGCAGAGAGGTTGTCGGTTTGACCCGGGAGTCGAACCCGCAGCCTTCTTGCTGCAAGTGCTAGCCATGTGGCCTCTGACAGAAAAAAAAATGTAATTTCATATTCAAACTGAAGATAATATCGAGAATACTTACGCAGTAATATCGTTAGAAATCAGCTGCAAATAACAGTGTCTCTCAAATAGAAGTGAACCACAAATATCTAGAGAGTTCATTGTGTGTTTCTTCTTGGATTTCTGTTTACTTTTGGTCAATATTTTTTTCAGATTGCTCCTGTTGCCAACACACACCCCCTGCTGGTTTTTGTCAACCCAAAAAGTGGAGGAAAGCAGGGTGAGAGGTTAGTACCGGCATGTCTTGTGGTCCAAACACCACCACTGTTGAATCTGGAAGCACAGCTGCGATCTGCCATATCTGCTCTGAGAAGCCATGTGCTCAGTAAGCACACGCTCATTTGGTCATTTGGTCTGTTGTAGTGCGTTTTGGCCAGTCATCCGGCTGACTTGTCACAACAGTCACAGGCTTACGAGTATTCCTTTTAAGGAGTTGTAGTTTCCTCCTGAAAGTCCTGAAACAAATGTGTGGGACTGGTGACTCTGTATTGGCTGTAGGTGGAACTGTAGCTTCGAGTCTCGATCTCATGCTGAATCACAATGCTGTTCAGTTTCACTTCCACTTCCTGTTTCAGTTGCATCATTTCACTCTCAGGACATTTATCAGTGGCAATCTAATGCTGTTGTTTGACTGTAATTATAAAAGAAAATACATTTATTGCTTGCACAGATACTAATAGTAGTGTCAGTCATTTTATTGAATAAAAATTCTGTTTGTTTCCAGAGTGCTCCGGAAGTTTCAGTACATGCTGAACCCTCGTCAAGTCTACAACCTGTCCAACGGGGGTCCAGCTCCGGGGTACTCCACCAATGCTTACACTCTAAATATGACTTGAATTCTGACACTGACCTCATCTGTTCTTTCTAGACTGCATTTCTTCCGTAGCCTGCATGAGTTCAGGATCTTGGTGTGTGGAGGCGATGGCACTGTCGGCTGGCTTCTGGATGCCATGGGTACTGCTCGACCAGATTTCAGATAGATAAATAGATAGATAGATCTATTGTCTGTTCCAAAGTAAAAAACAGAAATTCCTCTTTTGTCAAAGTTTAAAAACCACACACGTATGTTAACATCACCAAGAGACGTAGAGAAAACATCAACACATTAAGAACACAAATAAATACTTACATACAAATACAGAGTGTCTATACAGTTGTTTTGTTGTTCGGGAGGGTTTTGTCCTGTGTTTGGTGAGGAGGTTGAACCAGATTGTGATGGTGAGGATCAATTCAATAAGTGATTTATAAACAGGAGTTAAAAGATCCTTGCTGGTGTTTAAAGATCGGAGAGGATCAGCGAGCGGTGCTTGATGTGGTTTGTGTGCCTTCAGACAAAGCTGGCCTTCAGGGCCACCCTCCAGTCGCTGTTCTGCCACTGGGGACTGGAAACGACATGGCTCGCTGTCTACGCTGGGGAGGAGGTGAGACCATCGCCCCGCTCTTGCAAGTCCCTGAACTCTGACTGTTGTTGTGGACTCTTCTCAGGATACGAGGGGTCTGACCTGAAGGAGATTCTGAGGCACATCGAGACCAGCGAGGTCATTCACCTGGACCGGTGGAAAATTCAGGTGATACCGAACGATCCGCGGGAGTCTGGAGACCCCGTTCCCTACGAGATCATCAACAACTATTTCTCCATCGGAGTGGTGAGTCACTGTGCCGAAAGATAATGTGGAAGTGATGTGATGAACTTGGCTTACCCTCTATTATTCATACTTCTGTGGGTGTCTGAAAAGTTTCCATCTGTTCCACAGATTTAGTCCCATGCAATCTATTTATTTATTTATCTGCCTAGTATCGCAAGAAGGTCTTGCTTTTCTAACGTTATTTTTTAATTTCCTCTGTGCCAAGGGCTCAAAGTAGTTAAAAATATTTGAAAAAACAGGATGGGAATTCAGTAATATGGAGAGTTCACTGCCTTACAGAATAAAGAAGTGAAGTTACAACGCCCTGGGAGGTCAAATCATTTTCAGAGCTGAGATGCATTACAAAAGAATCAAAATGATCTCAAACTGCTGCCACAGATCTGCTGCTTTACCTCACAAATACAGACACTAAAACAGGCTGGTTGAATTCCAGACCAGGATTCCCCATCCATCTAGCAGTAATATATGACCTGTTACTGAATATAAGAATGATTAATATGAAAAAAAACAGTGTGTAATTCGCAGCAATAGATGATGCTGATATTCTGAGAGCCAGAAGTTGAAATGAAATTAGTAGTTTTGACAACTACTTTTTGTAAGCACTCAAATGTCAGTTCAGGAGACCTAAAAATTAACTACCCAGAGTTGGAACGGTCAGATGTGACCTGATACATTTGAGTATGTATGTATATCACTTTAACAGTATTTCATTTAACTGAGTTTGATAAAGATCTATGTTGGTCGCTGAAGTCTTGCAATCGCCGACAGTTCTCACGTTTTCTTCAGCTGTTTGAGTGTCGACGTGAGAGTTGCATTCAGATCTCTCTCACGCCAAAACAGTGGGCATTAACTTTCCATGTAATAAATAACCATGCTTGCTGCCACTTCTTTTTTTTGGGGTCATAAATGGTTGTTTTATTGCCCTATCTAAATGAACGTTGATGTATTTAGGTCCAATGAATATATTTATACGCACAAACCAAATAGTTATGAGGTAATTTTCCAAATGATTCACAACTTTGAGGGACACTGAGTATAGTAGGTAGAAAGTCTGGCGACACTATCTCATCTGTTTCCTTTGTAATAAATGTTTTGAAGAGCGACCTATATCCAAACCTAACTTTCCTGACTCGTATGCTTCAGGTCCTCCTCTCCATGATGCAGTGAGTCTCTCATCATATATGTTTTATAAAGTTCTCCCCCATCTGAAATGTCAGCGAAACCTGACTCTGCCTGCACTGCAGTTCTGACCCCGCCCTCCTCCTGGCAGAGACGTGTTTGCTTTTAGTTCAGCGTCTCACATTGTAGTGCTCTTAACACACAGCTGGTGTGTGTGTGCGCATGATCAAGACAGCAGAAGTGATGTCTGATACTCTGATGTGCCTGTCATCACAGGCAGATGCAGAAGTGAGAAACAGAACCGAGCCAAGTCTCAGTCATTCCCCCGCCATTCTCCTCCAAAGGCGTCTTTTTTTATTTTGGAGACAGACTCTGTCATTAACACTCTCTCTTTGTTGAAAGCTTATTTTGAGTCCGGTGATGTCACCGTCCTTCGGTCTATTGAAGCAGGAGCTCCACGGATGGGACACTACCCGTCAGCTCCTCTGGAGTAATGAGGATGTGGGGCTGGGACTGCGAGACATTTTAACCTGCAAGTGTGGAGTTTAATTATTTTAGTCTGTCAGCTGAGGCGGGCTGAAGTTTTCCTCCTGACCAGTCACAGCAGAGTGGGCGTGACTGGGAGCAGGAGAGTCCAACGTTTTTCTATAGGCAGGGCTTATGCACGTCTAACGTAAATATTTCAAATCATACAGAGTTCTGTGTAAACAGACGCACAGATGTGTTCAATAGATACTCACACCAGTACATTAGTTGCTCTTTTCAGTGGTAAAAAATTGAAACAGTCATTCCTTGTCTCCTTGTGTGCAGGACGCGTCCATTGCTCACCGTTTTCACTCCATGAGAGAGAGGCACCCCCAGAGGTTCAACAGCAGGTGAGTTTTTCCGACTTTTTTTAAATTCGTCATCACGACTAATGGACCTTCTGTTTATTTCAAGGATGAAAAACAAACTGTGGTATTTAGAGTTTGCCACCTCTGAGACCATCTCTGCCTCCTGCAAAAAGCTGAAGGACTGTCTCTCTGTTGAGGTGAGCTCTCCTCTGATCACGGAAAGCTGTTTGAGCAAAATTGATGTTCCCTGTTGCTCGACCTCTGTCAGTGCTGCGGGAAAGCCTTGGACCTGAGCAGAGTGTCCCTGGCTGGGATAGCTATCCTCAACATACCCAGCATGCACGGCGGCTCCAACCTCTGGGGCGAAACCAAAAAGTGTGATGTGGTGCCGGACGCCGGACACAGTGAGGTCATCACTGACCCCGAACTTCTGAAAACAATCCCACAAGGTGATGCCTGAAACACCTTCAACTCTTGACCGCCCATTATTTAACCCTGTTCTGCTGCTCTCTGCCAGTGATGAGCGATAGGCGTCTGGAGGTGGTGGGGCTGGAAGGTGTGTTAGAAATGGGTCAGATCTACACCGGACTGAAGAACGCCGGACACCGACTGGCTCAGGCCTCGCAAATCACAATCAGGTTTTTTCTTTAGCCACTTATTGTTTCGCTCATACAGTAGCGATGGGTAGATGAGGTTTCATGAAACAGTGTCCTGAATTTCTGAGGCCTCAGATGGCACTGTCTGCTGTAAAACGTTTGGACTTGAACAACTAATTCAATGAAACCTCACATCATTTCAAAACCAAGAGCGCCATCTAGTGGCCTCTGAAAATCAGGACACTGTTTCATCAACCCTACAATAATGTTTCGTGATACCACATTACCATCCAATGATGACGACTCTCTGTGTGCAGGACAGTCAAAGCTCTGCCGATGCAAATAGACGGGGAACCATGGATGCAGCCTCCTTGTACCGTGAGTTTTCTTATCATTCAAACAAATCTAAGAGAAAAGAAGACAGAGTTCAGCCTCAAAAAATACGAAAGAGATGTTCTCCATGTTTAAATGTGACAGAAGATTGCCTTTTAAATCTGTTCCAGATCCACATAACTCACATGAATCAGGCCAAAATGTTGATGGGCCCGCCAGCCAAAGCATCAGGCTTCTTCCACCTCAAGTGAGACAATCAACGCAGAGGGGGTCTTGGTATTTGTACCAGCCACTGTGCTGATCTGGTACTTTTAAAGCACTTTATCTGTATTAGCAATCGGTTTAGAACTGTGCGGTCGACAATGTTGCCGTGTGTTTGTGGTGCCAGTCTAACTCATGTTCATTAATTCAAGAGCAGAGCCGAGCCCCAGAGTTTGTGTTCAAGAATGACTTGTTTTTTAAAGTGATGGGTTGATGAGGTTTCATGAAACACTGTCCTGATTTTCAGTCGCCACCAGATGGCGCTGCAAAACGTTTGGACTTGATCAACTAATTTAATGAAACCTCACATCATTTCTAAAGCAAGAGCGACATCTAGTGGCCTCAGACAATCAGGACACTGTTTCATCAACCATGTAACACTGTGTTACCTCATGATACCTCATCCACCCAGCACTAGTGTGCTGTATCAACCCTTGTGTGGTCAGTTTGTGTCGTCTGTATCACCTTGGTGGCAACATGATTCTTTCATCTGTTTTACACTCCATTGTTGTAAGGTACCGTGATTATTGGTTTTTGTTTGAACTGTATGATTTGGTGTCAAATAAATCGCTCAAAACGTGACTATCCATGGATGATGTATTTTATTTATTATTTATGATTTTGTACTCCTTCCGGTAATTGACTTGTGACACCGTCTGGATGTAGCAGAAGATCTGATTGCAAAACTGCTTAACTGACAATGAGAACTGCCGAGAAATACAGCAAAAAATGTAGAATTATCTTTTTAAATTGCAAAATAGTCCTGGTGTATATATCGAGTGGAGCCTCTGTGTTCTAACATCACAGTGTGGCACCATTTTCACAGCAGCATGGGAGGGGAAGACCCTAAAACTCAAGAGGGAAAATAAAAAAGTACACCATTTGGATATGCAAGTTTACATTTTCATTTTTAGAAATGTGTTCATTCATCCGTCAGCCTGTGGTATTTCACTGTGTAAACACAGGGTGTGACCTCCCTCACTTAAAAAAAATAAACTGCATCACATGCGAGGTTCCCCTGAGAGCATTTGAGTGAACTTTGTTTTCACAGACTGTTGAGGAGAAGTGGTGACCCCAGTGGTATCAGGTGTTGTTTTAATTGTTGCAGCTGTAGGGGGCTAATGATGACATGAGCGTATGAAGTGACGTTTCCTCCAGAAGCGTTACTGACTTACTCGCAAGGTGGAAATACTTCAGCGCTGCATCTTATAATGAATGTGAATATCTGCTGTGATACTTTCGATGATGATGTAGAGCAGACACTGCTGCGGTCTGGCCGCAAGAACATTCTTCCTTTAGATGCCAGCGAAAGGGGGCTTACTGTGAATGTTCCATTGCATGGGCTCCCTCACACAAACAGGATATAGTTGAGATACGCTGCGCTCGTGGTTTTCCTTGCTCTGCCGATGGCCCAGTTCAACAATATATATTATACATGGAAAAAAAACAACAACAAACCAAAAAAACTAACTTTTATATATATATATATATATATATATATATATATATATATATATATATATATATATATATATATATATATATTTGTTAGTTTGCTATATATATGTTATATAGTTATATATAGTTTATATAAATAAACTGAAAAGGGGAACTAACAAGCTCCAGTGGTCTTGTGCAAGTTCACAGTGTGCTGCCAGCTGAGGGATTCCCTTCTCCACTGCGTCTATGATTCTACATTCATACTGACGGCGCCGGTGAAATGTGTCTTATGTCAATATATATATATATGTTGAGTTTAAATCGCGAAGTTTACCTGCAGAAGCCTATTTTTGGAACCTCTGCGTCCACTAATAGCTCCACGTGAGCGCCGCTGTCGTCGCCGAGTTATTTTTAGAATTCTCCGCGAGGCTGTTGCGTCAATGGAATCCCGAGCGTGCGTCACACGCAAGTGCGTCTGTTTCCAGCATGACGCTGATTGGCTGGAAAGCGGAACCTGCCCCCGCCTTCCTACCATATATGGGCGAGCGGCCCGAGGCCCGCCCACCTGCGAGGTCCGCGCCATAAAAGCGAGCTGATGGAGTCTCCCCCGCCGTGACTCAGTGAGTGGCAGGGTGTCAATGAGTTGGCTGAGTGTTCTCGGTGGAGTGTACGCGCAGCAGAGGTGACATTCGTCTGCGTCCTGTGGATTCTATGCACCTTCAGTGAAGGTCCTTCACAATATCCGGAACAGGTCAGTGGCAGCGTTTATTATTGCGTCGGAAAAAAGGCGAATAATTGTTCCATTGAAGCCGAGTCATTTGTGGTATTTTACTTTTCTTTTGCGTTTAGTGAAGCTGGAAGAGTAATAACGAACAATTACAGATTCAAATCAATGGCACTAAAAGTTCTCTGACCATAATGGCAAAAGATCGACAATATTTTATATTGTTAATCTTTATTGTTCTTTTTATATTGTTGTTTTTACATTCATTTAGCTCAGGTTTATATTTTGTGCTTCATTAATGACATTTCAACTGAAATTCAGCACATATGCCATGGACATTTATGAAACGAAATTGAATCTTAATAAGGTTATGTGGTGGCCAATTTGTTCGTAACTTATATCCTGTTGCCATGTCAGCCGGCGGGTATATTAATAGATCATAGAATACACGTACATTGGACACTGAATAATTATGAACATTCACACACTTGCAGTTTTATGATATTTATTCGTGGCAGAGATGTTGCTGTGCTCTTCTTACTAGTTCATGTACTAAGCTAAAGCCCATTGAACCTATGGCTTTAAATAGCTCATAAAAGAAGTCCAGGACACTTACCAAGATGTCATTCCTCAGATAATGTTGCCAGGTGGTCCCCGCAAAGATAGATGTACGACGTGTAAACACACACATTAACAGCATTTGCCACCTTTCCCAACCTGAAATAAGATCCGCAACCCTCCCTGTGAAGAAGGGGTGCCCTCCTCTGACGGAGGTTTACAGGGTATTAGCGGCCCCTAACACAATAACTGACTGTGCACTCCTGACCCAGACCCTGGTACTTCATTACCAGCACAGGGGCCCTGCAGCAAGGGAAGGTTTACTGAGGGGTAGAGGGACTCAAATATGTATGTCGACATATTGTGGTTACTGTTTGTTACTGGATATTGGATTGACATTTCAGTCAGATTTTACTCTCCATCTGTAAAAGATTTTGCTTCGATGTAGAAAACAATGTGGTGAATTGTTTCGCTCTTGTCTTCCAGAAATGTCTTGTGTACAAACCCAGTATGCCTCCCTGCCTCATGACACTTCCTTCAGCTCCGAGTTCCTGAATCCTGACCTCAGTGCCAAGCTGGCGATGGACATCGGTGGTCAGAAGGACCAGCTGTCGGCGTCGTCTCTACCCAGCATTAACACTCTGGTGGGAAATGGCTACATCGGGGAGTTTGATGCGTATTCCTGCAAGATCACCTCGTCTCCGTCGACCCCCACGTTTGCGTTCGGCCACACTGCCGCAGCGGAAAACTCTCAAATGCAGAATCAAGCGTTTAAGCTGGACGACGTCCACCTGTACGGGTGCTACCCCGGCTCCTTTGCCCTCAATCTTGATGAGACGCTGTCTTCGTGTGGCTCTGACTACTATGGCAGCCCAGTGTATTCTGCCTCCTCTCCGTCAACACCGAGCTTTCAGACTCAGGCAGCCTCTGTGTGGGATTCTCCGTTCAGTCCCTACAACCCGGGCCTCCATACATCTCCTCCGTCATCCGGGGTTGATAAAACGCCCATGACACAGCAGCTCTCCTTCTTCACCTTCAGCCCCACACCGGAGGAGCAGTCTCAAATGGGCCAACATCCCGACGCTTTGTCTAGTCAGGACGATCCCTTCTTCCTCCCACCACCGCAGCCCACGTCGTCTCTCCACTGCCCCACCATGTCCTTGCAGCATGTGCCTCTTGACCCCTCCAGAGTAGTGGATGGGCCGATGACGTCCCCAAAGCTTTACAATCCAGGATCAAGTGAAGGGCGCTGTGCAGTGTGCGGAGACAACGCCTCATGCCAGCATTACGGAGTCCGTACGTGTGAAGGCTGCAAAGGCTTCTTTAAGGTGCAGCTCAACAATAATCTGATCAGCCGTCTGAGTGTGCCTAACTGCTTGTCTTTCTTCGCAGCGGACCGTCCAGAAAAATGCAAAGTACGTTTGCCTCGCCAACAAGGACTGTCCCGTGGACAAGCGAAGAAGGAATCGTTGCCAATTCTGCCGGTTCCAGAAATGTCTCACCGTGGGGATGGTTAAAGAAGGTAAGGTCTTTGATGGCTAATGAATGATAGGAGCAAAAGAGGAGCAGCGCTGGCAGTCTGTGCAAGCAAAGCTAGACGTGGCAGACATACAGTGGGTAACCTGAGAATTACAGTGGCAGCCTCAGAAAGAGAGAATCTGAAATGGATATAGCAGCTGTTTTTCAGTGCACGTTGTTCAGTGGCAGCCATGTGAGAGTTGCTAACGTACTTTCTCTTGCTCTTTACTTCTGCCCTTGTCGTAGTTGTCCGGACAGACAGTTTGAAAGGCCGCAGAGGACGTTTGCCGTCAAAACCCAAGGCAATGTCAGAGCCTTCTTCCACGACCCCCAATGCTGGCATCATTGCTTCTCTCGTGAAGGCGCATTTGGACTCCAATCCAACCTTTGGAAGACTGGACTACTCCAAGGTGTGTGAGGTCATTTCTTTTATCTAGGTATCAGGCTCCACAATTTGGATGTTCTTGCCCCTAGTACAAAGAAACAGAGGAGAACCTTCAAGAAAAGGAGGATGCTAATGACATCAAGCAGTTCTATGACCTGCTGACTGGTGCTCTGGACGTCATCAAACGCTGGGCAGAAACAATACCTGGCTTCACGGAATTCTGCTCTGAGGACCAGGAGCTTCTGCTTGACTCTGCATTCGTGGAGCTCTTCATCCTACGTCTGGCATACAGGTTGAGACTGTGACTTTACAAGTCTTTTAGAATGACCTCTGACCCCATGACCGTCAAACTTCCAGGTCGCCTCCAGAAAAGACCAAGCTGATCTTTTGTAACGGCGTCGTCCTTCACCGGTCCCAGTGTGTTCGCAGTTTCGGAGATTGGCTTGACTCCATCACGGATTTTTCTCAGAACCTTCACCGTATGAACCTAGACATCTCAATGTTCTCCTGCCTGTCGGCTCTCGTCATCATCACAGGTAAAACTTTTGTGATGTTTACTCCTCATTGTCTTCCTCCGCTTGTCATTCTTATTTTATTATTATCATTATTTATCATTTTAGATCGCCACGGTCTTAAAGAGCCAAAAAGAGTTGAAGACTTCCAGAGCCATCTCATCACCAGCTTGAGGGAACATGTGAGTGGCAACAGGTCAGATCAGACTCAGCCCAACTATCTCTCTCGTCTGCTCGGAAAACTCCCGGAGCTGAGGACTCTTTGCACACAAGGCCTGCAACGCATCTTTTACCTGAAACTGGAGGACTTGGTGCCCCCTCCGCCGATCGTGGAGAAAATATTCATGGATACTCTTCCATTCTGAGGATTTTTTATGGTGAAAATGGTGGAAGAAACGAGCACGTGAGGATTTGTCAGTCAATTCTTTATATTGCCTGTGTGTTGAGATACAGCAGTTCGAAAGACCAGCTACATTTTAATACAACAAAATGTGTCATTAACAAAACTGCGATTGCTAGTTTATATATGAATATATATATTTGTGTGCATTTACAATGGATGCTGTTGTTGAACTGCGCGAATATTGTCCTGCTATGCAAGAAAAACACAACTTAGACAGAGATCTACAAAAAGGGGTCATGACCAACCGACAATAGGCGCCAGGTGCTAAAAGATGCACCATGTTGTCTTTGCACACAAGTCTACTCTTCATGCATGTTTTTGGTCGGAAACACCAGAGCTGCAACATGCCCAAATAATGTGAGATTTCAACCCCAGATGGGAACAACAGACCTGACTACTGTTGGTCCAGCAAATTACACTTCTACTGCAGGACGTAGACATGAATTTAAAATGCAACCATGCAATCTAAATAGCTTGGCTTCTTGATCCTTGTGCAACTTCCTGAATGTTTTTGCTCAAGTATAAAACAAGTTTGAACCTTTACTAACAATTCACAAAGGCCTTTTAGCAACAGTTTAATGGGGCACATACATGACGATGATCAGGCTTTTTCAGTCCCAGTGTTGCTCCTTCCCGAACAAGAATGGTGAACTCCCGATGATCCTGACTCTTATGAGATTATCCTGTCAGAGACTCCTCATGTCTCGTGTGTTTTCGTCCTGATGATCGACCCTGAAAACGCTCTGGGCAATCGTAAATGTTAAATTTGTTCAATATTTACAAACCAAAATCTTTGTGTTGGGGTAGCGGGTCGTTCCTGACCCGAATTGTCACGTGGAATTGAACCAGTCAAGAAGTGATCCAACAGAGAAACAAGGAGCTTTACTGAATTGTGCCAATAAAAACGCACCTTTTTCATCATTAAAAGTAAACCTGGCTCCAATCTGCAGCGTCCTCACCCGGTCCGTCCCTTCATATGTCCGGACGGTGCACTTTAGTTCTGCGATCAAACGTGATCATAAGATTCATAAGTGAATGACAGGATCACCTGGTGCATGTTGTGAGTTGTGTTTTTGCTTGTTGTGATGGTTCCACCTTGTTTTATACCAGTGATTTCTGGCTAGGACTATCAGTGACACCACACACATAACCATCAACGGAAAATGTTTTGTTGTGAGGTCTCTGACAGATTTGAAAAAAACACTTAAGATTTTGGAAATCCTTATGTGTGTGGCCCCTTTAAATAATGCATAAAGCATAAAATAAAATAACGCAGCTCTGCACTGAAATTGACAGAATAAAATGACTGTTATATAGTTATTTTTGATGCTCGTACTGACCTTACTGCCTTAAAGCAATCTCAACTCTCTGCCATAAGTACTGCCAACTTCAACACCGAATATAGAGTCAACCAGTATTAAAATCACCAAAGCACTCAGTGAATAAAAAAAAAAGACCCTTGATGCATATGGCATCGTGGCACACTGAGTAGCACAAGACGATGTGGAGTGCTGAACATCTAATTCGATCACCACCTCTAAGTGCCTGAGAAAGTTTTGCAGTTTGACATTAAAGTAGCGGATCCTATTCTTTCTTCGGTCTAAAATAAAATAATCATCAAGTGACAACAGGTGTTTTTGCAGTCCCGTTGATGTGTTTACGAGGCTGCCACATTTATTTCCACATTTCAGTCATTCAAGTTTAATATAGGTGCGATGACATTTCACAGTTGCCTCGTGTACAATACGCTCGGCCTCCGAATGATTTACATGACTCAACGTTGCCGAGTCACATGCGTTTACTTGGTGTGGTCCACCAGCTGAAGACCTGTCTCTGCCTGTTCCCGTCCAACATGCTTCGCAGCAGATTCAGTTTGTGTTCACCGTGGACTATTACATGCTCCCAATCCCGCAGTTGTGTAATGTGTTTGTGTACTTTCCTTTTGAGAACAGAGAAATCTTAAATCACAGTGGGATGTGATGACAACACGAGCAGCTACAGTGTACTGTGGAATTAATATGAAGTAGTACAGTGGCTTTTCTTTTTTGTAATATTAAGATTTTAAAAGGGAAGAATATTTGATAATGCATTTTATAGAAATCAAATGTGTTTACTTTCATTCAGAAAAGTAATATATTTTGTGTGGCTTTTCTATGACGGTTACTGTACCTGTTCAAATGTGTTTGAAAATGGCATGAAATACAGTGGGATGAATTAAAAATGTTTATTTTTTAGATGTGTGTTCGAGTTCTTTTTTGAGTTCTACAGGAGCACTATCAAACGAATACTACTTACAAACAGTAATAACAACCGAGCATCCCAACAGAGAGCAGTTTAGATCATAGATGCGATTTGCAGTTCCAAACTGGATTCTCATTTTTTAAGAAAGAAGACGACCGTGAAACTCATAATTTGACATCACTCTTTTTCAGTCCTAATCAGCTTGATTCTATGTCTCACAAATGTATTTTTGAGATTCACTTTCAGTGAATGCATGCGGCATTTTTGCCATAGTGCCGTGTGGCTGTTTGCACCTGTTTTGCACGTATTAAAACTAGGGTCGAGTCGATTTAAAAATGTATCTATTTGTGATGAATGAATCTCAATGAATCGCAGTTTCATGGTATAAGAATATTTGCCACAAGAAGCCAAATTTTTCAATTTGAATGAATTTGGTATATTACTGAATCAAATGATGGACTCATACATACATTTAAGCAACAGAATATTGCTTATTTTGCATCAGTTTGACAACAGGACAATAAATCACGATGGTGTCTATATTCAAGTTTTTATATCACCTTATTTACACTAAAGCTCTTTTCATGTCTTGAAAATATTTGTATAAGAATTTCAATGTTATAAGGATTTCAAGTACATTCAGAGTAGTGGAAACCCTGGCCATTGTGTAGCGAAAAACGTGTCGCAGGATAATAAACAACAACAAACATGGAGGAATCCCTGAACAAAAGCAAACAGATTGCTTTTGTTTGCTTTTGTTCAGGGATTCCTCCATGTTTGTAGTTGTTGTTATCATCCTAGCTGCGACGTGTCTTGTGCATCAGTGTGATCAGTGGATCAGGAACTGGTCTGATGTTACAACTGCTGCACAGTGATGAAAGAGCTGGAGCGTATACCAAACCGACCTACTCTACATACCAAGCAAAGCTGATATATATGTAGGATATAGGCTGCGTAGGTAAAGGTACAGCTATGTGACATCACTACACATCTGGTGGATTTGCAATGATCTTGACAGCATTGACTTTCCTGTCTTCAAAATAACGTAAAAAGTTATATTTGGTTTGGTTTGGTTTGGATGAAATTTCAAGGACATATATGTGACATGGGACAAGGAACTAACCAGTCAGTTTTGGGTGTGATCCGGTTCATTTTGAGCCATAAATCATTCAGTCCATACGCTGTACACACTTTCAAGGTCTCCATGCTCCCTGGTGGTCTGGAGGTTAGGATTTGGCCCTCTCACCACCGAGCTTTAGTTCTTAGGACTCTGTATTGGCACAGGTTTGCACTCTCTGAGTGCCTTTCTACATGGAAAACCATTCGTACTACAGAAGTGAAAATCTGACAAAGTTGATTCATGGCTTCAGTTAGAAATACTGTGCAGATGAGATCAGAAAGATCATTTATTCTTTGTTAACAAAAATAAATCAAGAGGCAGTGACATACACTTGGTTCTGAATGATAAAACAAAAAAGATTTAAGTGGAATGAATGATATAGGCAGTAAGATTTTCACACCTTGGCTCATCTGCCGTTCAAATCTATAAATAAAAGGCGGGTGATGTAACTGCTCCAGGTCTGTGATACCCAGGATCTAACTGAATTTAGTACCAGAACACCAGACTGTAAGATGAAAACTGCCATCTATTCTGGAACGAGGGGAGCCCCCACCCCTTTTAGACCCTTGGATCAGGATGTCAGCTGGTTGCCTTCCCTGGGACGTTTCTCAAAAATGTGCAGCTGGAATAAGGCCACGTCGCAGACCCAGAACTACTGGGTGTGCGCCAGAGGGCCTGGGTGTGAGGCTGAGACACGCCCCCATCCCATCACTAGGTGGTAACAAAAACTGCTCAGATGGACTCCTGGGACATACTGGACTGAGACACCTGAGAAAGTCCTGCACTTCCATTGAATAAATGTCAGGCTGTCACAGCAGTGAGGCTTTATTGCCTGTCACTGGAGCATGACTCAAAACATCTTTACATTAACGCAGCGCCTAGTGTCAGACTGCTATCAACATATTAATGATGTGATGAAAAGCAACTAAAAGTAGTCCCTTGTCTCCTTCTCACTGACTTGGTGTTTAGTACAAATGGTGCGAATGCTGGCAACATCCCTGAGTGGAGGAACAGGACACCGTGCCACTCGGGCCGCAGCACCGGCTCCATTCAGCTGCTGAACACTTGATCTCACTCCAAGTTATGGTTGTCTGGAGTTTGGTGTTGGCCGACTGAATGGAAAAAGATGTGTGTGTGGGGGGGTGAAAGCTTTTATTATGGTACTCATCGTGTTCCTGCATTATAGACGAAGAACATGAGAACAGCGTCTGAAAGATTTGCCTTTTTGTGATACAAGCATCAAGGTCGCCATGAATATCACTCTGGGTTGTGAAGTGCTTTCAGTTTGAAGCCTCTGACTTGGAGCGGAGCTACTCCTAGGATAAAAAAAGGAAGGTGACATCGAAACACTGGACAAATCCGCGGGATAGTTGTTACTCCAGTAGCTGAACTGGAAGGCGTGCAAGGAGAAGACTCAAGATTCCAAGGATCTCACAGCGTCTTCTGTTGAAGCTGAGGAAGGACAATGTTCTCGAGATACTTTTGTTGTTCCTGGAGAACAAGAGCGAAGTAGTAGAATGATGATCGCAACCCAGCCAATTCTGAATGCCAAAAATGTGTCCATTTTCTGGCTCTTCACCAGCAGCGGGTGGTGCGACTCCCTCCATAAATCTGATGTCCGATCTCAGTTACGATACCAAAAGGGGAAACGGACCACGTGACACAAACGCAGCGGCCCCTCGGCTTGTGACCCTTGCCCTGACATGCAACACTGTGATTTGGTATTCAACACCCTGCACACACCATATATTTCCTTCTGGCTGCTAAAATGTTGCAGACCCGTCACAGCGACGTGATGCCCTCGATGCTACGAAGAGAGAAATCTTGGACGAAACACAGAGACAGACGTTTACACGCAAGCGGTGTTGGTAGTTTTTAATGGCCCAGTTATTATGAAGACTTCATCCTCAAACTGTGGCTTGGATTTGTGTGGTCCGACCAAATGGCCCCAACAAACACATAAGGTCCTCACAAGGAGGTGTTTTGACAAGAATTGGTCCCAACAACTAAGGATAAACTAGGCATACAAACACACACACACGCACGAACATGTTTGCTATTTTTGTGGGGACCTCTCATTGCCATGACCCTTTCCCCAGCCCCTCACCCTTATCTTAGCCATGCAAAACACATGGCTAACCTTAACCAGGATTCGGAACCAAACTGAAACGCAATTATAATGACCCAGTTATTTTGAAGTCTTCATCCTCAAACTGAGGCTTTGTGTGGTTGGGAAAAAATGGTCTCCACAAAGCCTTGACAAGAATTGGTCCCCACAAGTATCGTATAGCTAAACCAGGTACACACACAAAAACAAACACACAGACGTCTCAGCGCTTCTCTCTGACCTGAATGAGCACTGGACGTTTGCGATTGTTTGGGTAGATTCACCACCACTGTCAACATTTATTTGTTGTATCCTGAGAGCAGCTACAACTCCCGTCTCCCCCTCCTGCCGTCTCTCTCTCTCTCTCTCTCTTGTTCCAGTGAGATGAAAGCTAATAGGTTTGTTTGTTTGTGAGGATGTTGCACCTGTTGTTTTATTGATAGATTGAGCTGTAAATAACACGGTGAAGGTGTTTAGTGCCGCCGGGGGCCCTCACTCTCTTCTATACTGCTCTGTCTTCGGTACAGATTTCGGTTCGTGCTCCGACACACGTCCACAGACGCTACCTACTTCAAACGAACCTTTCTCAACTGTCTTGCTTCTTTGTTGCTCTTTAGCGGCACAAGAGTTTCGCAAGCTGCTTTCTTATCTTGTCATGCGTTTGTGCGAGCACGCCAGTGTGTGTGTGTGTGGGTGTGTTGTCAAGGATGGAAAACCCTCTGTTGGGAGGGTATTTATAGCGCACCATTGTTAAGCCCATAGAAACCTCTGTAACCGGATCTGGACTCCCTGAGCGAGCCAGGGTGGTGATAAATGAGTGGGAGGACGTCATCGCTCATGCCATCCCTGTGATAACCGTCCGTCCCACGGCTCGCTCCGTCCCCACAGGATTAGATTGGTAAGTGAATTTTAATTGTTAGGCTTTTCAGAAGGAGGATGGAGCAGATGTGTGTGCAACAGTTGCTGTTGTTTTCTGCAGACACTGACTTGGACACCATGATGCTGGCGCTACACTCAGTCAGCGATCCTTCACCCAACAAAAGTCCCACCACTCCATCATAGGCTACTCGCTATTTTTTGGTCGTACAACTCATACAATGAGCAGTATTTTGTTAATGTACTCCATCAATGTGCATTACAGTTAAGAGATATTTATCGAGGAACTAAATGTAATTTTTTAAAGATAATATTAGACCCTATTGGGCCCATCAGTATATGTCTTTTTAAGATGATATTGAACCCTATTGGGCCCATCAGTATGTGTCTTTTTAAGATGATATTGAACCCTATTGGGCCCATCAGTATGTGTCTTTTTAAGATGATATTGGACCCTATTGGCCCATCAGTATATGTCTTTTTAAGATGATATTGGACCCAATTGGGCCCATCAGTACGTGTCCTTTTAAGATGATATTGGACCCTATTGGGCCCATCAGTATGTGTCTTTTTAAGATGATATGGGACCTAATTGGGCCCATCAGTATGTGTCTTTTTTAAATGATATTTGACCCTATTGGGCCCATCAGTATATGTCTTTTTAAGATGATATTGGACCCCATTTGGGCCCATTAGTATGTGTCGTTTGCGCAAAATGTGCAAAAAACACGTTCTCTTCAGCCACTCCAACCCTGCAGTGACTGGTCAGGATTTCAGTCCACCTCTGCAGACGGCTGCTGTCAAATAGGAGGGTCTCGCTACACTCTTAAACACCATGTAAACAACACACTTGAAGGCTAAAGTCTTTTTCAGTCAAAACCTCACTTCCTCCTCAGTCCAAACAAGCCTGGTTGTTTAGAAAAGAAAATACGTGGCGCTCCTGCTTCGGTGGACCGGAGGACGGTGGCGTCGCCTGACTCAAAATAAACATTTAACAAAGAGAGAGGGAGGACTACACGACACGGCATTGACGGTCTCCAAAATCAATAAAGACACCTCTGGAGTTTAATACTGGTGAAATAACTTGAGGCTTGGCTCGGTTCTGTTTCTGACTCTCTCACTTCCGCATCTGTGACAAACACATCAGAGATCACTTCTCTTATGGAGTGTCTTGCTCACAACAGTGCACAAAACTTTCTTTGATTTAAAATGTTTGCGAAAATGCGTTGCGAAAATATTGCTAAACCCCGCACATCTAAAAAAAAACATGGAAATGGCGTTCTCTCCTGCACATTGTTCAGGCTGAAGTGGAAGCAGACATGCCTTCGGTCTAACAAGGAGGTGGGCGGGGTCAAGCCCAGTGTGACGTAACAGTGGGCGTCTGCATTCTTTGCTTACACAAAAATAATGAATCGGAATATGTACTGTATTCAAATAGATTGACATTGCATTTTAATTAAACATAACTATTTTATTCTAAATATGGGGACTAATATCATGGAAATGCTGAAAGACAAAGAAGAAGAAGGGCAAGATGAAACGGTATCGATCTGGTCAGGATTAATCTTACTGTCTCAGTACTGGAAACTTCTGCCTTCAGCTGGCGAACATGAGAATGGTACAATTATAAAACAAGATTGACAGGAAGGATAGTGTTGCACTGGCAGATGACAGTTCTTGGCTGAGTGCCTGGAAGTTATTCACAGCAAAGCCTTTCCTCACACACACACACACACACACACATCACCGAGAGCCTCAGCATGGATCAAGTGTTCACAAGACAGGAGAGGTCCAAGAAGGCTTGTGCATGTGTGTGTGGTAGGTTCAAGGTCAGAGCACATGCATGGTGCAAACCAGCAAACATGAAGACGGGTGGTCTGAGCAGCAACATCTATCACTAATAGTCACCACCGTCGTGGCTTAAATTTCATTTGCGCTACTTTAACATCAGCCGATGACCGCCAGGGTTTTTTTCAGAGGTAAGGTGTGACCGTCACCTGCAATAAAAACATCATGTGATGCCCTGACTTGTGATCGAATAGTGCACCCATCCCTCGTGTTCCTGGCACAAATCAAGAGGTGAGAGTCGAATGCACTTCCTGTTTATAGATTTATCTAGACGCATATCACACATTTGTTTCCCTATAAAGAGCCATAAAATGTTTTGCTTCCTCATTTAAAAAAATACCATTGTGAAAATCAGAAGGCTGACCCCTCCTCTTGATGTACACCCCACTCAGCTGAGATTAAATGTACTGACCACTGGATTCAAGGTTAGTGTTGGCCTGAGCTAAATGGACCTGTCAAGATGTGAGTTCATCTGTGTCTGATCATCTGAGCATGTCAACAAAAGGATGTATGATCAGCAGATGGTGAGCATCAGTGTTTAAAAAGTTTGTTGTTGCTATTGCAACACACTTCCAACATTGTTTCATTCCCGGATATGTGTGATTGATATATTAATTTTTTGTCCCCACCGCACACAAATCTTGTAAGCCATCGTAACCCTGGTTATTTTCAGTAGTGCAGAAAAGTCCGACACGACTGGACGCATCATCGCGTGCATCTGAGATACGTACTGTAGATCACCGGAGAGAGTGAAAGAATTGAAGAAATGCGGCGAAAGCAAAGTTATGACTTATGACGTATGGGCTCCCGTGGATCGTCACGTGTAAAATAAACATTATTTGATCCAGATCAGCTCAAACAGGTAGCATTGATAGCTTCATCTACGGTGGCCTGAAGTGGACAAAATGTACTCTCACGAAAGAGGGATTCATGACAAAGAATAAATCAAAGAAAGTTATATTTCAGTTAAAACATAATAAGTCTGAGTCGCATTATGTAGTAAATCCATTATGACTTCTAAAAACAAACTGATTAAAGGGTGTGTTTTGCTTTATTCGCAACTTCCAAATGTCACTTTCATTGTGCATCACCCAGTTTGAAATAGCTATTTCCTGTTGTCCTGTGGTCCATGGTTAAGACTGGGACATCCTCATAATACACACAAACCGCCTCACCTGATCACGGAACTTAAGTTAGAACCAAGTTCACTCCCACATGACACGGCAAACTAAAACAATAAATAATGTCTTACTTGCAGACAGTCCCACAGCCTTCCTTCTGAAGCAGCCATCTCACATTTCAAAATTCAAGATCCCACTTCAAAGTCGGATGAGAACAGATCCAGTGAGCCATGCAGCCTTAAAGAGAACAGTGTGTCTTGAAGGAGCCCACAATAGCAAAAGGCAAAAACTCTAAAGCAAATGTTCATAATTATCAAATCATATATGTGATTTAAACTTCCATCCTTTCTTCTGAAGCAAGTGGCACTGAATCTTTCAGGATGGTCACAACGGGCTATTTTTATGTTGCAAAAACGACAAAAATAATTCTAAAGAATCAATTTTTCCTTTTATGTTGAAAGGCAATGCAAAGTGCTTAACACTGGAGGTGACAAAACACCAAGACACGAGTGGCAGCTGTCAATATTTTTGGAGGATCAGGAATGGCAGACGCCAGCAACTTCACATAGACGTTCATAGTGATGGATTGATCAGGTTTCATGACACAGTGTCCTGATTTTCAGAGGCCACCAGATGGCACTGTCTGCTGTGTAATGCCTGCGGGAAGAATAAAGGCAGTTTAATCTAAACTAACCTCAAATAATTTCTGAACCAAGGGCGCCATCTAATGGCCTCTGAAAATTAGGACACTGTTTCATAAACCCTGCAGCACTGTTTCATGATGCCTCATCTACGCATCACTACAAGTTAACATCCACTCTAAAAATGACTGCACAGGGCTGTGTTCCGCATATCACCAACAGACAACAGTATTTCATCCTCATTCTTGTTTCCTCCTTTCAACTGCAAGCAGTTTAAACTTTGGATTAAATCATGCACAATTAACAATTCGGATAATTGCGTTAAATATAATCTTGTTTCATCACAAAATGAAAAGAGAAATCATGTGGAGTGAGTCCAACCTTCTCTGAAAATGAATTCTATTACAAATCTCCGCATGAGTCAAGGAAAATCCTCAAAATTCTGAAGTGGATTTACTTGAACCCCAGTGATTGTCGCACCACATTCACTGCTCCTGCAGAAAGTATGGATGATATAGCACAAAGTGCGGCACTTCCTCTGGAGTGAGAGCCATGGTAATAACCTGGAGTCAGAGTTTGTTGGAGTGACTGGTGTGACTGTTTCATTTCTATATACAGACATGAAGGCTTGACATGACAAAGACACAGCCTCCTGGGGTCAGGGAGTTGAAGGCTGCTCGTATCTCTCTCGCGAGGTTGCATAACATGTCTGAAGCAGTAGGGGCTGGCATCCCGCTCGGATCACAAGGTGTGCACTCGGACCTCAGCTGTCAGTGGTGGACATGGCGGATATGAACTACACACCGCACAAGTGGACGAGCGGCAGGCGTGGAGGCTCTGAATGCAGCTCTATTTTTAACTCGTGTCCACCAGCACACAACGCACCCAAGCCACCTGTTGAAAAGTGACTCACTGATACCAGCGTAATGTGGCAGACTGTCCTAATTGAAAGTATCACTTACAAAGTTGTTAATCCAATTGAAGAATTTGTCTTTGAGAATTCATCACAGGAAATTTCTTGCTGTGGACACTATGCTGACATTTATTGTTCTTCCTTTGAGTGGAATTGTTTAAAAGCTATTTCTGATTTTACAAGCGGGGCGGATTCTCAGGTGCAGTGGCAAGGCCTGGAGGTGGTGACCCACGAGCGTCACACATGCTCAGAGAACCGAAGCATCATTGAAGTAGCTACAGCTCCAAACAGATTAGAATCTGACCAATAAATCCAGCATCCACGTGCAAGTACTGAGTGTAGAAATAGCGGCTGTAAATGTGGGTCAGCACGTCTGATCCAGACCCAGCTGAGATGGCCTTGCTCCCAGTGACGGACCACGACTGGGTGAAACGGCGTACTTGTCATTGTGCCACAGTATTTTGGTCCGCAGGTCTGCTGACTTGTACGGGCAACCCCACATCATCCTCTGCAACGATGGCAGACACGCACAGATTTATTTTCATTTTTAAGGTTCTGGAGTGTTGAAGAAGTTCTCTATAAACTGAGAGCCTGACTGGAGTTCACTTTGCTGCTATGAAGTGTATCAAGGGGATAATCCCAGTTTATTACAGGCATGCACTTAAGTGTCCTTGAATGCGTGATGACCCGGATAACTGAGCATTCTCTCACACACAGTCCTTGAATGAAAATTCTGACTCTGTGTAGGGCTTGGTTGAGGTTGTAGCATCACTGCCCTGCTGGCTAGAGTGAAGAACCAAACCTCAAATGAAGTGTGTATATATATATATATATATATATATATATATATATATATATATATATATATATATATATATATATATATATAGACAGACAATTCCTGGTCCACTGATCACACTGATGCACAAGACTCGTCGCAGCTCGGATGATCACAACAACAACAAACATGGAGGAGTTCAGGGAGGTTTTTCGCTACACAATGGCCAGGGTTTCCACTACTCTGAATGGACTTGAAATTCAAATTCATTCAAATTGAAAAATGTGGCAAATATTCTTATACCATTAAACTGCAATTAATTGAGATCAATTAATCGCAAATTCTTTAGTTAACTAGATTTTTTTTTTTATCGAATCCCACCTCCCCCTGAAAAAAAATAAAATAAATTATATATATATATATATATATATATATATATATATATATATATATATATATATATATATATATATATATATATATAGTTGGTTGGTTGTCCCCGTCCAAGGTCGTTAGTTTTCTTTCACATATTTAAAATATTCTGCGCTCGTCCGAGTAAATCATAGTTAATGCAATGTATTTTGGTGGCAGACTACCATATACTTTATGTATATACTATATACTATACCCTCTGCACGCCACTGAAGTTAGAGGTAAAGACCAAAGCAGGTGGTTGATCTATCGGCAGTAAGCTTTAAAGTCTTGTCAGGAACCTCCATGATGCTGCAGCAGGAATGTTTTGACTTTGACTTTTCGAGCCAGTCCAGGTTCCGTACTTACTTCCTGCTTCGGAAGACAGCAGTGTTGAGTAATGGCTTCACTTCAGCAGGCAGGAGAGGACAGAGCTGAGAGTTTGTCTTAAGGTTCGTCTCTGGCAGAGGAACTGCTCCCTGTTTGCCTGGTGAGGTGTCAGTTATAGCATAATTGTTTTATGAATCCTGAAAAGCTTCCACTGGTACAGTTTGCGCTGTCTATCGCATAAGATGTTTCAGTCAGTCAACTGTCATCTGTCATAACACTGAACCGAAGCGCATGCTTGGCTCACACTCAAATATAAAGGTTTGGCTTCACGATCATTAACATGTCAATGAGCTTGGATCTGTATGATACAAGAGATTCTCTTGTTCCTCTGTTTGGCGGTTACTTCCTCATGCTTTGCACTTCACCACTTAAGAAAGCAAGGGAGAACTCTGTGTGGAGGTTGAGGTCGAGCCTTGTTCTCAGTGCTCCTCACACTTGACTGTCCGACTTCAAACTTCATGTTGACTCTCAGTGGTCTTTGATGAGCACTTTTAGGATGAGGGGAAACTTGGCTGGAGCTGGGACACTCCTATCAAGGAAGAACGGGTCCACAGTTGGGTTTGGACTCCACTCTCATCACTGGAACTTCTGTCACAGCAGGACTGGTGGGATGGAGGAAGCCTACCACGATCTGTTCCATCAGTTCATGAAGCTGAGGTCCTTGTGTCTGAGACAGGCTGCGCTGCTGCAGCAGCTCACACTCTCTCTGCAGCAGAAAGGTTCATCACCGCTTTACTCTTCATTCATCTGGCTGGTGGAGTTTAGCAACTCAACCTTCTTTTAAAGGTGAAGTTCCTCCTGCTGCTGCCACTGTTCTTGCACAGACTGGAGATGAGATCCTCAAAGCTCGTGCTGGGGTCCTTCAGCCCCCCAGAAATGCTGACTGTCTTGTCATGCCCCACCTCTACATGAATGTGCCTCAACGCTGTCAGGAAACAGCAACACCAACACCATCAGAGGAAGCCAACCCTGGCAGAGCCAGAGTGAGTGACATCCCTCTGTCCCGTATCACATTCAAACCTCTTAAGTTACACCTCACTTTCTTCCAGATGCCTGGGACGGAGGGCGGTAATGGGTCTGACCTGTTCCTGACGTCGGACTTGGCATGTCAGTCTCACGTTTGTAACTTCTGCCAAGCTGTTTTTCCTGAAAATTCAACCACTGAGGGAGAGTTCCTGCGCCACCTCTCCAGCCACCTCAACTAGAAACATGTTGACCTGACCCATGCGAGTCGGGAGGGATGCTCTCTCTTTTTTTTTTTTTTTTGAGCAGACAATCGGGCCTTGTCCTACGTGTCTCATCCTTTGAGGGCATGCAGATTGATTTACTCTTCTGCATTCATGTTCTCGAACTCTATCTCTGATGCCTCCACCCTGGGAGCAACGTCGAACTGATTTTATTTCCTGAATGTTTGGAGTGGTGGAGCTGTGTATTCTTGCCGGAATTGGGATTTTTCTGTTTGCCACTACCACCAATAAGTTATTATCCTCATAAGTGAAGTGAACTTGTTTATTTTGTTTGCTTTTGTGTGTTTAAGAATGATCATGAGCTGAGTATTGATGATTAATTTGGTTATGGTTATTGACTGCTTCACTGGAGAATCACTAACTGTATCTGAACAATGAACATTAATAAAATAATTTGTTTGTTGTTTTGTTGTTGTTGTTGCGTGAGAATACATGTTTCTCAACACATATTACTACTACTAATAATAATAATAAATAATATTTAGGACTGTCAATAGATTAAAGTTTCAATATCCCGCACTAAAGGTGTGTAAATGATGAAATGACACGGCCAAGAAAATATTATTTTGGGGTTAATTAAGATGTAATATCACAGTTGTAGTGTTCTTAGTGGGTGTTATGGTGTTTCATGAGGATGAAGCGGCACCACTGACACTTCTGTTTTACCTGGACGGGCGCGTGTTCGGCTCACACTCATGTGACGGGCGCCCCCTCCCTGTAAACCCAAGAATCTACAGTCTGTAGAAAGAGGGAAAAGAGGAGCGTTCCGACCGAGAGTGGCGTTGGGACACAATAACACACCAAAAAACAATGACCTAGGAACCTAAGACAATGACTGGGGGAAAAAATGTAATTATTTAAGTACATGTATATACAGAAAAACGAGTAGTTTACGTTTTTGTACCAGCTCCCTCAGAGTTTATGGATAAATAGAAAATGAAGCCATCGAATAAAAATAAAGAGCATCACATTCTTCAAAATAAAAAGACTGAAATTTGTCGATTTGATATATTTGTAATCTGATTGACACTTGCAAAGAACTAACTGACTGCAAAACAAATAAATAAATAGAGCACTTTAACAGTATATGGCAAAAAGAATTTTTAGTTTAATGGAGCTGCATGAAACATCTCTTGACCTTTGGTTCCTCAAATAAAATAAAGGCCTGTGTTCATAGTACTGTTGCTGACTAAGTGAAAAATACACACCAAATATGTAATCAAATGTGTTTAATCCATATCTGAAAATACATTTATTATGAATCAAAACAATTGTTTGAGATTTCATTGAATTAAAGTGCGTACAGGGATCCGTTGACTCGACTAAAACATTAAAACAGGAGACGCTGCATCACGATGGGACCTCACCTAACCTCCTGGGAGCATGTTAGCGCGGTCAGAAGGGAGTTGACATGAGGCAGAAGATGCCAGTCGTCTGTGGCGATGCTGAAGTGGACGGCATCCTCCTCCGGCCGGATCTTCATCAGCACGTGAGAGCGCGGCGGGAGGAAGACCAGCACTCTGTCCTCTACTCGGTCCTCACACCGTATAAGATAGGCAGCAAAGTTGTTCTCTACAAGTGTCTTCAGCTCTGCTGGCTCCATCTGGCAACAAAACAGACTGACAGTGCAGTCACTGTCTCCCCCACTTTTCACACAGATTTCCTCCCACAGCTCCTCAAACAAACTCAGAGACGCGCTGTTGTTCCAAGGAGAAGGGGTTGGGAGGGGACTGAAGAGCTGCTGAAAGGTCACTTGGACATCTGGCAGCACAGTGTGCCAGGAGAGGCCGTCTTCTGTGGTGAAGATGCCACTGATGCAAAGCTTGGTGGGGAAGGGACGCCTGGGTTTCAGTCTGAGAGTCACCTCAGGGGGAGGCCTTCCACTGAAGAGGCAGGGGACACTGATGTCACTGAGCTCCTCATAGTTCTGGTCGGTAAGGCTGCAGTGCAGGCGGATACTGAAGAGCTGCTGGAAGCGAGTTGACGCCGCGTCATCGACGTGAGCCAGTTGGTAGTGCAGGCAGACCTCTGAGGTGAAGCTGGAGTCGCTGAACTGGGCTCTGTATGACTGCAGTCCCGTAAGGCTCTCTGTTGGTCCGGGAAGCGCCTCCTCTGACTGTCGAGGCTCAGAGGCACGTTTGGACACCAGTCTAAAAACGGGTCCTTCAGTCTGGTGAATGGTCAGCGCGCTGGTCAGCCCCTCACTTTCAGCCATGATGCAGCTCAAAGAGCGCGGCTTGACCCGACTGCCTGCGTCCCTCACCCCCTGCGCCAAAACCCCGGCCAGCTTCTCCCCTGACAGCGTGGTGAGGAGGCTGTAGTAGAGGCGGGCGTGATCCTGGATATCTGTGTCTCCGTAGGAGCAGAACAGATGCTGCAAGAGGTCAGCCAGCCGTATGAGCAGGGAGTCCAGGGTGGGATGGATCAAGAGCTGGCGGCAAACTGCCAGGAGTGCGTTCCCCAGGCGCCAGTCACCACCTAGGGACAACAAGGTGCTGGACAGGAAGTGCAGCGTGCTGTGCTGAGCGATGTCAGCTTCCTTAGCTACTCTGGCCAGAACCATGAGATGCCAGCGAAGGTCTTGCTTATTGAGGCAGCTGAACGGGGCCTGTGTTATGACTTCCTGTACAGCTTGAAGCAGGCCAACACCCCAGGTGGACTCAGGGAGGCGCTCCACTGTCTGATTGGCCAGGTTAATGAGGTTCGGCGCCAAGTGAGCGTGACGGTTGTAGAGTGCGCACAGCTTCTCTGTGAAACAGCTGGAATACTGTTCCACATCGCTGAAGTGCCGCAGGAACAGAAAGGCAGCCCTGAAGAAGGTGACAGTGACTTCTCTGCTGCTTCCATTCTCCACCACCCTGAGCAAAGAGCACAGGTGCTCGTAGAGGAAGACCAGACCCTCACCCTCGTCCCCCTCCTCCAGGTAGACCAGGCACAGAAGGTTAAAGCGGGCCAGCATGGTGGCACTGTCGCTGAGGATGGAGGGCAGTAACGGGGAGGCCAGTCGGGGGGTCAGCAGCACTGGGAGGGACTCTTCAATGTCATCGCTGCCAATTGGTCTGTTCTCAGGAAAGTGTAAAATACAGTCCATATAGAAGAGCTTCTCTGGCGTGGTCATGAGAGGGTGCTGAGAGAGCACCACCAGCCGCTTCAGCGTGAAGGCCTCATCTTCTGCACTGAACAGGCTGTCGGTGAACACGCGCTTCATCAGCAGGGTGCAGTGGAACAGACACACCTGCAGCAGGAACAGACAGTTCCACTCTCAAATATGTGGAAGACCATTTGGTTTCACTGCACAGAATGCTTCACTGAAAACTAGTGACGGCTAGTTGAGGTATCATTGATACCTGATTCTGATAAGTCCAAACATTATACAGCAGACAGTACCATCTGGTGGCCTCTGAAAATCAGGACACTGTTTCATGAAACATCATCTGCCCATTATGACTTAAAAAACTATTCCACGGGATTGTATTTACAACTTACTGATAGTCATCAACCGCCACTCATGATCATTTTGAGAGCTGACTAGTCACCGACTGGCTCAACAATTGGTCAGCATACAACTAGACAGGTTTGAAGAACGCACCACTAAGATTGTAGTGTCATAAATAGTTAAAAAAAATTGTAGAAACTTGTATTGTATTAATCATTTTCAAAACTTTAGAATTTAATTTGAATTGTTCCAAATTTGGCGAGAAACGAATACGTCCTTGTGAAATCGTCCGGCAGTTTCGATGACTTGGAGTCACTATGGTCACGAAGCCTCAGCCATTTCTCATCACTGCAGTTTGTGCAAAGACTGTCATGACGTCACATCTAGTTGACTAACAAACTAGATTAGTTGTTGCAGCCCACCAGTCAAACCCAAACATAAAGTGAATACCTCTAACACTGTGCTTCACAGCTCCAAATCAAGATGCCCAGATGATTTGAAAATGTTTCACTTAGCTCAGTATTTGAGGTATAATATAATACATAAAAATGTGTATCAAATCAATGAACATCTATGCTTCCCCCAATGGAGACCCACCTCACTTGTTCCTAGAAGTCGCAGCAGTTGGGCTCTGAAGATGGATGGAAGGACCCCAGGCACCATGGCAACCACCTCCACCAGTCTATGTAGCAGAGCTGCTTGACACACGGGGGTCAGGAGGTAGGAGTCCTCCAAGAGTGAAGAGAGAATCGAGCGCAGCTCCTTGCAGTCCGGGCCAGTGTGCAGAGTGGGAACTGAGGAACAGAGAACCAGCGAGGACAGCACAGTTGAGTCATCCCTGTTCAGAGGTGGAGGACTCTGCTCCGCCTCCCAGGAAACTGAGCTTCCAACTCCCAGTAAGGCCTTGAGATGATCTGCGGTGGCCCCACTTTCCCTGGCCAGTTGGTAAATACTGTTCCTCAGGACCAGTGTGTGAAGTCCTGCATACGCCTGGTGTAGTCTGGAGGTCTCCTTCAGGCGGAGACTGGCCAGAGACTCCAGTCTCTGGGCCAGGAGACCAGGGGAGCAGGCCTCCATCTCCCGCAGGCAGTCACATGCTGTGGTTCGTAGACAGCCGTCACCGTGCAGGTCCTGCGCGAGCTTCAGGAGCAGGTCCAGGAAGTCTTGAGATGCCTGGGAGCGGCTGTCCACGCAGGAGGAGCAGACCAGGACCGAGGTCAGAGCCAAGAGGAGGTGACAGCGGAACTGCAGGGACTTGGCTGGACACTGGGCGAACACGGACATGAGCTCCAGGGCGGTCTCCTCTCCCACCGCGGCGGAGCAGCACAGCAGCGCCGGGTGCTCATGGAGCGGCGAGAGCAGCCTGACCTGAGAGAGGAGCGATGCACAAACCAGAGGCCTCGTAAACAATCCAGGACAGTGTAAAGCGTCCAGCGCAACGCTACCTTGATGGTGTCGCTGGCTCTGTCATCGCGCAGCTCACGGAGCAGCTCTGCGAGAAACACCTCCGCTGACGTGACGGACAGGAAGCGCGAGGGTCTGCGGGAGAAAGCAGCGACTTTCTCTGTCAGAGTCTCCGCCATCGTCTGTCAACCGCAACTATCGGGAACCCGGAAGTAGCCATTCTTCTTCTTTTTGTTATTGTTTAATAACGAGTGGCTCCAGCGTTGGAGGAACATTGTTGCCACCTTCAGTATCGGAGGGAACTGCAATTTTAAATATCTTTTTCTTTTTAGAAGGAGTTGCTCTTGATGAATAAATTCATATGATATTGAGGTTTGTGTGAAGATGGGAAAAGAGTAATAGTGTATTTTATTGTGCAAATCAATTCTCATCATATTGGTCTGGTTCAGGTCTCAAATTTCAAATCTCAAATTTGGACTCATCAGAACCGAGCACAGATTTCCAGAGGTCGATGTCCATTCCTTGTGCTTCTTGGCCCAAAAAAATCTCTCCTGCTTTTGCCATTATATGAATCCTCACATTCGTAAAATGGAGCTGTCAGCTGTACCATCCTGTGTTCTGCTCCTAGACATTCCACAGATAAACAAGGCACGCCTGTGAAGTGAAAACCACCTCAGAAGACTACATCATGAAGCTCAAGGGTTTGGAGAAGAGTCCAGCAGGAGCCTAGGTGTTTCCGGCACGACACAAGAACGCCCAAGGAAGGGATTCCCTGAGCGTTTCATTGACCATCCTGAGTCGTTTTACAAATAGGTACGCTGCCACCTCCCGTTCCAGTACGTTTAACAGGGAAAACAAGGTAGTCATTTGAGCACAGATTATTCTGGTTAATAGACATAGTCGAACCTGGTGTTAAGATCTAAACTGAACCTCACGTCAGATGTAAACAGGATTTTGAAACCCTGAATGCAACCTGGATGTTGAAACCAGAGATGCTTTGTGAAACAGGTGGCCTCAGTTGGATGTATTGAGGGTTTGCAGTTGTCAACAAAGCAAATGGATGTTACCGTGAGTAGTATAAAATATAAGACTTATTTAGGCATTGAACATTCTTTCATATAACTACCAGCTGTGACACATTGAATCTACAATTGAGCTGATCCTTCAATGGTCGAGTGGTGGCACCTAGAAGGAGGCCAGAAACTGGGCTCCAAAAGCACAGTGAATGGGCAGAAGGCAGATGAGACACTGTGAACTCTCGGTGCTAGGCTTCTCTCGACCTGTAGATGAGCCTGCCCTCTGGTTTCATTGCACCACACAGTTGGAGCTTTGGAAGCCTGTAGCTGCTGAGACTGGCATCTCAGGACGTCATGTTCCTTTTTCTGTCTGCACGCGTGGCTTCTTGTCCTTCACCATATCCAGCTGAATTTTGCAGTTCTTCAACTCAGTCCGGTTTTTTAGCAGATCTCTCCGAAGTTCATTGATTTGATTGACCAGAGTGACGTTTGCCTGCGGGGTCAAGAACAGGGTGGGTTTAGGACTCTACTGTATAACCTAGTAGCTAAACAACTGAGGAGCGCAGAAGTCCTGACACACTGAAAAGGGTTTGAACCCAAGTGACCTTTCAAAATGTGTGGTGTGGTGCCTCAGTTGGACCACAACGTCATTTACCTTCATGAGCTTGACTTGTTTCTTCTCATGCTCCTCATCACATTTCGCCAGTCTGGCTTTAAGACAGGTAACCGTCTTCTCCAGGTGCTCACTCTGTCGCCGATATGCCCTCTGGAGATCTTCCAGCTCACTGTTTACCAACTTGGAAACAAGAAGGAAGCATTTGAACTGACCTCCGCAGACCATAAAAGAGCTGCTCACTAACCAGTCACTCACCTCATCACCATGATGCACATACTGGGCAACTATGTGTTTCACACTATCCTTCAACTTCTTCGGCTCCTGGATGAAGCCACCACAGTGGTAGAGGTCAGACTTGAGTCGCTCAAGGTGTATCCGCACTTGTTTTAGCTGGACACAACCGAGAAGAAGGGTTTTTTTTTAAATGCTTGCATGTCTTTCTCACTCTAACCCACCAGATTCTCAGCATGCCACGCTCATGTAACATGCTTCACCTATATAAGCCAAAGATCATTTTCATCACAGGCTTCTGAGCCTGAGAGTTCTTCATTTCTTCTTTGTTGAACCAAAACATTCACACAGTCTAGCACTCCAACCAGGTCAAACCCCTGGGATAAAGTTCTGTGAAGATGTCTGCTCACCTTCTGCTTCTCCCTGTCCATCTCTTGATCTCTTGTTTTCAGTTTGAGCTGCAAGTCATCAATATTTAGCTTCAGGTAAACGTTGCTCTTTTCCATCTGCACCAGTTCCTCCTCCAGCTGTAGAAGTAAAATGATAAAATAATTGCAGCTGTTTCTGAGGTTGGGTATGGCTTTGTGTCTGTTTATGGGAGACAACATGGTGAGTTTAGAGACAGGTGTTGGTGCATGAACTTAACTTCACACCCAGAACCCCTGAGAAGGGATGGAAGGATTATTATTGTTACATAAAACTGACTTATGATGCCCAGATTTCGACCCACAGCACAAACTATTATCTCTGAAAACGGTTACGCTTAACTTGAAGGTCTCATTTATAACACGTTATTAGTACATCATAATGCATTTATAAGGCTTAATAGAAGGTGTTATGAATGTTCATAATCATGTGTGGAAACTTACGTCAATCAAGGTTTATAAAATATAAGTTGTGGATTTAACTTAATATAGTCATAAAGACCCAATTGCCCTTAACCCTAAGCACAGTATAATATTATTAGAAACAAGAGATCACTATTTTTCCAAAGTCTGCACCATAAAATAATGGAAAAACCTTGTCATAAGGTAGCACACATGATTATGAACATTCATAACATGTACTATAGAGCCTTATGAATGCACTATGGAGTCTTATGAATGCAATAATAATGCATTATAGATGAAGATGAGCGCTTTAGCCTGAGCTTAACCATAAGCACCACAAGCAAATTGGCCGGCAGAGGGACTGGAAGACAAAGCAGGTCCATATCGGTCCTCATTAGACTCAGTGCTGTTCATTGGCATTTGTATTGATATCTTCTGCGTTTCCTGGTCCAATGGCGTATAGACACACAAAGAAGGCGATCAATCAACATGAGCAGACAAATCAATCCCGTGTCAGTGAGCTGACTAACCCCACCTGCTGGATCCTTTCTTTCTCTGTGAATATCTCTGGAGCTGGACCGGCCTGCTTCTTTAGTTCGTTTAACTGGGAGTCAAGGTTGTAGGTCATCTTCTCCAGTTCATGGTTCTTCTTCTTGAGCTCAGAGATGACTCTTTCCTGTGGACGTGGAGGAGATGCAATCATAACATTCCTAAGTTTTTAACATTTGACAGAATCTAAAATATTTCCCTTAAAAATTGTGCACAAACCAAACCAAGTTTATTTATTTATTTATTTTTTAAATAAAATTCTGTTCAGAGATTTAAGATAAGAAAAAAATATCCAATTCTTTAAATACAGCCATAATATTAGCAATATATGAGTCTACTCTCACTGTGCCGAAAACTATGGCTGTCATTAGATTTAAATATTTAATCTCAATAAATTGGTCTAAAGCTGAGTAACTTGCAATTAATGTCAAATAAATCCCACATGTTGTATCTGTTCTAAATGTGGCATAAAGGAAGCAGTTCTCTGTCCCAGAGCGGCCAATAATGCTTTCCTCATGCAAACATTTGTTTCCTCCAACAACCCAACAGAACAAATACTGTCGTGAACATCCTTTAGAATAACTTCAGAGGTTCTGAAGAGGCACAACAACATGCTAACAGCAGAACATTGGAAACATTATAGGCCACTCTGATGTTGATAACATCTTCCTTTAAGCTACATTTACTGTAGAACATAAAAGCATACCTGATCTGGCTTGGTCCTCTCATACTCCAGGATCTTCTTCTTCAGAGTTGCGATGTCACAGTCTAGATTACGGATCAGACCCTGGAGCTTCTGCTGCTCCTGCCTAAGCTGTGCATTCTCCATGCATTTGTCCTGAATCTGTCTCTGCAGATGGTAGATCTGTGATGACAGGCTCAGTCAAGTAAGGAGGGGGAAACAAAACTCAGATCGTTCCAACCAGCACAGGAGCAGGCCTCACCTGCTGCTTCATGATACTGGTTTCCTTCATCAGACGAGTGTTACTCTCCTGCTCCCTCTGCAGCTTCTTGTTATACATGGTTTGAACGTCATACAGCCCTCTGTCTGCGTCTTCTTCCGCTTGCCTCATATGCTCCTCAAACTCACACTTTCCCTGCTCTGAGTACGACTGCCACTGCAGAACATTGGAGATGTTATTGAAGATACCAGGACACGACAAAAGCGTGCATCCACACTGACGTGTTCCAGCAGCTGATTGGCCTCCTGCAGCTTGGCTTCATAGATCAATTTCTGCGCCTCCAGACTTTGGCTTTTGTTGTAGTCGGCTGCCCTCAGCTGTGCCTCATAGTCGTCTTGCATCCGCTTGTACTTGTGCTGTAGTTTCTCATACCGCTCATGCTCAGTCAGGAGCTTCTGGTTGTAGGACTCATCTGCAACAGTGTTAGGGAAGCGAAAGAAATCAAACTGCTACTCCTCACATTACAAGCCACTTATCAAACATTGTTTTTAAAAAGGGAGTCGTAATCCAAGGGTGTCTTTAGTGAGACATACTTTTTGTCCACTTCAGGCCACCGTAGACCAAGCTACTTGAGCTACCTGCTTGAGCTGATCAGGCTGAAATAAACAAGGAATACGTTTCTTTTACGCATGATGGTCCGCAAGCACATCATAAGACGTGCGGATCAACCTATCCCCGGTTTGTGCAGTTGATGCATTCAGGAGCGTCAGAATTTTATATACTACTTGGAACCTGACCTCTTTAATATGTGGGTTCTGTGATAGGATTTGAATGAGTCTCATGTTACACTAAATGACAGTCATGGGAAGCTGAGTATTCATGATACAGTATTGAAGGCTTGATGAGGCTTCATGAATCAATGTCCTGATTTTCAGAGGCCACCAGATGGCGCTGTCTGCTCTATAATGTTTGCACTTGAACGTCTAATTCAATGAAACCTCACATCAATTCTAAACCAAGAAAATCAGGACACTGTTTCATCAACCTTTATGATATCTCATCTTGTCATGAGTAAGAACGATGAAGTAACAACATTCACAAACACAAAGTCCAAGCTGTTGGATTGTCATCAGCGACTCACCCAGTTCCTTGAAAGAGCACTCGGTGCATTCACTCTCCATCTTGAGGGTCTTGATCTACACAACATATTATAACACAAAGTCCATGAGCTCAGGTGCATGAACATGTTCACAGCAGATTTAAAAGGTTATGGTCCATGAATGCAGAACAATATAATTTGGGTTAAAACAAATTTCTCCTCATTGGCCCAAAGGTTCACCTGTGACATTCATTTTACCGATATAAAACAAACACCGTTCAAAAATGTCATTGATGCAATGGTGGCAGTAGGGCTCCAGAATAGGGGCGAATAGAGTAGAGTTGGTGTATCCTAAATATTGTAAACCATGAATAGCATTTTTTTTAATCGTTTTTTACTAGGTTTTGTTTGCACAACCTTAATGTGATCAAGATAACTGTAACTCTGTAAAAATGAGTTCAAGGATATTCAAATGAGCTTCTTCTCTTACCTCCTAATCCAGACTAACAAACTTGATGGCTCCCACTAAGTGAAGTTGGTGTTCAGACAAATGCTAACATGCACCTGCTTGTTGAACGGCTCTGTACTTCAAGGTATCATCACAGCCTCAAAACAGTGTCACCTCCACTTCCTGTAGATGTATATATACCGTTCATCACTTTCTGGCAAACACACATCCTTTGAAGTCAGAATAAAGACACATCAAAGTCAGACTCTCCAAACACAGAACAAAGCAATGGTGGCAAGGGAACGCAGTCTTCAGCAGCTCCTGACTGAGACGCGATGGTTCCTGCTGACAGGTTCTAGTGTTCATTCTGTTGGATGGCGTTTACTTGTAGAATGTTGACCTGGACGCATTACAACCTTGTGAGTTAAGCAGAAGGACACTATTGGAAAAAGGCTTGAACACGAGATTGGAAACAGAATTAGAGCGAACATAGGTCATTTCACTGAGGAACAAGAACGTGAGTCTCACTCGTCTGCTCTGAATAGAAGATCATGAATCATTTCACCATTTACAGGTCATTTTGCAGATGCTTTTACCTATGGTAGGCCACGTAACATGGAGCTGGACACCACAAACAAGGATCAAACGAAATGATCTGATCTGATTGGATCTAATCTAATTCTCTGCCAAAGACAACTTTTTATAAACAAAAAATAAATGTTTAGTCTCATACATGAACACCACAAACAGAAACAAACATTTTTGTATGATTGAAATACATTTCAAAACAGTTCCATGACCTGCGTTTGAGTCAACTTTGACAGAAGAAAAAATTACAGCCATTTGATCTGTGGTGCCATTTACGCTTGGATAGCTGAGGATGGAGAAAGCTCCCTAGAGAAAGAAATACATATATAATGGGAAGTAAGAGTATGATGATGAATGAAGGACAACTTTAATTTCATCCAGTCGAGCGTGCCAAAGTGCAGTAACTCAGGTGACCCAGAAGAAAGGCCTCAACTACACACAGATTTAAGAAAAATCAAGTTTAATACAACGTTCTACAATTTTAGACAGATCAAACAAAAACAAAAAAGCAGATCCTACATCTCTGCTCTACCACTTTTGAGACATACAGTATGTTTTAAATCCATACGCAACGTAAAGACGAGTGCCTGATACAGTACAGCTCCATCACCTACGTCCAAAGCTTGGTAGGGGGGGCTCCTGGCTTGGTGCATTCCCTCAAAAAAAGACCCATTTGAGCTCAATGTTATGTATGGATCCGGATACGGCCTGAGCCTTCTGCCTGTGCTCTGTGTTCACTCAGTCCATATTAATGCACATACCGTATGATGCAGGCAAAACGGAGCAGTACCACCGGAAACAGTGGGGGGGCAATGTTGCTGCTATTTCCTGATGTGTAGCTCTAATGATATACGAAGAAGACAACAGTGGAGGAAATTCTCCGTCCTCCAGTGGCGATATATATTTAATGGCCTCAGTGATCACCACCTCTGTTTCCTCTTTTGTGCAAGAGCTCCATCAATGCTTCTTCCACAGTCACCATGTTGGTTTTGGAGTTTGTTGTTGTCATAAATTTGACTCTGGGCTGCTCCCCCTGGTGGATATAATTGTGAACAGCAATAACAACGTAGAGAACGCATGGAAGCATGTGGCGAAGACATATTAGCACCGGCTCAATAGAGCTGCAGAACAGTCGAGGTGCCTGCATGGACATGTAAGCCTCCTGAGTCCTCTTTTCCACATGCTTAACAAGCCGAGAGAGACAGTCTCCTTGCATAGTGGGACGGTGTAACATTATCATACAGTATTTACATTGTCAAAAGTAGTGTAAAGATTGTTGTTGGGATTTTTTTATGTTTTATATATACATGTATATATGTGTGTGTGTGTATTTTGTTGCTGTCTTCCAGACTCCAACAGGGGTCAGTCTTGCTTAGCAGGAGATGATGAGCGCATTGAGCGACTGCTGGCTCTTTGAGCGCTCCAGAAGTCCACCAGTCGACAGAACCTCGCAGGCAGCCAGCTCATGATAGAGAGCATTGAGAACCTCCAGGATGTGGGCCTTTCCTGTGCAGAAACAGATGTGAGCTCTCGGGGAGCGCAGCAACAAAGGGGCTGGAGCCGATCCAGTTATAAACTGAGGCTTTTTATTATCACGTTTCACAAGACACGCATTGATTTTACGGGGCACATGGGCTTCGCTCACCGTGTTGAGGGTCGCTGCAAGACTCCAATGTGCTGAGCAGGATTTTCCCCAGAGACCTGCGGGAGACATTCTGAAACAGAGCAGAGCGAGAGAGAGGCTTGTTTGAGAACAAACCGGCTCTTCAACAGCAAGCCGACCGGTGCAATCGCAAACAACTCTTACACATGTTCCGCAAGTGAAATTCATTTATTGTGGCCTCTTTAATCAAAGGCGAGAGATGGACCCACCAGACGGTACCAAGATGAGGCCTGCAGAAGGAGTGGCTTTCATGAAGGAGCCCAACTTCAGCTCATGGGAAGAGACGTTTGCACAAGACATATTTCTGCTTAATTGCCTTCAGATGCCAGAACCGAAACATTCTCAGTTGTTTTCAGCTTTCAAGTGACAATAAAGCTTGATTTGGATTGTCGTACGAGGGAAGCTGAACGAAAACTTGCAAGACAGGACCTTGGGTGGGGGACGGGGAATCGCTCTCGGTGCAGACTGTGGTCCCTCTTAAGTCCCTTCCAGTCACACTGCTCCAGTCATTATTATATTTGTCTCCACTTGAACTATTGGATGCTCATTTCAGCATGGATCATCTCTGCGGTTCACCCAGACTCAGAACACACGAGGCTCGCAGATGAAGTTTTTCCACTGTCTTCAGTAACCGCGTACAACGTCTGAACAGGCCAGGTTTGACCCTCTGTCTTCGTGAAGAAGATGTGGTGTGTAGTTTTCAGGCATATGCTAACAAATGTGTTTATCCAGTACAACTGTGAGGCTCCTAGGCAACCGGTCCTCACTCCCATGACCTAATATATTGAAGTATTGTGTCCTATGCTGACGCCGAAGGCAGCCGTCAGTGTTACATGTTGATGCATTAGGTTTTCAACTGAAGCATATGTTCCAACTTCTGCAGCATATCATGATGCTGCAGCGCACCACACGAAAGAAAGAAGGCAGTTGGGGTTAACTAATCCATGGGTGGCGCTACTTCCATTCAACACGTTGCCATTTAAAGCCCCTCAAACGGCCGTGTGTTCCAGTCACGGTGACGCCCATCAGCCGGTCACATGACCAGATGTAATAGAAATGAATGAGGAAAGATTTAGAGCATCAAAATCCAAAAAAAGCGGTCCAAAACAACAGCTGTGCAGTTCATTAAGAAACATCTTTTGGAGCAATGACAACAAGGAAAAAAAACCTACCATCTACAAGACCAAAAGTCTTGTAGACCAAAAGTCTTGTAGATGGTACTCAACTGACCAGGTCTCGGAGCTGCTGCAGTAGCAGCAGGATGTCCACTAGTTTCTCCTCCACCAGAGAAAGACGAACCCGCTCCGTCTCCAGCATCTGCAGCTCCATCTGGAGCAGCTCGGTCTCCTCTGCCTTTTGCTGCAGCTCCTGGACCAGGATCTGAGAGGGAGGAGAGCACGGATGTCTCGACAGCATGTCCAACAGTGGGTGAGCGTCTTTTCAACAGGCTTCACGCCACACAAGGATCAACAAGTAGAGAATGTTCTGACACATTCAGCTGGGAAAATACCTCGACACATCGGCCTGAGAAGGCTGGCGCCCATGTGTCATCTGTTAAAAGCTTAGCGTCTGAACATTTGCTACACAGAGTCAGGGCTTTGCACACCACGCACACTGACTCCTCAGCAGCAGTAGTCTTCCAGGTCGTTCCTTCAGCTCAGCTATTTAGGTGTTCAGGCCGATTTCTGTCACAACGGTCTGGGTTCCATTCTATGATCGATCAAGATGAACTGTTTTCCTCGTCTGAAGACGGACAGAAGACTCACAATATACGACTAAAGCAAGTGTGTATATACAATCAACTGGCTGACGGTGTGCTTGTATAACGGTGACCTGAAAGACTCATCCATCTCCTCCTCAGCATCAACAAACTCTTCTAGACTGTTTAGGTGTTCTGCATGCTCTGGGTGTGATGAGAAACGCGGAGAGCCCAGATTTGCAGACCCTCTATTAGTGCTCTTCCCCGGTGTCATGTAGATTTCTGTGGTCAGCTTCAGAGACAAACAGCGGGAAGCACACACACAGACACACACACACACGTTTGTATCTCTACCCTTGTGGGGCCCTCTCATTGCCCTTTCCCCAGCCTCTCACCCTAAAAAAGGTCCCCATAAAAGCAGATTCCCCCAAAAAAAGAGTCCCTACAAGTATAGCAATACAAGGTACACACACTCAGTCACTCACTTCTTAAGAAAGTTTGTTCCGCTTGATGCTGCTGGAGGAGACCAACCCATGTGTAGCTCTGACAACTACACTTCCATCACTCAAGGGAGTGATCTAAACTCTCATCTACGCACTTCCCACATGATTTGTGACGTGAAGTGGCATAGTGATCCGTTGAAGCCGAGGAGAAAACCGCGTCAACAGTCGGCCGAGTGTCTCTGGGTTCAGAGGTGGCTTGTACCTGATCTGTGTCCATCTGGGCTCCGCCTTCTCTCTGCTCCAGCTGCTTGTGTAACTTGGTCACTCTCTCCAGCAGCTCAACGACAGCGCTGCAGCTCTCCTCGCTGCGGGAGCTCCCAAAGTTGGACATCAGCTTTCTGAAAGCTTTGTCCTCACATCTATACACAGAGACACAGTAAAGTGAAACATTACATTTCCATCTTCTCATGGCGGCTCTGCGGCGGTGTGGAAGGCTGTCGTCTTAGTTGCACTGTACCTTTCCCCGCACCCAGACAAGCGTGTCAGAATCTTTTTGACTTCGTCCACTTGTCTCTGTTGACATCCTGTCCACTTGTCCTCCTCCTCGTCAGACGCAGCCTGACCCTCCACGGAGCGGAACAGCTGCTCCTCCACTATAACACACAACACTCGGCTGCTGACGGAAGAGCTATCTGAGAGCCAACACCTCAACTCTAAAGAAGGAGGTGAAGGAGAACTGAGGTCCAAATGGAGACAGCCGGAACCTACAAGGTGCTATCATATCTGGGTCAAGCGTTTGAGCGTTTGACTCAAAGGAAATGCCACTTGTCCTGACTGGTTGCCGTTGGAGAAGAATAAAACATCTATGTTCGTCATCATATTTGTACCTTTATTATCCAAATACATTCCAGAGGAAGCTATTTAGGGAAGGTGGGAGCTTTCAGTGAGATGTCGGGAAGAGCTCCATAATGTCCTCACAAGAGGAGCTTCTTGAATAGGGATCCAAAGGGAGGATCAGTAACCAGCTGTTTAAAAAGAAGAGCGGCTTACTTTTGTCAGGAGTAGTCACTGCCCGTCCGGTGGGGGAGCAGCGGTCATGTTGGGAGTCAGAGCAGCACCTCTGACCGGTCCTACTGCCCACTGTCACTGTCCCCTCGGCACCGGAGCTCATTGTGAGTCGCACGTTTGACACCTCGGACCTGAGACAGAGGAGAGGGACGGCCAATCTGTTTAACTGAAACTGGTTCTGACATCAACATCAGAGGCTTGCTTTACCGACGACGTGCCCAAATAGGGAATTAAATTTAATGCAGAGACAAGTAAAATATAACAAACAGGAAGCTGTTTCCTCTGAATATATAAAGATGAATATTTAATGGGTAAATGTTGTAGAACACTCTAAACACTTTTATTCGAATGATGATTTGTGAAAAAAGATCAATAAATGTTATTTTGAAATGTAAACACAAGCTCAAATGGACATGCATATGTGCGTGGGGCAGCGCCCCCTATTGACTGGGCCTCCACTGCCTTTCTTCCAATTACTGTATATTACTTTAGAAGGTTGAATTTTACTGAGGGATGGAGGAATCATTTGCTCGGTGATGAACTGTAGACCAGGGTTGGCAATTTCACCCACACTAGCAGGCAAACCTCTAAACACTGCATGCAGAATTTTAAACTTCATTGAACTACTCTCATCCATTTCTGCTTGGGAACATGCCAGGCAATGGTGAGAGATAAAATAACAGTGTGCTATGATGAATAATCCAGCAGTGTTTTTTTTACATCCCCGGGTCACGTTGAAAGCTCCAGAACCAGGAACATTGCTGTCGAGGAAGCTGGAACCTCTACACGCCTGTGTGTAATGAGCACAAGATCCAATTGCCATGATAATTTTATAAAGGCCTACAAAGTTGAATGGCAAATCTGGGCGTGGTAATTGAAGCCAGACAATATATCTCGAAGACAGTTTTACTGCAAAGTGGGTCAGAGGCTCTGTGAGTTGCATAAAATCAAGTATAATCAGGGAAACGGACCCAAACTGCAGAGCAAAGTTGAACGTCTGGTTTTCCTTCCCTCACTTTCATCTGCAGTAAACACAGCCAGTTTCAATGTTTTCCCCTTCAGATATATATATATATATTCTGAGCTGAGCAGGAGAGGAACTTTTGAAGGGACCAATCGCAGCGTTAGATCATTGGAGTGTTCCCTGCCCTCCGCTCCTTTGTGTGAGGGGAAATCTGATAGGGCGCTTCATAAATCAAGGAGTAAGTGCTTCCAGATGACGATTTCTGGGCGAAAAAAATGAGACACTGAAAGAAAGTCACTCAAGCATATATCCTGTTGGCAGCAGTTGGCGATGCTGTAACACCGAATGATTCCCTGCCTGTTGTTGGACTTTCCAGAGGGTGGATCAGAGCAACTTCATTCCAGACAATCAATCAGAGAGAGGTGTTATTGGGGGAGGAAGGGGGACCAGGAACAGCAGCTGCAGTCCACTGGAGCACGGATGTGAGCACAGAGACAAGTTTCTGGTTGCCGTGGAGACCTTCTGGGTCTTGAATGGCCTGGTGGAGGGGTTTCCCTCTTCAAACATGGCAACAAGTGAATCAGTGTGACTGTCAGCAGAAATCATTGCTGTGTTGAGGCTGCTGCAACTCAAGGTTTGAGTCAAGTTGCTGTGTTTAATAAGCAGGGTGAAGCGAATCTGATGCTCAACTGTTGCCACCATGATCTTCCTTCGCACAGTATTTGAGTTGCTTGGATTTGTGCCTCTGACAACCAATAAACCGTACTGTAGTTCCACTTTTAACATGGCCCTTCGCATTACTGGCACCCAACCACCACGGTAAAGAACAAGGGCAATGGATTGTTTGGGTGTTATTTTGCAAGGTTTGACGGTGGACGCAGTTAAAAGTAGTGAGTGAAAAAACTATATTTAGATGTATGTAAAATACTGTAAAGACATGCTGTTTGAAACTTCATATTTCAGCTTTAATTGCACAAAATATGGTGTGACATATTGATGGCCGGATGAAGTTTCGTGACACAGTATTGAAGGGTTGGTGAGGTGTCATGAAACAATGTCCTGATTTTCAGAGGCCACCAGATGGCGCTGTCGGCTGTATCATGTTTAGACATGAACAACTAATTCAATGAAACCTCTCATCATTTCTAAACCAAAAGAGCCACCTAGTTTCACCAGCCCTGCAAGACTGTGTCACGATACCTCATCTACCCATCCACCACTGGTGAGAAAGGGTGTGTCCCTTGTGAAATGGTCCCACACTTTTCTACCTGCTGGCGAAAGTCGTTGCAGCCCCACTCTCCACAGACTCCAGGAGAGGTTCATAGCCCTGGAAGGTTGAGCCTGTGTTTGTGCAGTTTTCCTTCCCAAAACCATGTTGAATCAGCAGCCACACGCCTGCAGATGAGTTCACTTTAGAGCTAATGCAGCCACTGGTGCAGCGAGCTCCGTCAGGGCGTTTGGAACAAATGGTATCCTGTGCCCTGCTTTAATAGCAGTCTGAGCCTTTGAATCACTGCAGGGGGAGCCCAGCTGTTTGTTGTTAGAGTCCGGACCCCTAGAGCCATCCCTGTGTTTATCACAGCATGGCACTGAAGTAAACTTTCACCAGCTCAGCCCTGACTGCTCCTCCCTGAAGAAGGAAAGCCTTCTTCAGGTGTCATCGGTCACACACTGGCTGCTATTGGGGAGCAGAGGTCATGCGTGAGGCGGCCCTGTGAAACTGAGCTTGAACTTGAGTTTCGGGTCATGTTTACACAGACAGTTATTAATCAAGTTGTCCATTGTGAAAGGGGGTGGGGGGTTGGAGTATACACAAGATGCTTTCAGGATCAGGTTGTGTTCGTCCACGTCAGTGTGTTAGCTTGCACACACAACAGAAGACGGACTGTTACTAACAGCAATAAAACTTGGGTTTTTCATTTCTCACAGGCAAATAGTAGCAGCAAAGATCTGCCAAAGTATCCACGAAAGAAAGAAATACCTCAAGTCAACAATAGTCAACAATATCTGCTAACCTTATACTGGGTTAAACACATTTCAAACCTAGTTCAGCAGAATAAGGGAGCAAATGCAGATGATTCCAAATGGCGCCAACTGACCCGTGCACATCTTGAAAATAAGAACTACCAAAGGTGCCCTGGAACCGACAAAAGTATTTTGATGTCATTCCACACTTCTGGCAGAAATGTCTGAAAGCTACTATTAAATTTATTTGTCATTATTCATTTCAATTATATTTAATTTCTCTAACAAAACAGTAAAAAAAAAAAAACCTAAGGGGATTTTTGTCAGGCAGCCGTGAGCTTGGGGCTGCTTCTTCAAATGCTGATAGTGAGTACTATTAGCTTGAGGTGGATGAAAAAAGAAGGCACCTGTCAGGTGACAGAGAAAAAATGCATCGGTTAAAAAACACATCTTTCAGGGTTCAGCTAACGGAGAAGTGATTTGATTATATTGGTGTGTACAAGTTCATCTGGATTTCTGAACATCCAATAGCAACCCGAGGGCCAATACAATCATACACTATAATAATAATCTTTCATCTGACTATGGTGACTATGGTGAAAATGTAACACAAATCGAGTTGGGGTGACGTGATGCCACGGTGCCTTTCTAGTTGTGTTTGTGTTTTTCATATTTGAGAATATCTCATTATGTACATTATTTACTTTTTGGGTTTCAAAATATTTATTTAATAATAAAAAAATAGAGTTTTGTATTTATTGCTTATCAGGAAGTTTCCTGCAAGATGGTATTGGCGAAGAGAAGGCCAATGGGTCTACCCCTAAAATCAAATAAAAGAAAGAAAGAAACAAAGAGCCACTCTACAAGCACGCATCTCAATATTTCTGGTCAAATACACTATTATCTCAAAATTATTACCAGCTTGGTGTTACAATAACCATGATGGCGCCACTGTCCACGACCAGTAAGTGCTCTCTGACAGTGGAGGAAGTGATTCTGCTGTAAAGCTCAGTTGCATGCAGACTGCAGAGATGGTCTTCACCACCAAAATCTGACGTGCATCAAATCAAGAGAGGAGAAGCGAGGCCTCTCGTGTTTCCCTAGAAAGCAGCGTGCGGAACAGCTTGTAAAAGTCAACACAGCGGGGCATTCAAAGTCGAGGTGAATATATAGCAATATGCCACACCAAAAAAGGGGAGGGTGTGATTTATTTCTGCTGATGTCAGCATACTTCTAAACCACAGAGAGAGAGGCTTTTGAATGTGAAAAAAAGCCACATGGAAGTTGGGGGTGTTGAAGCCAGCTCAAGAGCAACAGGCCGCCCCCTCAGTTCCCCTCTCGCTCGTCTTTCTGCACGTGATTTAAAGGCTACAAGAAGTGCAGCAGCACCTGCTGCACACAATGCTGCCACTCTTGTGCTGATATACGGTCGACTGGGGTCCAGTCAGCCTGTCGCTCCGCAGGCTCCATGCAGGGAGAGTGAATAGCCTGGAAGATTATGTCTCCCCTGGGCTCTGCCTCCAGAGGGTCCAGGGTGACGGGCAGACACTGCCAGGGTCAGCGGCCGTGGCACTGCAGAAAGTGGACATCTGGACAGCTGAAGAAAGAAAGATGAGTGAGGCAATAATGTATTTCCTCACTTTGTCAGTTCAAGAGTCCTTCAGAGACGGGTCAGCTTCTCCTCCTCGTCTCTGGCTTTTGTCCGCCTGCTCCCCGCTGTTCAAACCCTCCGGGCCACACAAACACTGACTGATTCACCGTTCGAGAAAGCAACACTGCCTCGATTGAAGACACACAAACATTCTTTGAATCATTTCCGCAGAGGTTTTGGCCATCGCAGGCTTCATGCACGCCATCCAAGGAAATCACAGGCGTGTTACGCAACGACACCCACACAGCTTCGGTTTCCTGATGACCACATTTCTAAACAGACTACAGCTGCATAGGAATGGGAAAGGAAGAGTGCTTATTAACTCAGGATAAATTACCCCAAATCACCCCGAGTCAGAAGTCCAGGGACCTTTCACACATCTGCTGCTGACCGACATGACTGCAACGTTCCTAAATGGTCAAGACCAAACAAACACAAGTGTTTGGCTGGGGAGACTCCAGGTGCGTTTCACATTGGAAGCACGGATACTATGGTAGTGGAGGCGGCTTTTGGACCATCCTGGTTCCACCCCGATGATCTAGTTTGAAACAATACAACCGGTGGAGACTTCAGGCTGCTGAAGAACCTTCCTCCGATTTCACCACAAAAGAATACGTTTGAACAACTGGATCTTGAACGCTGGAAAAAAACTTACTGGATTCACTCTATAATGTAGTTGAACTAACTCGTACAATGAGCTTATTTTCTTCCTGTGTTTCTTTTAAAGACACACACAACTAAAAAAAATACTAGTTACCTGGCTGTAAATCCAGTTCTAAGAACACACGTGGAGCCCTCTGATGGACGTCACCTTTGAGGTCACGCCTTGGCCCTGACAGATCTTTATCACTACTACCCAACTGGGAGAAGGGATAGCATCCTATATAAGCCCTCGCTACCGCAAATAATCCTTTCTGAAACTCAGCAACAGAGGAAGGGGGAATAAGAAGATCATGCTCCACATGTACTCATAGAACTGAAGTTGCATCCAAGTAACTGACAATTCAAGTTCGTACATGCTCGCTATTGCTTTATAACCCAAGCGAACCCATCCCTCCTGACCTCACTGTGCTGCCGATGTGGTATGACCAGTCAGCTATGGGGGTCAGAACCTGCATTTCGAAAGTTTGAACGTTAAACCATTTCACAAAGAACACATCAAAGGACACATACGTTTCAAACCACCAGTCAAAACAGCATTTAACACTAGTCTTTCACTACTACAAGTCTTTAAAGCAATCTATGTACATTTCGTAAAGTTCATAATAACTTCTATTCAATTTACAACACTGCTATTATGTTGCTATGTTGGTCAACCTGAACACGGCGTATGGCGACTAAGAAAGAATCGCTAGTTGCAGCGCTAGTTGTTTGCAATCTTAGGTTAAACAAGTAATCATTCAGTTGTAGAAAACAGTCTGCCAGCATGCACTGCAGGGCAAGACAACTACTTTTTTAACCCTTTTTTTCCGTGGGTGATGTCAGTGGATCCTTCTGTGGCAACATCCTGCACCGTACATCAAAGCACCTGCTCGCTGTTGGTCAAAGAAGCACTGCCTACTTCAGTCATCTGTGGCATAACCACAGGTGGAACCATGAGTAAAACCTTGTGGGTTGAGCAATTGACAACCTGGCCGAACATTAGAATTAGTACTTAGGAAATAGTGTTTGTTGTTGTTTGAAGAACTTGTTTTTGACCTCTTTTTAAAGCCTCAACTTAATTTCAACTCAATCTAATTTGTTCAATAAACTGTGGGACAAATAAAGGACATCCAATCTAACCCCATGCAAACAGCATCATAACGTGGTGAAACACCATGTACTCGCTGAAATCTGTCTGCACTCTGAGTCACAGCTGGAGTTCCTACACCACACACACGACCCACATGTATGTTTTTCTGTGACAACACGTTCTCCAGTAGCTGCTCCACAGGACAACAACACCTTCTAAAGCCAAGTACACTTGTAAATGAGTACATCGGTTGTAGTCGACCAAATAATGACACAGTACTGCGGCTTAAATTTTTCAGGCAGCGTGAGACTTCTGATTGGATTACACTTTCGATATCTCTTCCACAGTCTGTGAAACATTGCACGGAAGGTTCAAAGAGCAACACCTCGACTCTCCTAACCAAATGTCGCGTCTCTCAGATGAGTGTATTCACAGAGCTCGGTTGCTAAGATCCATAGGACGGGGTTTCGGGGGAGCCTATGCGGCTTTGTTTGTTCGGGTGAGAAGCAAAGGAGTTGAATGGTCAGTCTGCCGAGATCCTCTCTCAATGGTGCTTTCTCCTGACAAGTCTCAGCCTTTGTCAGCTTGAATTATTTGACATTAAGGCATGAATGGGAGTCGGTGAAAAGGCTTGGAATGCAGGCCGCATAGATTAGAGTGGAGTAGACGTACACGGGGGGTCATATATATTCCACTCATGAGCTTCTTAAGGGCAGGTTTGGAATCTTATGGGTGAGCCCGGCAGACACGCTGATTATATGAGTTGGACGGTCGAGATAAACATTGGAGCAAAATGACTAGTTACCAGCAGAGGCAGCGTCGAGCTGCCACACACGATGTCTGTTACATGAAGCCAAACAGTGAAGCCAGCCACATCATAAAGAGCTCGGCAGACTCCCGCAGGCCTGCTGCCAGGCATGAGCAGGGCCGGTCTGTGTCAGGACTGAATAACACTCTGTGGAGGGCAAGCCTTGCCACACAGGTCTCTGAATAGGAACGTCCTGAGAGTCTGTCTGCAGCGAGGTGCTAATGCGTTCTCTATGAAGTGGTGAAAAACTTAAGCCTGGGTGAAAGTTGAGAACTGTGTTTTTTATTGTATCCAGAAAACAGCAGTGTGGACCACAGGTGGAAATTTGAGGTGAAGTAGAGACACAAGCAACCCTCCAACCTCCACCCTGGCTCCTCTCGTGTAACCTTCCTGAAGATATCAAGCCCAATCTTCTGCTGTCAAACCTGATGTGGCATCAACACTTGAGAGGGGAGAGAGACATGGAGACTGTGTTGCTTCCAAGGGGCCACAAAACTAGAAGACTGTGAAGTGACTCTCACATGTAAGGCGGGACCACCAGACCAGCAGAACGGGGATGACCTTCTCAAGCACAAACCAATGAGTTAGGTTTTTCAGTGTGGAAACAGGGCACAAATCATTTTCAGGAAACGCTGCTCATCATCTGGCTTCAGAGGGGCAAGCGTGTGAGAGGAACAGTTTACTGGCCCTGAGGGCTCCTAAATAGAAGCGTCACATTATCAAAGCAGCCACCACCATCAGCACAACTACACACTCATGTTTAGATCGAGTGTGATTAAAGTTGTCTTTAACTCAAGTGAATCACTGTATGTTGGAAAACACCATGCCGCACACACAAGGTTAGAATGAGGAGTTTAAATTCTACAATAGATTTTTTACACCCTTAGATAGGTGTTTAGGAAGGAGCCCATGTGTCTGCTGCCAAGTTCTACTTCTAAACCAGCTTGAAGTCGACATCCAGGCCTGTCATGCAGAGTAAAGAGGTCTAAAAGAGGGGAGGAAAAACTGGCCCACTCTCTGACACAGATGAGTAACTGCTGTGACTAATATAGGCATTAATTCATTTGCTTATTCAGAGGGGAGCACTGGGACCTTGTCTGGAGTGAGAGTGGGGACTCCAGGACGGGCCACTGGTCAATGAAACAGCCCTGACAACCACACACTTGCTAACACCTTTGGAAGGTTTACAGTCTAAATTGTTGGAACCATTGCCAGCATGGGGAGATTATGCATCAGAGCGTCTAAGGACCTGAGCAGGTCTTGACTTCGGTCTTGTTTAAGAGTGCAGCATCACCGAAGCCTGACTGACCTGTAGAAGCGCAGCTCCGACTCCAGCTGCAGGATGTGCCTCTGCAGGACCGGCACATGGCTGGCTTTGGTCTCCAGCTCCTTTACCTTCCCCAGACCCGTCAGCAAGGCCTGCCTGGCCTCCTCCACCTTCCTCCTCATGGCGCCCTGCTCCAGTTTCAGCACTCGGTTGCGCTCCTCCAGCGCTGCCACAGTCTCTTTACAGCTCCACAGTTCCTGCTCCAGCTGCCGGTTGGACAGCAGCGCCTCCTCGGCCTGGCGATCTCTGGAGTCCTGCAGCACTTCGATCTCATGGATGATTTCCTGGACACTCTTCAGACTGCTGTAGGTGCAACTGCTGAGGCTGGAAGCGCTCAAGTCAACAGAGTGTTTCTGCTGAGCCACGAAGCATCCATCTTCTGGTTTGTGTTTGGAGTGACTCTTCCACAGTCCCACCTACGCAGATAACAAAGCGCATGAGAGACTTCAAGGGAATCAAGTCTGGACACTGAAGACCAGGTTTAGGAAACTAGTTACACAAATTGAATATTTACAAATACCATATCAATGACATCAAGTCTGTCAGACAGTTCTCCAGGCGGGATGGTAGTAGCGAGTGTGCGCTGCATGTGCATGTAAAGTCGGGCCGAGTCACGGTGCGCTCACCTGCAGCGCCAGGCACCGAGCATCGCTGCTCTGCAGCGCAGCTCGCATGTCCTCGATCAGCTCCCGCAGACTGTCGTTCTCCTCCTCCAACTTGGCCACTCGGTCCTCGGCTTCCTCCAGAGCCACGATCTCCTCGTAACACTCCCTGGAGCAGGAGCCCAGCCTGCAGCCGGACCCGCGTCTCCCCTGCGGGGATCCCGCGCCCGCCCCGCCGCCAGTGAGCAGCTTCTCGCGCCGCTTGAGAGGACTCCTGAGGCGGATCTGCGTCTCGATGTGCTCGCTGTCTTCCCCCACCAGCCGTCTGCCATCCTCGTACTGACAGCCAGCTCGGGTGCTGAAGTACCCACACAGTTTGGCGTGGAAGTTCCTGAAGGTGAGTTCTCCCGGGAGGGGACCCTCGCCGCTCTCCTCCTCCAAATCTCGGTTCAGTCCCAGAATACCACACAGGATGCTGAAGTCCTCCACTGCGATCTTCCCGGCGCCCTTATAGTCCAGATGATGGAAGATCTCCTGCAGGTACTGGTCCAGTCCAGTGGCGAGAACAATGATCTCGTTCTCCACCCCTCGGTCCAGTCCGTAGTGGTAAGCCAGGGTGCTGACGATCCATTGCGTCCTGCGCGCGGGTCGGCTGTATGGATCAACGTCCATCGTTCCGTCTGTCCAGCCTCATCTTCCGGCAACCCTGAGCTCAGGCGCGCGGGGCTCCAGTGCGCTTCTTCCCGGCCGCTGGAGTGGAGGGGGGCGTGTGTGGGAGCCGATTTGAATGTTGCACTGCCCCCCAAAACTTCCCAAAAAGGGCTCCTCCCACCACACTCACCCACTAACACGAGACTGTCGCGCACAATAATTGCCACCAGTTGTGTAAACTCGCGCAGACTGTGCGCTTCACAAGTGAAAGAAAAGCTTTTCTATGAGTCCGAGTGGTGACGAGTCATTGACTCAAATAAATAAGATGAAATGAGTGAAAAGAGGCGCTTGTGTGTTGTGGTATTCAGATTCATTACCTCAGCGTCATTAACGTGTTATTATAATCATAATGATCTTTATTTATAAAGCGCTTTTTCGAACACTGTTGCTCACAGAGAGCGAGGAGTTGGGAAATGTTAGGAGGATACTGCTTGAATGCGAGCCTATAAAAGTGAGTTTTTAGTGGGGATTTCAAGGTGCATGTTGAGTTTGGGATCTCCTCTGGCAGGCTGTTCCAGAGTGGAGGAGCCCTGACAGAAAAGGCTCTGTCACATCTAGAGTCAAGTCTAGACTGGACAACAAGCAGAGATCCTCCAGAGGATCTGGAACCTGGCTGGCTCCTAGTGGGTCGGCAGTTCTACACTGTGGTCTACAACAAAACGGGCTGTAAAAGTTCTTGAGATCTTGAGCACTCGGGATGTGTTGTCTTGAAGGGATGTAGATGGAAACCTGATAATAAACAATTCACTTACTTAAATAATGGAGTTCAAACACAACAAGTGTTGTCAGTAGATTAAAATCTTTAACCTCAATGAATTGCACGAAAGCTGAGTTAACTCGCGATTAATGGCAAATGCATCCTGTGTTGTATCTGTTCTAAATGTAACTCAAAGGAAAATGTTATCAACACCAGAGTGGCCAGTCATGTTTCCAGTGTTCTGCTGTTAGCATGTTGTTGAGCTTCTTCAGAGCCTCTGAGTTTATTCTAAAGCAGTGATTCTTCACCGTTGGGCCAGGGCCCATGGTTGGTCCGCGAGCGCCCCCTTGAGGGCCGCTAAATGTTTCTTTGTTTTACACCTTTGGGTCGCGAGACGCTCAGTTCTAATACATGAGCCACATATGGTGGCAGTAGTGCGTCACTGAATTGACTTGACAGCTGCAAATCCGTGATAGTAAACAACTATGGAGAAGTTCTTGAAAAGATAAAATGATAAAGAAAGTGATTCCCCTCCCCTCAACAGTAAAAAGCAATATAATTAAATTAAATTAAAATTTAATTATAATTAAAATTAATTTTATCTTTAATTACAATTAAATGAATTACAACATTTATCAAATATAATATATTATTTTTGGAGTCACATAAGAAACAATGGGATGCAACAATGCCAAAATGAGGGCAAAGATTAAACTGGGATTGAATAAACTTCTACTATCAATGAAGCCTGTTGGATGTAAATGATTCCACTGGAAGTCAGCAACATTTGCTCTGACTGGATATGGACATGTCAGTAGGGCATGTGGTGGATCAAACCTCTTTCAAGTTCAGGACCCACCTGCAGACTTTGACTCTGCCTCGGCTCATGCTTGAAAGACATGGTACGCAGAGATTCAAAACAAAATCCAGTGCATTGCTCAACCATGAGCCAACCCGCCACTCTGTGCTGTCGCAGTTGTTTACCATCAAAGTGACTTTGTTCTCACAGTCTTGTTCTCATTACTGTCTTCTGGAGCTAATACGACTCTAATATGACATCCACTGGATAAACATGGACTGCATTACTTGAACTGAAATTGAAATTCACCAGCTTGTCCCTCTATATGAAGGACAGGGGCTGTTTCCTTATAGATAACAACAGAGTACCATAAACTCCACGAGGATGAGAAGCTGAGGAGAGAGAAGCTCAACACGGCGGTCAGCCTTGTCTTTCCCATACGTTTATTTTCTGGACGTTAGTGAGCAGAGAGTTCCATCTGACAAAGACATGATGGTTCTTGAACTGAACTGCAGCTGGTGGAGACGACGGAGCATCACACCCACACGGCACCCGAGGATCCCATATCCGGAAGACCTGCTGTGAGATGCTTCTTGGCAGAGGAGTGAAACTTCAGGGGAGTTCAAAGCAGTTCGTCTCCTCTGTGAATTCAAATAGTGTTTCAATAAGGCTATCTTTCAACAGCTGAAACCACAAACTTAAATCCTGTTTTAAAAGACACAGCCTTCTGGATGGTGTGATTGGATTAGTACAATTGTAAAGACATTTTTTAGGGTCAGTACTTTTGTCAAATGACTGACTGAGATTAGTCGCAGCCTTTGGCCAGCAAGATGGTGTGGACGTGTCGAGAGGAGAAGGGGGAAAGGGGAGGAAGAAAAATAACTTTGAGGGTTCATGGTCACGACAGGAAGCAGGAGGACATGAAGAGGACAGGCGTGAATAAGGTGGATGATGGAGGAAGGTGAAGGCTTTGATGGGAGCACCTAAAGAGGATTGGCAAGCCAGAGGACGAGGTCATGTCTCCAGAAGACCTCAAGCACTTCATCATAAGGAGTCTCCTGCTCCTTGGGCACAGTGTCCTGCGGGTGGTCAGATGCAATAGGTGTTCAATGTCATTATGGAGCTTCACTCTTGCCGAGTCAGGGGAGTTTTCACGAGTGGGAGTGTAACACTGCTCTACTTCCAGGACGACACACTATCGATCGAGCACTCCGGGGTGACGGGGTGTTCCTGGCTTTTATCACAGTTCATACAGACACCAGGCTGTCCAGACCAGGACGGGTGTCTCTCACTGGTGACTCTGCAGTAGCCATGACAATCTTGTGCAGAGTCTGACCTCACTTTCACCGACCGCCCACCTTCTACTAGACTCACTCCCCAGCCCTGTAGCTCTGCCTCAGCCATCCAGGCCTGCAACTCTCAGCTTCTTCCGTCGGGGACTGTCAACTCCACAGTGCAGTTTCTGGTAGGAATGTTTGACTTTTTGGAGACAAGTTCTGTGGTAAAGTCAGATGAAAGCAGGTGACCATGAAGACCAGCCTTTCACTTGGAGGGTGAAGCAAGTGAGAAATGTTAATAGCATTAAAGGCAAAGGTGAATTGTTACAAGCAATAATACGTGCTTGTGTCAAATTTTTGTGTCCAAAGATTCAGGTTTCAGTGCGAAAGCGGATGACACTGTGTGTTCGAGTGTTTGGATTTATGTTTTGAAGTAATAAACACTGGCGTGGTTGTGGTTATTCTTCTGCCAGCATTTCAGCAGTAGTGTCGGGGAACACCATCCTAACCCTCAACATGATTCTATAACATTACATCAAGCCATAGCCCACAAATCAAAGCTAGGTCTTGAACCGTGACTCGGAGCAGAGCACGCTCAACTCTTAATGAGCATATGCAACATACTCCAGGAGTGCTAGCGGGTACTTTTACAGACAGAAAGCCAAACTTTAAAGCAGCTGAAGTCTGTAGTGTCAAGTGATAACAAGTCAGTGTTTGGAGAGTGGCCATGCCAAAGCTCTCCTCCCAATACTGTTGAACATTTGTGGGCAGAGCTGGAGAGGCAAGCAAGAAGCCTCCACACCAGAGTTCCTGCAAACTACTGTGAGAGGCTTCAGGAAGGATTCGCTAAATGTTTGGCATAGGTTATACAGAGCGAAACCAACACTAGCAAATACTAATGAAATGCTTATAAAAGCCTTTCAAGGAAGAAAACATAAAAAAAGCAATAATTCTAAACAGAGTAACCCAGGAGGAGCAGAAAAGTTAAGATGAGTTCATGTTAGTGAGGAGAAAAGCTTCTGTTTTTATACAGTGTATGGAACGTTCTGGTTTCAACTGCGAACTTGAGAGAGCGATGAGTGATGGGGGTGAGTTCAGGAGTGAAATGTCCTGGACTGGTGCAGGGTGGTTTCTTTCCACAGACAAATCAGTATTCAGTGGTTCTTCAGGAACATTTTAATTTCTTCAGAACCATTCATCAGCACTGATCATAGGTGCAAAAGACGAGGATCACATAGCTTCATAAGTGAGGACCGAATGTCGGTCTAAAAGGTTCTTTCCAGAGGGTGGGAGCAGACGTAGGCCCGGTTGTCCAGGACCTGCTCAGCGATCTTCTTGATGTTGGCGTCGTTGTTCTCAGGAGAGTCTGGAACAGAGGCATAGATACTCCTGTCATTGAGTGTCACACCCGTCCGGATGCTCTTGGCTAATAATTTAGATTTAAGAGCAAGTCCTTGCTCAGGATAACTACAGCAGCAAGGGCTAGCGGGTTCAGAGCGGGGGTTAGAGCAGGAGTCCTACATCAAAAGCAGGTTGTTTTCATACGCAGGAGTAAGAAGACGTCTGCTCTCTATTAGGCCTGTGTGTTCACCTACGTTTCTGCAGCTGAACCATCATGTAGTTGTTCTTGAAGAAGGCCTCGGAGCAGAAGGTGTTGGTGAGCAGCACCTGAGGAACCAAAAGGAAACATCTCAGTGAAGTGGAAACAGCTCCCCAACGTCGAGCCCCACATGGAGGTGGTTTGAAGTTGAAGCAGTAGTTCAAAATTGAAGCCATATTTGCTTTGAAATGCATGTGAAAATAGCTCAAGACCTCGAGCACAGCTCTGGAAATGTTTGGGAAAGGCTCTTGACATGATAGTCTGGTTTCTATCGAGGCCTCGAGCATGAAGCTGAACATGAAGCTCTGGACCTGAAAAGACTGAAGACGTCTTTTTGGAGCTTACATCAAAATTCAATCTCAATGAAGGACCAAACCAAGTGAAAGCAAATCTGAGTTGGAAGAATGAAGGGGGTAATGTAAACAGAGATGAATTTGAACCAATTTTTTTTAACCTATACTATACAGTCCATGATACTATTTGTACGTGTTTTAATGTAAGACACACCGACTGCCTCAGAGCAGTGGCTACTAACTCAGCTTGACTTAAATCCTTCAAATGTGGAACTATTAATAGGATCATGCTGGCTGGTGAAAACCTCATTACGTTACCTCAACCTCTGTCTTCAAACATGCATCACTATCGTAACTTTAACAGCACAAATACTCAAAAAATACAACAAAAAGAGTGGCTGACTGATTTAGTAATAGTATGGAGGAGATAAAAACGTATTGAATGAAAACCCAAGCATTCGACAAGACAGAACACAAGACATAAGGACAAGCTCCTCAAGGCGACGTACCTCGTGGTCATGATTTCGCAGGCCGATGGAAATGGAGCGGCTGCTCCTGGACAGGACGGCGGTCATGGCGTACATGTTGATCAGCACATCCGCGACTCTCTTCAGGATGAGCTGCTCATCTACAATGGACTTGAGGGAAAACAATGGGTGAAGGACACTTCAAAACCAAACTGGACCTGACAGGACCACAGTGGGTGCAGGTTTTTGCTCCAACCTGTCACGCACACACAGATTCAAAGAAAAGGTGTCTTCTTGATGGGTTGGAACCAACGCCCTTTTGTGGATCAGTTTGAGAGCCATGACCAGAACTAGCACAGAACCTGAAGTCAAGTATAAACCCGGAAGTCTGGGCTAATGACCATGCCCATGTTCCAGCTAGTCTTCATGGCAACAGTGAAGAGAAGAGAAATATTTATTCTGTCAGTTCAGTTCGGGCATGAAGATGAAACGCCCCTCAGATGTCATCGTCTTCTTCTGGTCGTACTAAAGTGGTAAGCTAAAGCAGAGCTGACACAATGACTGCTGACACCTTTGCTCACTTGTTATTGTTGCATAAGAACATTCGCTTGTCTACCTTTTTTTAAACCACCAGCACCAACTTACCATCATGAGTCATCAAGTCTGACAGCTTTATAGTTACTAGTTGTTGATCATAATCAAACTACGAGAGTACAGATGTAAGTCACTTCTCGTGAGTTCCTTCCGAGAACGAGTCACCCCTCTGCTTATAAAACATGGGGGCAGTCACTCTGGCGCTTTGTTTCAGTGTGTGGAAAGACACAAGGAGCGTTTGGTTTGTCCACAGTTGGCTCAGTTGGAGTGTGAGTGATAGTTTCTCTGTACTAATCCACTTCCAAATCATCGTTGGTTTTCAGAACATCTCCAACAAGCATCTATCGCTGCTGTTGTGACTCAGACTGGTGCATAAGCGTCAGCTCCTGTGAGGCTCTGACGGTGAACATGCCGCAGGTGGTGGATAATACGACCATCCCCCACGCCATGCTAGAGAGACAGAGGTGTGGATTGGTATATAACTCAAAATACTACCGTCAGAAGTAGCCAGTTTGAAAGTACGAAAGATTGCATTAATAGATTTGGGGATTATTTTGCCCACATCAGGCAGCATCTGTGAGTCCTGAGGGGGACTGATTTATTTGGAAGCCTGAGTGAGAGACTAAAGCAGCGTCCAGACAACACTTGCCGTGGACTTGATGACTGGAAATGTAATATTTACAGCAGTATCAGGGCGACGTCTGCATCAGCAGATTGCTGCAGCTCAGACTGGAAAATATGAATCTGTGATATTGGAGGAGCTAAGCAGGAAAATAACAAATGCATCCAGAAAGCAAAAGACTTCAAAACCCTACCTTTCCAAATCGGTAGAGCAGACTCTCCACGGTGGTGCCGAAGAGATGCACGTTCTCTTCCAGCATCTTTGCGCTATCCTGTGTGGAAGAAATGGCTTCATTCAACAATGTACAAACGTTGACTCTGTAACCTTAACCAGCCTATTTTTTCATTTCAGACATCTGCAATAAGCATTAAAATATTAAGACATTTGACTATTGAAATGAAACGTCAGAAGCCACCATTTTGTCTTATACCCACTCGGATGGAATTATAGGGTGAAGAAGTGAGATCACAAGATCACAATGGCTCAGGATGAATGTGGCAAATGCAAAGATCCATACAGGATCCTGAGACTGCAGTTGGCCCTCGATTGACCAACATGGAAAACCACAACATAAGTTTAGGGATTTTCCAAACTCAGGGACTCATTTTGCAGCCTTGTACTTCTACCAACAGAAAATGAGTCCCTTTAATTGTTGGTGGTATTAGAAAAAAAAACTACACACAGATAAACACATTCTTAAATCTATTGTTCTATGATGCAGGATTGAAGTTGAGAGTCAGCAAAACGGTCTGAACGTGATTAACATTTCACCACCACCAAGCCCTGAGGCCTCAAGGGTTTCATACTAAGTGGTTCTCCAGGGTGCTGACGGCTCAATTATGAGTTGAGTCAAGAAACAAAGAAAGAAAAAAAAAGGTTGTTACGTACTGTCAAGCTGGGATGCACCACGCCATCCTTCCCGGTCAGACCGAGGTTCACTGAACCACCCATCGAAACCCTTAGTTTCTTGCCCATCATGGCCACCGCCAGCCCGATGTTTCCCTTCTTCATCTCCCTGTTGATGTTGAAGCACAGGCAGAGTGTGACCTCAGAGACTTAGCAGCATGAACATAGCACAAAACCCAAGAGCTTATCACACAGCTAAAGCTTTTTGTCGTGAAAAATGAGGTAAATTGACATCTGCAACTTTATCATTCTTACTTTTTAATGTCACATCTATGTTTGCCACACTTTGGCTGGTTATCTATATGCAATCTCTAAGCTTCTCTCTCTGAATGTTTAAGTGAAACAGCTCTGCAGGATCACCAGACAGCAGCCGGCACACGTCAGATATCATGACATCAGAAGTAATTCAAAGTTCTTTCAGTCATTAGTTAGATAGCAAACATGTGACACCTCCATCACAGCAGCAGGCGCTATCTGGAGAACATCAGGGAGCATTTAGTGACGGAAGCCACATGTTGCCCTCCAGACAAACTCATCTCCACTGGAGTGGTTCCATCTGACATCACGCTTTCCTTACTTTATCTTCCCAGTGAGGATTTTGCCAGCGTACTGCATCCCCGTGAGAGCGATGTACATTCTCAGAATCTCATTGGTCCCCTGAGAGCAAAACACCAGAAACACAGTTAGTCAGCTTCAACGTTTCTGCACTGTATTGAAAAAGAGCTCAAGCGACACCTGCTGGTGAAAGATGAAAAGCGCAAGCTTATAAAAAGACTTGGGCACGTTTGCTTAAAATGTATGTGACCTATTTCGCAAGACATACATACATACATTTTCAGTTAATGCGCATACTATACATAACAATAACATACAATAACAGCAGTGATCAGTCATGAAGTCAACATTAGTGATAAAATAATGGTATGATAGTAGAAGAGAGACAGACAGTGAGATGATGAGACAATAGTTCACTTCATTATTCTTATTATTCGCTTTTACCATCTGGCCTCGATAAAAAAGATAGCAAACAAGCACCTCAAAGATGGGCAGGATGCGGCAGTCCCGAACGTAGCGCTCAAAGGGGTAGTTCTTGGTGTAACCCAGACCCCCAAGAACCTGCAGAGCTTCACTGACACAAATCCAGCCTCCTTCTGAGCTGAAGACCTGCAGCAGAGATTAGAACTGACCACTGTATTTAGCATGAAGATAAAGCCAGCGAGCTCTGACCTTGACCATGGCGGCCTCCACAGAGCAGTCCGGGACACCAGGTCTGTCCATCATTCCTGCAGTCAAGTACGCCATGCTTTCCATCACGAAGGCATTGAGGGCCATGAGAGCAAACTTCTCCTGCAATAATGAAGCAAAGAGTCAGTCCTAAGCACAGATCTACTCCAGCAGGTTCTGAACTCTACCGACACTTTTCCATCTTTGGTATTTGGTGAAAATATTTCACTGACAAAGTCAAATGTCGATTTCAGATCAGTTATTCAAAACAGCATTAGTTAAGACAAATACTAAGACTGAAATTATTTTGTTAAAATAGTTTGAATGTAAATGTAAAACCTGAGAAATAATAGTGAAATGGTGTGAAAGTAACCAAAATAAATCAATTTCAACAGGCCACACCTGAATCATTCCAAATTCACTCAAACGTTTATTGAACTGCTTCCTGGTGGCAGCATATTCAGAAGTCAGCTCTGAAAAAATGAGGAAATGAGTACAGGTCATACAGTGAAAGAACTTCACAACGATCCGATAACTTCCATCTGCTGCAACATGTCTAGGTTTTTAATGTGTGTTGGCTACTTGTCCTGTCAATACTCACTTAAAAAACAATCATCTATCAGGTTGTGGATGTGTCTGAAAAGTATCTCTGTCTGAATTAAGAAAGATGAGACATCAGCAGAAGTAGTAGTACTTCTGCTGTGTAGCTGAAGCTAGTGCAGACACATCACCCGGTCCTGACATTGTCATTGTCCTGTCAGCTACATTCTAGCTGGGTCCAGCAATGAACCCCATTATCCAGATCGTGGAGTCTGACTAAGAGAAATTGCAATGTCTCTCCAGCAGTCAGATTAAGCTGTTTATATGAATCTTAAAAGTCTAATGCAATACTTCAGTTTTCTGAGCCGTCATGCAAGTGCAGCCAGCAATGTGTTTACCTATGAGCTTTTTGATCATCCCAGCTGATGAACTTCCCATGCTGAACCTCCCTGAGTTCAGGATGTTCATGGCGATCTAAACCAGAGTGACACAGTGAGATGACAAACTAAACCAACCAAAACGTTAAGAGCCCCTGACATCTTACCTTAAAGCCTCCACCGACTTCACCGATCACGTTCTCCACAGGCACAGGAACATTGTCGAAGGACACTTCACAAGCTGCAAAGGTTCAACGGTGAATCAAGGGAGATTTTTCTAACTAGAACACCAAAACGTACTGTTGGAGCCTCGGATGCCCAGTTTGTCTTCAGGCTTGCCGCTGGTGACGCCGCCAAACGCCCTTTCCACAATGAAAGCAGATATTTTGTCCTTCTTCACACCGTCCACTTCCACCTCCGTCCTGGCAAACACGGTCATGATGTCAGCGATTCCACCGTTTGATATCCAGATCTGACGGAGAGACATTGTGGATCAAAAGTCAGTGGAAGGCAGATAAGCCAGCGAAAGCCACTCACCTTGGAGCCATTAAGGAGGTAATGTTTGCCATCGTCTGATAGTGTCGCTCTGGTCTGAATGGAGGCTGCATCACTTCCGCTGCAACAATGTTGCAACTTTATAATCAGCTTTCTTTATATGCCTTCAGTCACCCCAACACAGACTCCACTGCTCTTTCAAATGTACCGTAATTTCCGGACTACAGAGTGCACCGTAATATTAGCCGCACCAGTCTATAAGCCACGGGTGGAGTGGTGCTGTCAGGCCATAGAAAGGTCAGTGGTGCACCCAGCCTCAAAACAAGCTAGTTTTGAAAACCGGTTCCAGCATGGAGACTGACTCATGAAACAAACTTGGCAATGTTCTGAACATGAATCGTGAACTCGGCACATCTTCTATTGACATTAAAGTGGCCAAAATGTGCTGTTTTCACCCAAGTGCTCCTTCTCGATTCCAGACCTCCAGCAGATCAGCTTTGTGGCTGGAGATGCGGAAACATGCACGGAAACGTGTGAAAACAGGGCGTGTTGAGTGCTTTAAGGTAAATAAAAAGCCTCTGATTTCAGCCTGTAAAAATTCATATATTAGATGCACCATTGTATGAGCCACTGGGTTCAGATTGTGAGAAAAAAGTAGCGGATTATAGTCTGGAAATTACGGTAATGATTAACCACCAGTGAACCTAAGGGCTTCTGCATTGAACACATCCTTTCAATAAATAGATACGACAAAACCCTTCATAAACAAATAATTAGACACCATTACACATTCTAGTTTCGCCATGGTGCATCATACAGCCTGTTTCATTAATTCACCTTCCAGGCTCTGTGAGACAGAAGGCAGCGATGTATTCTCCTGATGCCAGTTTTGGCAAGTACTTCTCCTTCTGGGCGTCATTCCCGGCGATCAAAATCCCCTGGGAAGGACATTCGAGGACATGAATCGCAGACGAAGGAGCCCAAGTGCAGAGCAACAATGATGGTACTTTACCTTGAGTCCTATAGCCTGGTGTGCGGCCAGCGTCACAGCAATAGATCCATCTAATGAGATGATCTCCCCCAGGCGGGCGTACATGGTGTTGGACAATCCAAGACCCCCTGCCATAATCACACGCATCATGTTAGTGACCAAAACATCACTATGGGACAAGGGTTGCCATTCGCTGTGGTCATCTGAATATCATAAACTCATAAAAAGGAGCCTAGCAACATGTTTTATTTGACCCGGTAATACAGTGCAGAGGCTTCAGAGCGAACGCAGTTGTGGTTGTAATATGTCTTTCATTAGTTCAAAGTTATTGCTACGCACTTGTATTTTATCATTCTGACTTAAGGTCATTCATTTGGTAGATTGAAATGCTAACACATGTATAACACTAACAAAATGGAATAGACAGTAACCTATTCAGATATATAGTAACATTTTTATAAAATATTGCAATAGATTAATACTGTAGAATACATTTTCATACATGTGTTTCTAAGAAAGTAGATGTTTAGATGATTGTATATTTTTGACATTTAAAAAAAAAATTCAGCCATTGTTTAAAGCCACACTGAGCGAGCTAATAATGTTAACAGAAGGCTCAAGACAGTTGATCACGCCACACCAGTCTCGCTCTCCACAAATGTCAGAAAGTTTAACACAATGCAGACTTACAGACATGTTGCATTGGCCCAACTTGATAGTTCAAACTGTGCATAACAAACAAATGATCAAATAAAGAGGAAACGTGTGATACACGGGTCAGAAAGTCCAAATCATTTCGACTTGTGTTGAACCGTCCCTGTTTGGTCACCAGTGGCACCGGGCAGTGAGCCCGGGTGAAGTGGAGGATTGGGTTGCCAGGTTTCCAATATCGGGATTCCAGAATTTCGTCAGCGGTCTTGCAGAGTTCATTTCACCTCTGAGGCACATTTTTGTATTTATAAAACACACTGTATTACATTGCGTTGTCTGTTAGAAGCGAAAATCACTGTTCAGGCTACTCTGCTGTTTGATCACGTCACATGCCACTATTCATACATTTGATATTTACTGATCTGACCATTTCAAGAGGCATTATGAATAATGTTTTTTAACATAACTTTCTCCACTCATGTATAAAGGAGTTATGATGTCAATGAGGAACCTTCAGTGCATCCCTACTTCAGATTTTCCACAGCATATAAATCCTGAGACTCCAAGACGAGAAGAAAAAAGGACTGAGTTTGAGTTTAAGCAAAGTTAAATGTACATCTCACCATACTCTTCTGGAACTTGGATTCCAAATAGGCCGAGTGCTTTTATACCATCTAAAGTCTCCTGAGGGATTTTGGCTTCTCTGTCGATCTTCGCCGAGTCCACTAGGGATGAAAGCAAAGTCAAATTAATTCAGTTTGCAAGAAATTATTTGTTCTTTAGAAGATGCACTGCACAAGAACATGTTGTGCTGATGACAGTGACATTCACTCAGAATTTCACTTTGCTTTTGCTTAAAAATTTAACTGTCTCAAGTGAGAATCTGAAACATTTGTTTATTTAATGTGACTGCAATTGGCCACATCATTAGCCATTGCATAGATTTTGCTATTAATTTCACAGACACCAAAATGACCTCATCATTACATCAGAAAAATACAAAGAAAGCTCTTACCGTCCTCATTGAAGAACTTCTCCACTGGTGCAACAAGCTGATTGATCTCAGCCAATTCCTCATTTCCAATTTCTGGGAAGGGGAAGACCTCTGCCTGGAGAGAATACAGGAAGAACAAGATTGTAATACCTGTTAAATAGTTAGTTTTACTGTTGATCTGCAATGTTATGTTTGGCTACATGTTGCGGAAGTGTGTCAGAGAGGGGAGGGACAGAGTTGTTGGGGGTTGTGGAGAGTGAGAGAGCGGTACGACAAGCTTGAAGAAGTTATCTTCGGTGTTGTAGTGAAATAAAGACCCATTGGACTACATCCTAGTCTCGCTTCTGTGGAGTCCTGGATATTACTATATTAATGGTTAAATCAAGTACTACACCGCACAATGAATCTGCTTGGCTCTAATGCAATGCATGACCCACTTTTATGGTGTCATGGGCTTTTAATAAACTCTGCCATGGGGCTGAGACAAACTGTTGTTGCTACAAACAAAGAAGTACAATGCATCATGTCAGTCAGACACAGCGAGACATGATAATATTGACCAGCTAGGAAAGGCCTATTATGTTATTAAAATAATTGTAATCTATGTGTAAATGGTCACCTTTCACTATTTTTTTTAAAAAGGGAAAAAAACGACTAGTCAGTTAGGTTAAGTCATCCGTGTTTTTTTGAGCAAAATTCTACATTTGGAATTAGAAGGGATCAATCGAAAGAGTAAGTCAGAGTGAGACGACAGCATTTCTCTCGTTAACAATACTAAATCACATCACAAACTGCGGTCATCTGTTGTTGAAAGCGGTGTCACGATGTAGAAATTGGATGTTGACGTCCACACTCGATCTTACCTTGTTCACCTGACCAAGAAACAAGTCCTTGGCATAGGCGAGATGTCTGGACTGAGCTCTGAAAAACCTCCGCTGGTGAACCTTAGCGGCACTAGCCAGCAGCCTGCTCCCGTTGCGAAGAGAATTTAAAAGCAACAAATATCGACTGCTATTCATGTTTGATCCTGTGATGCGTCCGGCTGACCCACAGAAGATGTGTGTCGGTGCACAACAGCAGCCGGTTACCTTTCACCTCTTTCTGTCCCACAGTCATGACGTAAGACGCGTTCCTCAACTAGTTCAAATGTCCTCGGAAATACAAATGTCATGCTGCAAACGCTTTGGAGTTGCATTCATTGAGTTCATAGTGTTCACAGATAATTGCATATTAAGCACGGACATTATTGTGTAATATATATGCGAGGAATGAAGCGCGTTGCGCGGCGTTGTTAGTCGTTACCGTAGTGGACGTAAATATTTCCGAGTGTTGTAAACATTCCACCGTTTTGCAGCGTTGACATAACGCCACTAGATGGCGCCGCGTGCAAGTAAACAAAGCAGTCAAATGTAACGTAGCGAAACCATTGTAATATACAGTATATGTTTGTTATTAACTAAGTATGCAACGACAAGTGCCTAGAAATGAAGATGATCGGCCTTTACAGACAAAACGCAGACTGCAGTGTATTCTAATGGCCATGACGAAATGTAAGCGAGAAACAAGAACTCTCATATACTAACGGCACAATTTTATGTTCCAGATTTGAATCCGTATAAGATACAAACGCTAATCGTTTAAGGTCAGAACCAGAGTAATGAAAAATATTTTTCTATTTGAAGCTGAATACATTCATAGATAGAAATGGAATATCACATAGGATGAATAAATAAATAAACCCAATAAAAAATGACCAGCCTGGAGTACAGCTCAGACATAATGGATGGATTTCATCTGTCTGGTGCCTCTTGACATGGTCAGGTCAAACTTTGGTTCAGCTCAGATGAATGCACAGTAACGCAGTGGTCAGTGAACTGCAAATGTCAATAGAACTTGGCTGAGAGAAGCATGACATGCTCTAAACCAGGCATGGGCAAACTACGGCCCGGGGGTCACATGCAGCCCATAGAATGGTTACATCCGGCCCGCCGAACTTGAAAAAATAAATCAATAAACCTTGCAATAATACAATTCTGATGTTTTTCCCTCTAGATGGCGCACTGTCGATACATTGGCTTGGTTGAGGAGAAGCTTTGGCCTATCACCGTATTTTACACACTATAAGCCGCACCGGAATATACGCAGCACCCACTAAAATTAAGGAGGAAAATTGATTTTATTCATAATAGCAAAGGCCAGCAAACGTGCCTGGGGGCAAGTTTCTAAAAGAATATATGGTGGAGACAGCTGGTATTTGAGAAAATCAGTTTAGCACGATGGACAGTGACTCTTTAACACTGGATGAAAGCATCGACGTCAATGACATTGCTCAGATCTTCATTTTTATCCGATGTATCAATAACACTTTTGAAATAACGGAGGAGTTTTTGACAATGGAGTCCCTGAAAGGACAAAAACGGGAAGAGGACTTGTTTGACCAGGTGTCTGCCGTCATCGAAAATGCGAAGCTTCCTTGGAGTAAGCTTGTCAACATCATCATCCCAAGATGTGCATTTTTTCTCCAATGAGGTGGGGTTACCAAAGCACTCCATCCAGCTGCTCCTGATGTGGCCCTTTGTCAAATGTTAGACCCCATTGTGGACCACAAATCAAAAAGTTTGCCCACCCCTGCTCTAAACTGTCCCTATAGATGGATGCGTTCACATGGTGCATCAACACCAGCAGATGACTCGGCTGCCTAAATCCTCATGGACAGTGCAACTGCTTAACTTCTACTTCATACATCTATCTGCAAAGTCATATGAAAATAAATATTATCCATAGTACTTCTTTGCCATTATCTAATACATACATTTGGCTGTTAATGTCACTTGCATTGAAACAACAAATGCAGGGCAAATACTCTTCACTCACTCACATTCTCTATTTCTGTGTTCTGAATGGACTGCTAAATTTTCCTTGACTTGATAAGATACGACTTAAACGTACATTATCTCCGGCTGTTAACAGATTAACATTAGAGTAAAACAAGAAGAACAGTTAAGAAACAAAAACCCCACAGAGAGAAGTCGACCACTGACCATTTAATCCACACTATCGGGCACGTTGGTTTTTCATCCAGACTAGTCACTTCCATGCAGATTTTATTCAAGCAAATAAATTGTGCTGGAAAACAAAACAAAACAAAAAACATATCAAAAGCTCATTGTGGCAAACTGCGAATCTCTCAAACTTTCTAATTCCACAGTGAATCACTGTTGGAGCAGCGGTGGCGTGCTCATCCTTCTCGGCCCACAGAGGGTCAGTGACGTCTTCACGATGACGGGGAATGTGCTCCTCCATAATGGCTTCTATTTTTAGCTCTAGCCTCAAGTCCTGGACAGACAAGCAGGGCGAAGTGTCACAGACACCACCTGGCACAGTCGGGCTGCCAGACACTCAGCAGCATGGGACTCATGACAGAGTTTACTGCTGGAAGTAACTTTGAGAGGACATCACAACTCTTGCTGTCTCAGTGCTTGAGTTGAATTTGGGATTAATTCATTTAATTTAATATGGAAATCAGGTCTCCACGTATGCTACCATTCACTGACTGGAAATGAATGACTCACCTAATCTCTCGTCTCTGACACACAACAAAAAACTTAGAGTCAGATGTGTGACCTGAAATTAGCTTGGCGGTGTGGCGGGGAAGAAAGTGTGACTCTACATGGTTTCAACTGTACTATTATAAGTAACATCATCACCATCTCCGAAGTATTACAATCTTTTTTTCCCTATAATCTGAGATTATTGGATTGAAAAATGTGAGAGGAGTAATTTCTTCACTGTGAATAGACAATTTTAAAACACTCTATACCTTAACCTTTTTGATCTCGGGGCTCACCTTTCCCAGAACCAATGGACCCAGAGCCAATTCCAGTAATAGAACTGATTCATTACTCTTGATTTCATTTGTGATCAATAACCATATTTAATCTACTTGCATGTAAACAAACCAAACAAACCAAATCTTGTGAGATGGCATGAAAAAATTATATTTTGTTTAAACTCCAAAGAAGATATAAGTTAAGTGTAAATGAAAGTATCGCCATAAAATGTTTTTCAAACCTGTTTCAATGAACAGTTTTTACTGTTGGAGGGACAACATCACTTTCTTTTGTCATTTATTCTTTTCAAGAACTTCACCATAGTTGTTAACACTCACAGATTTGCAGCTGTCAAGTCAATTCAGTGACTCACTACTGCCACCATATGTGGCGAATGTATTAAAACTGAGCATCTCACGGCCCAAAGGTGTAAAACAAAAAATCTTTTAGCGGCCCTCAAGGTGGCCCAACCATGGGCCCCGGCCTTATAGCCATGAATCACTGCCCTATACAGCTTCATAGGAATCCAAGGTGGCATGAAATAGATTATAGCCATTCAGTCCAACTTGAGAGTTGGATTTAAGTCATCTCTTGTTATTCCATGCACGGCAGTGATGCAATCACTGAGAACACACATTGCAAGATGATATGAACAGACCTTCTGAGGGCTGCTAAGACGTCAAAAGATCAGCCCAAAGTCTGCCAAATGCAGTGGTTAACAAAATGCAGAGAGCAAAATGGAAGCAAAGCTTTAATAGCAATGAGACAAAAATGCTGTGGCATGACAATGACTTTTCTCCTGCATGTTTGACCAGACTGACACGACAGTGGTCTTGTTTAAAACACTGGCAAGGAAATTGACAGAAAAGAATAAGAATGTAATCTTCTGCGATGGAAATAAAGTCCACCACCATTTGACGCATCATGATTAAGAGATCTCATGTCATTCCTGAAGTTAGAGAAAGTCAAATTATCATCACATGGTTCTACCCAGAAATTCTATCAACAAATGCAATCTTGCAATCGCTCATCTCCTACTTTGAAAAAATAGGTCAAACAATGTGTTCTGATTTCCTTTTCCCTATAAATGAGTACTTGAAAGACGTGAGCAAATTAATGACTAATAATACTACGACGACTAGCACTACTACTAATAATAATAATTATGATAATTTCAGAATCAGGGTTAGAATGGTCAGTGGGGATCCCACAAATTAGGAAAGTGCTTTGGAAAGAAGTGCTGACAAAATATAAATAATAAAATAAATAATAAAATACAGTAGGGAAAAAGAAAAAAAGAATAGATAGGTAGATTCCTTCTTCTTTTGAAACAGTTTTACTGTTTTACTATTTCAGTTTGCCTTCAGATTCCTCTTGAATATGGGAAAATGTTAGGACGTCGAATAAACCCATCTCTGCTCCAGGCATCAGATGTTGCTACCAGAACTGTGTGGTTTGTAGTGATGAAGATCACAGAGGACTAGACAAAAATGTATGATCTGGGTCAATAGCGATGAGCACTGAGTTCAGAGCTGGTATTTTCGTAGGTCCAACACAAGTCTGTGTGTGTTTGGGCTGGTGGTTGGGACACTGGGTGAAAACACACAGACCTCCCGCGGATGATCCAGTAGAGAAGAAATCAATGCTCTGATACTGGCAATGCTCTTCAGTATAACAGTTTATTTTGCTTCCCCAACATTATCACAGTAGTTGTTAACATCGATAGGATTTTCGACCACCTTGAAAACAAAAGAATATTAAAATAACAGCATCGTCTTTGCCACAGAAACTGTGTGAAAGTGGAAGAAGTCTGAAGCAGCCTCACCTGAGACTGTTCACCTCTACTTCAGTAGATAAAAGAGAAACAGTTCGATATCTTTAGCGTAGGAGGGGTACCGTCACTGTCACTGCAGTCACACTGTAGTAATATGTACAGAATATTTACACATTATTTCCCCCAATTCTAACTGCACATTAATAATTTCTGTTGCTCTCTGAGATACATTATTTACATTGGTTCATGTACAGTTGAAATGAAAACACTCACTGAAGCAACATGAGAAAAACGAAAAACATGACAATCGTATGTGTAATCCAGCTTTCGCCGAAGCTACATCAGACTTTTGTGGTCACAACTGCAACTGCTGAAAACACGAGTCAAAGAGAGGGAAGATTTAGGCATCAATGGCATGCAACAGAGCAAACAAATCAGTTTTGCTGCAAATATGACATATAATAGAACTTAATATGAAATAATCATAACGTCTGATAATAAGTGGTGCAGGTTTTTTGTGTCAGGGTCTGGTCCTCTGGCCAGCATAAAACTCCATCAGAGCATTGTGCCACTTTCCAATAAGGAACTGCTCAATCACCATAAAAATATCTTCATATCGGCGGGAACACCCGAGACAATATGGCGTCACTTTCAAATCACTTGAAAGCTCTCAGTCCTGCAGTACGACTTCAATTACACACACTTTTTACATTGCACTAAAAAAGATACCTCATTATATACAAGAGTGGGTAACAGGTAATAGCTAGTTCAGTTGATGATTTAGACACACTTTTAGAGTGATATCCAAAATCAATGAGATACTCAGTCAGCAAAAATATTTTTGCCACTTATATGCATGTGAAATCTGTTTGTCAGTGTTCTGATGTATGCTAGCGTGTCCATGTTCCACGTGTGCTCGCGGTCTGGTGGACAGAGGAACGCAGTTTTGTTATATGCAGGCATTTGCTTTTCAGCTTTTCAGCCAAATGTCATCTTGTAAAGTTAGTATTCTAATTTATAGGTTTCATGACACAGTATTGAAGGGTCGACGAGCCACTGTCCGCTGTGAAATGTGTGGACTCGAACAGCTCGACCAAGAGCGCCATCTAGTGGACTCTGAAAATGAGGAGACTGTTTCAGCAATACTGTTTCATGATACCTCACCCATCAGAACTTGAAATTGAAATTTTCATCACATAAGAGGAAAATGTTAATGCTTTTTTATGCTTTAGGTAAGAATGTTCAGTTTTAGACTTTATTTGATGTTGAAACATACAAAACAGACGACACACTGTACAACCCTGTGTCACAGGAAGTGAAGAAGATTTTGTCTTCTTTTCCTGTCCATGTTCACGAACTGTTCTCTGGCTGCTTATGCTTACTTGAAGACTCAATGTTTTGGCATTGTTGTTTCATTAGTAATACGTTACTACAAACCATAGCCGCTGACTCGAGCACATTTGGTTCCGACATAAAAAGCCTGACTGTGCCCGCCCCTTCCAACTCCCTCATTCAGTCAGCAGCGACATTAAAAGTATAGAAGTGAGGAGTTCTGTCGAATCTACCTGAGGAAATAGAAGATTACCCAGAGAGGAGCCAAGTTAGAAGACAATGGTGGACTAGAATAAACAATGTAATGTGTGGCATGGTGTCTTCTTCCTGGAGGGTCCTGGAGGGTTAGCGCATCTAGACCTAGTTGCTTGCTTGCACAGCGGAAACCTCATTGGTTACACCGTGTGCACTTCATCGGTTGGAACTAAAACCTGCACCACGCCCGGCCCACTGATTATCCAGGTCCAGGTCCTCAATTCGAGACACCAAAGAAGAAGGTGGGGTTTGAAGGCGCATCACGATGGGACTGATAAAACGCTTGAAGGGAAACACAGGGTGGCATGATGGCTTGATTCCAATGTCTGCTGCAGGTTGTCAGATCGGTTCCTTGTGTCTGTGCTGACAGAATTAGCTCAAGATCCATGTATTTTTTTCTCATAAGAGGTAGTCTGCAATCTTGTCAGTGAATGACATATAACGCTTGGCTAGCGCCAAAAGCTCTGAAATGAGTGACAATAATAAAAGAACAGTCACAGCGCGTTTCAAGTGAGATTCAGTTCCATCAGGCTGTAACCCATCTGTCAACATCTTTGCACCTCAAAGCAGAGAAACAGATTGTAATGAAACTGGATATTTAAAAAAAAACATTTATTTGAAGACTGTGGCTCAAATCTCATCAGCTTACATGGATGGCTGCTCGGTCACCTTCATTAAAATAGTTGAACCATTCATGTCAAGATGACGACTGAAGAAGTGAACTACAAACAGAAATCCATCATTCGATATATATCTTTGAGTTGTGCTTTTCACGGTGCTCCATCCACAAAGCAACAGACCCTATTGGGCTACACCTCATTTGAAAGTGGTACCTTGGGAAAACTCTTTATCGGTGCCGAGAAACTGATTTATCGCTTGACAATGGTGATGTATTGGTTGTTGAATGACAGAATCCATTCAGAAAAGTTGAGATAAGAACTTCATTCATTAAACACTTTGACAGTCCGTAATCACATTTGACTTCCCACCGGATAATAGAGGACATTACTGAAGCGAGTGGCTCAGATGCCTTCACACAGTGATAAGATCATCTGCTGCTTTTACCACCCCTCGTGACTATACATGAACGAGACGAGAGACAGATTAGGGTTGTCTTTTACAGTGACACGTACAGAAGTGCGGCGTCGACTTCTTTTGAGATGTAATTTGAGAAATCCAAACTATGCTACCAACTGCAAGAGTGATATATTTCAGGAATATACAATATTCAGCAAGTAGGCTCAAAATACATTATTACATGCAGGTACTCCGTTTCAGAATATTGGTGTAAAAAGTCCCTCTATATCCATGAACGCTAAACAGTTTCAAATTCAGGCCATTGTTTTGACTTCTAGCTAATTCTTGCATCTGTCAAGAACATTTGACACGTCACAAAGTCGGTAATGAACAAGGAATATAATCTGACTCCAGCAATAGTTTACATCGTAATGTCCCGTACAAACTGCGTTTCATATAAATCTATCTTTCAACATCAAAATAATGCCTCGACAACGGTAACATGGTCGCACTTCAACTGCTAAGGAAGAAAAAAAAATACACATACTGGGAGAAAATACAACACTCAAAGAGTTGAACAGAAGTGGACTAAAGTAAATACATATTGCACATACAGTAAAAAAAGATCTCATAAGCTGGGAGAGACTAGTTTCATTGATAAGTAAAAGTGCCATCTTTGTGAACTCTTTCATCTGAATATTGGATGGGATGGGAGGTGTCACATCCCATAATATGTTTGTGTGATTGATATTACTGAGTGCCATCGCTATTGCTGATAATAATGGGACAGTTGCGTCTCCAGGAAAAATGAGTGGCAGGATTGGTGCTGTCGGGTTTTAGCAAGTGGATTCGATGTGAGGTCATGAGTTTACAATGTTTTGATTTCACCTGGATTAAGGAGGTTTGTGACTAATACTATTTGTGAGAATGGTTGCTGCATTCTGCAAGGTTTTTCTATTTTTTGAAGAGGTATATAGAAACACGTCGGAATTAAAATGATTTAATGGTTTAATGTTGGCACCGCTTCCAAGTTCTAAGACTGCACGAGTAAAATGAGTTTCAGGTAGTTCTTCACAGAGAAGCGCGCGCTTATGATCCCACAATCCACTTGTTAAAAACCAGGGTGAATTCACCCAAGACCCAGTCAGTCTTTTTCAGTGACAAAACCATAGCATTTCCTCGCGGGGAGTGGGAAAACACAAGCAAAACCTCCATCAAAATCTACAGGGGAAAGAAAGACAGGAAGTCACAGAGAGCAAGTCAGTATTGTGGGGGCAGGGGCGCGACATTCAAATGGGCCACTGAACACTTGGGCCCCAACAATCTTCCATCTTGAAGGCAACCATGTATTATAGAGTTCCAGCTTAATGAAGTGCCTAAACGGTGTTATCAGCCTTGGACAAGAAACACTACGGCACTGAAGTGCAAGTAAAATACTGAGTTTTCCTTTGTATTGTTATATTATTGACAGTTGATATACTTTTCACAAAATAGTATGCACACTATACATAAAGGAATTGTTATGATTTCATTGTTAAATGCTCGGATAATTGGCACATTAATGACTGCTAACAGAGATATCACAGTGCACTGTGAGCTACCGTCGAACTAAGAGTGAGTACAGCTACTGCTACTGCTCATGGCATTTTGATGATCCTTCCTCCAGTCTCCGGGAGCAGCCAGCAGCAGTAATGGTGGACTTGTGCACGCGCTAGCTACGTTGTGATGTCGCGGTAGGCAAACACTATTTCTGAATTACGTATAAAGGAACGGTTTCCTGTTGGGAATAGGCTGCAGTTAACCATGTAAGGAGGCACAAGGTCTCGTCTGGCTTTTTTGTTCCAAATCTATGTTGAGGAGCAGCAGTACACGGTGCAGCCGGAATCCCTGGAAATTCTGTCAGATGGGCTTCTGGCCAACTCACACCACGGTACTAATGCCACTGTGCTTGGGCTTCGTACTGCTGGATGTCTGAGGGTGCGCCGATGTTGGGCCGTGGTGATGGGAGCTGTGCGTGGAGTGTGGTGGATGCCCTGGGTGGGAGCTGTGTCCTCCATGACTGAGCTGGCCGTGAGGCTGGAAGGAGGCCTGTTGGCCGTGAGCAGGGGCCGTTTGGTACGGATGCAGCGGGTGCTGCAGATGGGCCGGCGGGTGGAAGTGGTGGTGGTGATGGTAAGGTGGGGGGTTCTGAGTCATGTGGCAGAACTGGGGGTGATGCGGGTGTACGACGAGTGGGGCATCCGTCTCCGAGCGGGCTGTGTGGTGCAGATTGGCAGGGTGCGGAGTGTGGGAGATTAGAGTCGGGTGTGGGCTCTGAGGAACGGGGCTGGGAGACTTGGCTCGCCTGCTGCTGAATAGCGACCCAAGCAGAGAGGAGGAGTTGGGCAGGGACTGGCCGCTGTGGCGGGATGGGCAGTCTCGGCCAGATGGTGTTCTGCGTCGGATGTGGGGACTGCTAATGATGGAGCCCTGCAAGGGACGGAAGGCTCAGATTAGAGGCAGAAACAAGATGGAAACTGACGCAAATAGTTGCAGTTTTTGACTCAGTCAACAGCATATACTTCCTGTATTTCCAAATTTTTGTGAACGTTAACCTTGAACACTACTGTATGTCCTCATAAAGGTCGCTATTACTGAAGATTGGGAGACATTGACATTTTCTATCTATTACTTGAAAACAGTCAATACTAAAACCAAAAGAAGCTTTGGCAGGTTTTCAGGGAGAGAATTGGTGTTAACTATTAAATAAGTGATAATAAAGTGCTGTTTTTCATGGAGACTATAGGAACAGAACGTATGTGATGGAGTGATTGAAAGGGGAGCAATCCATTAAAAAGGTGGATAGAACTTCAAGTATTAAGTATGTACTTTCTTTTTAGGACTAAACTCAAAATAAATGTGATTTAAACAGGCAAGTTTGCATTGCCATTGAAGCCAAACACCTGTCCTTCTTTAGGTTCAGATTTTCTGCATCACAACAGCACTGAAGGATTTATGAACACTTAGTCAGCAAGTACAGGAAACACTTTCAGATGACACAAAGGTCACAGAGAAACATCAAGCTTGTCCACTTGTGTCTCATTCCTGCTTTGATGAAGCACCTTACCTTTCTTCACCTCTTCATCTAGAAAAGAGCATGTCAAACATCTGGGTTCCACTTGTCGGGAAATTTAATTGTGAATAAAGCACTGCATTGAATCTGACACAGTGAGGCAATGAACGCAACAAACTCATCAGCCATGCACTACATGCAAAAAAAGAGCATGCTTGAAATGGGCTGGATTTTTCTCATTCTCAAGATTGAGGATCTGACACCAGCACAGTGATATCATATACAGTAATATATGCCTGGAAATCCCTCATCACATTCTTGGTCGCACATGACTGTGAGCTGAAACAACATTTATTCTGCATTTTTTCCCCATTCTATATTTTTATAACACCATGATGCAGATTATCTATATGTTATCACATGCTACTATGTATTTTCCCCTTATGCCTTTATTGTTTTTCTGTTTATATTCCACATATATCATGCTAAATGATGCTTGTTTTCACCCATAATTCCATAATTCTGTCACAAAGAATGAAAACTAAATCAATGAATATTTAATTTTCAGTCTGGAGTTTTGAAAACTTGAGATGAACAATCATGTTTAGACTGGCTACAGCTCTTCTCTGTAATTACCATAATCAAAACCGGGTAAAAGCAAGTGACAAAAGACTTAATCACAGGTCGACAGTCGACAGTCTAAGAAGTGGGTCTATTCTATGTCTCTATCTATGTGGCAAACAAGACGACTAGAGAATGCATCACACAAATCATGCAGCGCTTGTTAAGGCATTGCATCTCTCTACCCAAGCATCAAACATGCAAGCTGCTGAATTAAAACAAGCGGAAGAAACATTCAAACCGTGCGCAGCATGCGTCCTACTTACGTCCATATTGCTGTCTAGAGATCCTGCGCTGCTGCGCCTCCCTCGCTTGCCTGGCCAGAACATGTGACACAACAGATTAGACCTGCTGCACAGGTGGAGGTGCACACTCACGGCTAGTTCGCAGCTTAAGGGAAGCTAAGTGGACACAGATGGGAAGGCGCTATAGCTAGCAGCAGACTGGCGGTGTGGCGAGGGAAGGGACGACGGAAACGGCTGTCTAGGCTCAACCATCGCCTTGTGGCTGCTTCTCCACAGAACTACGTCTGCAGCTACGACAAGCTGCACTGGCTTTTCTACACACGGACGCAGGGAAAGTAGCGTAACAAGCATGGTTGATGAGAAGACCGCCTCATGGAAGAAGACTCATACATTTGTGGGATTTTAAATAAACCCAATGAATGCCTTTTTTTTTTTTACCCAAATGGATCCAACCTTTGATATGAGGCTGCAGCCATTATCCCTAGACCAGACCTGGGCAAAGTGCGGCCCGGGGGCCAAATGCGGCCCTTTGACTGTATTTATGTGGCCCTCCTGGAGTCAGAGCAAAACTATAAAACTGACATTGTTGTTGTCTCTGACATTTTGTCTTATGGATTGTTTTTTGTTTATTATGATGTAACTGAAACATAACCTTCTTGTTTAATTATTTTTCTAAATCTTTTCCGTTGGCTATTTTAGTAGGAGTATTTCGTGTCCCTTAAAATACATCAGAATTGAAAGTAAATTTTGAAATGTATGAGCCACATTGACAATCTTTCAATGGAATGTGTTTTAAATTAAATAAAACACAACAAACCAACAGTTTCTATGTATTTTTACAGTGTAAATTCATAATCACACATGATTTTTATTTTCAATTTTCTCTTGTCCTCCTCTCTTTGTGTTTGACGGCCCTTCTCAACGGTCACAATATATAACCCGGCCCCTTGGGAAATTTAATTGCCCACCTCTGCCCTAGACTAACCTGATCAGTGAGGGAACACTGTGACAGACTGCAGTACTTTCCCCCCCACAAAAAAGATACCTTGAGGTAGGTGTCATCTTATTTTGGAGATTAGTTTCATTTCGTGAGTATTCTGTATCGCTATTTTGCTACACTAATCCTTTCCACCATGTATCTACTGTATTTATCCACAGCATGGGAGAACAATTTAGTTTTAAAAAGGGCCGACACACTTTATGGAGCCGCTCTACTGCACTTATATATCTTGCTTGATGAGGAAGTGTCTTTTCGTCTTTGATATGGAAAGCTCTTGGCTCTCCTATAAGTCAAGACGTGCTGCGGCAGCCAAGTTATCATCTGATGCATCAAACATTTCACGGCAGGTTACGCAAACAACAACTCTTGCGCGCTTCATCTGAACCTTTGTATCCTTGCCAGAATCTGAACCATCCCACCACCCCCACCACCACCGGAGGGACTATGCTTGCTGTGACTGCAGTGCCACGAAGCTTTTCACAATTTCGGAGCGGCTAAAACGGTTTAGATCAATAGCTTATGCAAGGTGCAGAAAGACTGTTATCTAAGACTCAAATTTCATGATCAGCATTTATGTTTTCAGTCATATGTGAGTTGCTACTGTCCACAACAAGACTGAAGCCAAGGACATTTGCTCGGGAGGGCCCAAACAGTGACACACATCACGTCGTCTCAGCCAGGTGTAAATTGCTTTTGTGTCTGCTTGCTAAAATATTTTGTCAAAATCACATGTGCGCTTCAGTTTCTATTTAGAAATGGCTCGGTTCAAGGTTACTGCAAATGCTTCGGCAAATCATAATTTTGACGTGACGTTGCTGCTCATTTGTAATGGATTGTCAGCCATTGTTGTAGTCCTTATAGTCCTTGTTGCTTGGTTGGTATATTGGAGTAGGCAGTGGATTTTAACCAAATACAAGCCGATAAATAGAAAAGTGTTTTGATACAAAGCTGCTCCATAGGTACAGTATGTGAGATATGATTATATATATGTATATAATACTAAGAAGGGGTCACCTTTTAGTTTTACAAAATTCCCAAACCATTTTAATGTCAGGACACATCAGCAACAAAGGGCACTTCGGCAGCTAGGGGCCGGCAGCATCGCTCTAAGAACATTGATACCACTTCGATATCAACACTAGCAGTATGGGATCCATACCGCGTCAAAGCCAGGTGTCATGCTCAGCTAGTGTGGAAACTAGAATTTCAGTTCCTGATTCTTACCACTTTTCAGCAGCTGAATGGTTGTGATTCTCACTATAGACGAATGAAGTAACATTGTTTCTCACGGAATTGCACAAGGTGGTGTTGAAGACAGAGCAACAGTGTCACAACACAGATTTGGCCTTGAATCCAGATAGTTTTCAGTGAAGCACAGTTATTCATCAGTTATTAGATTATTGTGAGGCTTCTGAATCATTCACATAACAATACTATCTTGGTTCTGAGTTCATGTTTTGACATCTGTCTTAATATTTTTTCATTATTAGAATACATTACACAATAATGAAAGAAGTACAAGAGCACTGAGAACAAAGGAATCAGCTTAAAGACAGAGGTGGAAGTACTGCGGTACAGGGAATATCAGGTCTGAGGTCTGCATCCGAGGGTTGTGGGCTCCATGGTGTCACGCTTGGCTATTCAAAGGCTACAGTAGAAATGATTTAAATTCAATTAAACTTAAGATGATAAATGCAGTGCGCGATGGGCACGTAGCTTTCACGTAGCTTGGAGTTTTTAAAAAGAATCATTGCAGAGTCGCATATATTGAGGAGATGAAGTAAATAGAGCACTTTCCCTTTGTTTATCGGCCTGAACGTCACCATGGAGCTTTTCAAGTGTTTCTCAGGCTAAAACAGGTTTCACACTGTGCTGAGCTGGATGACTGATGATGTATGGGGGCGCCGTTCTCCGCATGAGACAACTGCGCATTAATTTTTCTCCTTACGATTGATTGCATCGACTGAGATGGCTTCTGCCTTTTCTTGCGCTGCAGGCGGCACGGCATTTTGGGCTGATGGGTCCCAATAAATCACACTTAGTAAACACATATCCTCCCTGCTTTAAGCCCTTTATGGCTCTTTTGATTGCATCTCCTCAGAAGGAAGAAAACTTTTCCCTTTCTACCAGATAAATCAACAACATGACAAAGCATTATATGCTTATTATTAAGTTCACTGACTGAGACGCTGTTTGGGAAGGACGATGTTACCTGCGTCTGAGAGGTCCCGCAGCGAACTGCTGAGGGCGCTCCTCTTCAGTCCCTCACCGACGGCATAGCTGTCGTCCATGCTCACTCGGCTCAAGTTGCCATTGCCAGTGTCTTTCTTCAGACCGGAACTCTGGGAGATGCTGGGCCGGACCACGCCCTTCTGTTTTTCAAGCTCGGCTGTTCAAATGACAAGTGAATAGAAATGACTCGGAGGCTTCCATGTTTTGCCAGTGGGACTCACTGCCTTGGTTCTTACATTCAATTCGATATTTCTCCATCTCTTGGACTTCGGCGATTGACTCTCGCAGGTCATCTGTAAACTTTTTCCGATCCTGAGGGTTGGGTGCGTTGAAGTTGATGAGAACCTTGATGTCAGCGCCAGGGATGGCTGAGGTCAGGCGGACGCCATTGGGATAATCTAAAAGGCAACAATTACTTTAGGAATATCACTGCAAAAAAACATACATCTTGTTCTGCTTCTCCGCAGGGATCTCCTCCAGCTCTCCTGGGGAAATACCAGGCCAATCATGAGATCTAGTCTTCAACAATCTGCCCTGGAGCCTCCTCTCAGTTGGACACCTCACCAGGGAGGCAACCAGGTGCCATGCTAAAAAAGGTGCCCAAGCCACCTCAACAGGCTTTTTGTAACGTAGTTGTTCAGATCTTGGTCAGGTTTCCTGCACCATCTTTCCGTTGCACGGGCACAAGAACCCAAGTTACTTGAAGTTCATTCTATATCCCAATAACCTTATTGCTCAAACACATTGAAGGAGCCCAAACCTGCTCTTTCAACAGGGCTTTAAAACACAATTGGTCCACAGGCTGTTTGGGGGGCTTTAAATAGCCATTGACACATTGTTTCATGTAGAAAGGAAGGAGCACCATCCCATGTCACTGACCTGTGTGTGCCGTATTGTGGTTGGTATCTGTCTCTAATACAGTCCTTCTGAAATACCGGGGCAGGTCCCCCTGGGGGGTCGTGCAGCAAATCCAGGGGGGTGCATGTGACCTCGGGGAACATACTTTTGTGCCATACTAGAATAAAGTGTAATTGAACATCCTCTGACGATGTTTTTTTTTTTAATTTCAGGCAAATAGATCGTCTTTTCTGTTGCAGACAAAAACAATGTTGATAAAGTTATTCTTTATAGTAAGCTGCTCTGTATTCGTTTTTTTTCTTTTCTTAAATGTTAACAAGGATGCAATGTCATGTAAATAATGTAAATAATGCCACCTTCACAGTCTTCAGACACCAGACTGGTGAAGCTTGTGTGTGCTCGATAGGTTGGGACAAAAACCTGTAGCCACCACAGCCATTCCTGGAATAGTTTGGTGAGCCCTGATGTAGAACAACATCCACATATATGATACATAAACCAGAAAATGAAGAAGTGCCAGACAGGCCCAACCGACCAACAACAACACACCAATGACAGCCAGATTAAATAAATGTGGCACTGCCATCTACACCGACACAACATCTATTAGCCAGACTTTTTCAAGGGAAGCTCCTTAGTTATTAATCTTCCCTGATCACACTGAGACCTATTGTTCCCTCAATCTGACACATCCTTGTTAAAGAATATGTTCAGGAAAATTCAGTTGTTGGGTTCTTTTCGTACTTACACTGATTCTCGAAGAGCAAGACTTGCATGCCGTAAAGTGAGAACGACTGCCGAAAGCTGTAGGTCACTGAGTTCTTCTTTTTCTGGAATATTTTGGTGACCTTAAAAAAAACACATTAGGTTCATCAATTGGAATCCGTCCTGTCAGTAGTTCAGGGAGTCAAACATTCTTTACCACAAGCAGGTCATTGAAGAGGAAGATTTCTCTCTGGTGGAGGCCCAACTTTTGAGGCTTGTTTGGATCCGGCACCTCGAAGAGTCGGCAGTAGCAGACCAGTCTCCTGTGCGGCAGCGAGAGCACCTGCAGGCATCGGACATCAGCTTTACTTCAGGTTCAGTATCAATCCTGTAAAAATGTCTTGTGGAAGATGCATCACTTTTTTTTTATATTTTTTTCCCCAATGTTCTCTGTTTTTCAGAAAAAAAAGTCGAAAAGTGATCATCTGCCTAAAAAAGACGTTGCTGTCTTGTGCTGTGATGCCAGGCTCAGAGGGCTTCAGTGTTTGAATCAAAATACTTACACAGCCCAGACCGTGATGCAAGGACCCAATCTGAGGAAAGAGAAATTTGATGTTTAAACAGTGGTCATATTTGTCCATGGAAGCAGTCACCTCGTGTTTTGCCAAAGACGCCCTTAAAGCTGTCTGGTAGTGCTAACAGGTTTCTTGTTCAATCCAAATTTGCCAACAGTTTCATTGAAAAAGAGGCACAAGAGTCATGAAATTAACGCTGCTAGTACTTTTTCATTTAGGGTAGGTTTTAATATTTGATTCAGTGACGTTAAATAAATAAAGAGAAAGGACAACACTTTCTACTCTTTCCAACTTTCTTCTTAATTCAAACATGAGCATCCTTTGAGAGTATGTTCCCCATCATTGCACAGTTCTTTAGAGCATGCCTCTCCAATGTTCTGCAGTTAGCATGTTGTTGAGCCTCTCCAGTGCTTTTCCGGTTATTCTAAAGGATATTCTTGACAGTATCTGTTCTGTTGTGTTGTTGGAGTAAACAAATACTTGCGTGAGGAAAGCATTATTGGCCACTCTGCTGTTGAGAACATTTTTCTTTAAGTTACATTTAAAACAGTTGTCAAAATAGTCATGTAAGATACAATGTCACATGTTTATAATGTTTGTAATGTAATGTCCGTAAAGATTTGACATGAAAAAAGCGCAATTAATTTTGAGTTAAACTAAGGCTTTAGTACGATTAATTGTGACAGCCCTAGTCCAAACTCTAGGTCTCTTAGCCAAACGGCCGTGCAACACAATGCAGCACATGCTGCAGGAACTCTTTTTGGATCCAAAAATGGATGAAACAGATTCTTCTCAGAAAGTTACAATGCCTTATTTTGGGTAGTTTTTTCAGTTGGAAGGATCATCTTGAATTGAAAAAGTGGAGTAGATGGCGACAACACAAACGCAAAACTCACCGGCTTCTTCCCAACAATAAGTTTCTCCACTTTCTGGACTTGGGACACATGGTCCTCATTTGTCTTGAGCTCACGCTTTCGGATGCGCTCATAAATTCCCACCAGCATCTCTCTAGGAATGTCCTCCCCATCGTCCACTCCTGGAGGAAGGAATTAGAAACAATCATGAGTGCTCTGGTATCATAAAGCATAAATCTGCAGCATGAAATGATTCTATATCGTCTACAAAGGTGGTTCTGATGAATCACAACACTATATCACTGTAAATCTACTTCTCAGGAAATTAAAACCACAACCAGAAAGCGAGAATTCAGAACCGGAACAAAGCCTCTGTGACGTCACTGCAAGTGGATACTGTTGGGTCACCATTAAAATGAAGGCCAAAAAAGCTCTTCAGCTCCAGGAGGAGAAATGGCAAAGCGTTGCACGACAGCTGGGCATGGAAGCCTGTTCTTCTGACCAAAAGTTGAAGAGCATCATAAGGAATAGGTGAAGCAAGTTTAAAGAATTTTCAGGATTATTTTGCCCTGTAAGTTTGCCTCAAATGCCCTGGGTTTTCCAACATAAACAAGCCATGACAGCAACCTATCAAAACAGCATAGAAGCTATCAAAAACATGAGTGAGGATACTTCAATACTTCAAAACAAGTCCCTGGTTTACATGAACTTGCTCTTCTTCCCCAAAAAACGTTGACAAATCCCTCATTATTGGCTGATATTGCTGCTACTTCCACCGCTTCAGTGCACAGCACACTGCTGTTTGCTACCTCCAGTCACGTCACAAGATGGCGCTGGAGTTTCAACCACTTATGAGAACCGCATCAGAATGTTTTTATGGTACGATATGGAAATCAATTCATTCACAGAATAAAAACCCAGTGTTACTTCTCTCTAATGATGTATTTGTTGATGCCGGTCTCAAGCTTTAGTGAGAAAGAAAATCACCTCGAAGGTTCTTCACAAAGTCCTCCAGCTTCATCTTTCTCTCCGGCTTCACGTTGGGGCTGTACATGTCTGTGTTGAGGAGGATGATGGCGAAGGCCAGGATGAAGATGGTGTCAGGGTTACGGAACTGTCGCACCACCCCCGGGTTGCAGATGCAGTAACGTTGGCTGTTAAGAGGAACAGACTATCGGTTAAAACTACATCAGCCTGTCAAAGAAAGCTCAGATGTTCAACCAATGCACTGAGAACTTTAGTCAAGAGTTCTTTGGAAAGTCAGAAGATGACAGGTGTGAGAGAAACAAAATGAAGTGTTTGATTCTATTTCAACACTGTTGTTTTCTGTGTGAATAAATATAGCCAAGTGTCTGATGTTGCGGATGACTCACACTGTGACTGCTTTGATGATTTATCTTTACAAAGCTACTGCTGACAGTGCTGTGACTTCAGTCTTTCAAAGGAGAGAGATTTCAAATGTTCAAATATGACTTTACTGTACTGTAACATCTATCAATTATTACGATTCAGAGTGACAGTGATTCATAAAACGTTGAGATAATCAGGTAACTGTATTCAGCAACATCCACCTCACTGTCTTAAGGCCCATTTACGCTCAATGTTACACATGGATCCGGATCCGGACGGAGCCTTCTGTCTGTGCTCTTTGTTCATTTCCTCCGTATTTCTTCATGTTTCCACATAGCTTACGGATACTGGCCAAGCGGAGTAGTGCCACCAGAAACCATGGGGGGCAGTGTTGCTGCTACTACCTGATACATAGCTCTAAAGAGATACGAAGAAAATGGCGGACATTCTCTGTTCTCCAGTGGCGACATATTTAACAGCCTCACCGACCACGGCCTCCTACAACGCTGCCTCCGTTTTCCTCTTTTGTGCAAGAGCTACATGATCAATACTTCGCACTACTTCGACTGCTACGCAGTCACCATGCTTGTTTTGGAAGTTTGGACCCTGGGCTGCTCCCCCTGGTGGATATATTAGTAAACAGCAGCGTAAACAACATGTGGAAGTATGTGATCAGTGATGGGAACATCACATCATGGAGCATCAAGGAGCATAAATGGGCCCTTGCTGCCTCTTCCAGAGCGGTGAGGGACAGAGCTTGGGAATCAAGTGCTTTTGCAAGTGCTAGTCCCATCTAGTTGTCAGAGGAGTTGTCAACTATCTATCTGGACAGTGATTCAGACAGTGTGTCACTAACCCGTTTTCAATAGGGAGTGATGGAGATATTATTATCAAAGTTGGGAATTGGCAAACCCTCCAAAAACAGGATTTGGTTTTAGCTGAGACCTCTGATTTGATCTGGGTCCAAGACTCTGTAAGTGCTGACTATAACTTTCTCCATCACCCAACTGGTCTTATTTTCACAATCATCAATATCCCCAAATCAGAGAGAAGAGAACCAACACCGGCCAGTCATGGCCACATCAGAGGTGCTCGAGCTCATTCCCGGGCAATCACTGTGCTGGAATTGCTGAGCCTTTTTTGGCTTGGTCTGAAGGCCATCCAATATCAGGGAAGCGCTCCAAGATTTCTGAAACCATTTCCCTACCCACAGGCCTCTGATGTGTCATCCATTACAAGAGTATGGATTTAAATGAGCCTGCTGTCTCACCAGTCAAAAGAGAAAAGAGCCACAAAACAAGCAATGATCATGATTCATGTTTATATGGTGCATTCACAACCATCAACTGACATCCTTACCTCCCTAAACAAAGGGCTGTCACAGCAGAAAGGTCAACAAAAAGTTAACTTTCTGTCATTGAGGTGATTTCCGATCATCTGACTAAGGTGACATTTCAATTCACTAAAAAGTCGTGTTTGAGATTGAAATTGGGACCTAAATCTGGGAATTTCAAAAATGAACTTGAGCTGTCATGTTAATCTTCACAGAGCTGGAACTCCTACCGAGTCCAAAAGGCATCCGATGGGGCAAAAATGCTTCAAACATGAGCAGCATAGAATTCAAAACTGGACTGCCTTTTCAAAAAGCACAAAAGCAGAATGGATTATAAAAATGTCTGGTTGCCAATGTAGGTGGGACCTGTCGGAGCTTCAGACCAACTAGCTTAACTCACGGCTCTTTGAGCAGAACATAATTTACTCTGAGAAAAAAAGAGTATTTGTTTCTAAATCTCCATATGGCCTTCAATTTACTTGCTAAAATAAGTAAGAGCAGAAGCTTATTCAGTGTTGCTATGGTTAACAGGTGTACGGTCAGGAGACTGGGACTGAGATGAACATGCTTTGGTGTAAAATCAATCCACAGCAGAAGATCTTTTGAAGTAAGTCCACTCTGCCAGGAAGGAGCCTTTGTTCCAAAGGGAACATCAAACACAATTTTAGAGCTTGCAAATGACATCGACTGTCGTTTTTGAAGACATAGGTCACAGTCTGATGGAGCTAATATTGGACTGTTAGGCCATAATGACCGTCTTTACATTTGGGGGTAGAGACAGGGCACACCATTCCAACTGTGGTGAGGTTGTTCTGCAGCAGGAGGGACTGTTACATGACATCGTGAAGATTATATTGAAATTCTGAAGACATGTCTCCTGCCATCAGTCAGGAAGTTAAAACGTTCGATACTTGCAGGTTTTCTTAATGGACCATGACCTGAGGCATACCTTCAAATTGGATGAAAGGTGGCTTCACAGTAGCATGAATTACCTTTAACACAAACTAAATAAAAACAAAAGTCACACCTCGATACGTCTCTCACCTGTATGCCTCGATTAGGCGCTCCACCTTTTGGGCCTCTCCCTGGACTCTGATGTGGGCCTGGAACTTTCTCAGAGCCTCATCCAGCTCCATGACCGAGAATTCCATTTCATCCACGACACAGCTGGGAAGAAATGCGTCAGTCATCACTTGACTTCCAAAGATCATTGACAGATATTTGTGTGAAGAGGCAAACGATTCTAATGCTTTCCATTTCTCCACACTGATGACACTAATGGTGGGTGGATGAGATCCGATGACAGTATTGAAGGGTTTATGAGGTTTCATGAAACAGTGTCCTGACTTTCAGAGACCACTAGATGGCACTGTCTGCTGCATAATGTTTGGACTTGAAACCTCACATCATTTCTATACAAAGAGCGCCATCTAGTGGCCTTTTAAAATTAGGACACGATTTCATGAGACCTCATCTACCCATCACTTGATATCACGCACAACTGTCAAATATTTCCATCTGCGCCACACATCTTTAACTTTCTGTCATTACTTCTTCAAGTGACCTACCTTGATCGCAGCCGAAGATCAGGATACTTCAACTTTATTTAACCATTAGTTCATTTAAATGAACAATACCTGATGTGAACTCTGCAAACATGCACAATAAATTCAAAATTATGTGTAAAAAATGTTTTGAAACAGTTTTCAAAGTGTACTTGGGGTAAAACTGTAAAACCGATCACAGTGGATTTATTTCTGTTCATTTTCTGTTCAAATGAAACATTACTTCAATTGCTACTATTTCAGGAGTATTTTTTGTCCATCAGAATTGCAAAGAGATTTTGAAATGTATGAGACACATCAAGAATCTTTCAACGTAATGCGTTTTAAATGAATAAACCCACATTTTGTTTTTACTAGACTAGAAAATAGCATTTTTGTAGATTTCTCATCAGAGTGCGAAGAAGAGACCACCTTGTTAAAAATTATTTTTTCTTTTTAAATATTGACTTCCTAGATTTCATAATAATGTTTTCACACATACCCAAAAGATCTTTCAGGTTCCCTCAACTCACTGTTGTGCTGCTTGTCATGTTGCTAAAATAATCTTCACAGTCACTGTATTTCCTCACCCCAAATATAAGCTCCTGTTTCCAACAATCCTTGAAATATCGCCATTATTATGGCACATTAAATGTCTGTGTTGAAACCAGGACAGTTTTGAGTCCATATGGTTCATCTTATGGACTCATGGCCCCCAAACGTGGTTTGCCACTTTCAACTCAGTCTCTTGAGAAGTGTGGAGCTGCACAAAAAAATCCAAGCAGCTGACTCAAACACACTGATTTAATACCTGGACCCTCTCATATTGAGATTTATTGGCATCATCTCCACATGCCTCTGAGATATGTCTGTCAAGCTGACAGTAAGGGAGCCAGTCTCACTCAGCACTCCTGCATCCCAATACGCCTCTGCCATGCTTGGAGGAGAAGCCCTGCATTCAAATCTTCAATCTGTCTGGTCTGAAGCATAAATTACAAGTGAATGATTCAAACACTGGGGGAAAATATGAGATCTCTCATAAACCTCTCGTCTATTACAGGGACTGAATATACTTGGAGTCCCTCTGTTTCTCTCACCATTACGGCAATTTTCCGAGTGGATTTCTATTTCGGCTCATTTCCTGTGTGAAACTTGGGGCATTATGCGGCACTGACTGACTCCCAAGACCGTTTGAATGAGTACAAAGTGAAATTGGCAGTTATGGGCAATTAAATGACTTCATGTTACTCGCAGGCAGATCGCTCGGTATGCAAGACGGCGAGTGAAAACACCAGGCTTCCTCATTCTCACTTGTCAAATACTTACTCGAGGACATCTCGGTTAAACTGTTTCTGTCTGTTCCCCAGGAACTCGCCTATCATCTGTCGACTGAGGCCCTTTCTCTGCAGCAGGAAGTGGGCCACTCCCA